>NC_074672.1:48818779-49141279 GCF_029448725.1 Salvelinus fontinalis | reverse complement strand
ATATCTACTCTGCTTCCTCCTGCATGCATCATAGCCTGCCTCATCCTCACCACTGAGCACCACACATAACTGTCTAGTTCAGTAGCCTACTCTCTGTAATGCACAGTTATTATGAGAATTGAGTATTATGAGACTTTACCTCATTTGCACACACTGTATATATATTTTTCTACTGTATTATTGACTGTACTTTTGTTTATTCCATGTGTAACTCTGTGTTTGTTGTATGTGTCGAACTGCTTTGCTTTATCTTGACCAGGTCGCAGTTGCAAATGAGAACTTGTTCTAAACTAGCCTACCTGGTTAAATAAAGGTGAAATATATATATATATATTTAAATAGTAGTGTATTTCCTGATCTCCGTTTAACGTTAGCTTCTTACTTCATCCATCTAGCTTACTAGCCAGAGCCCTTCAACGTCTCTGCCGGCAGCTAGCCACTAGACTGACTGACATACTGTATGCATCAGCAACTATTTACCAGCTGTCACTCATTCTCTGAGAGCTGTTTTTTTGTTTATTTTTGGGGCATGTCTGTAGACACGGCAGGAGTCACAGTCTGGCGTCTCGCTAAACACATTGTCAGCAGTGTTTCCAGTTGTCTACTTGAGCCGACTCCTAGCTGGTATAGCTAATTTCCAGTCTCAGGCCCGCAGCCTGTGCCTCGAAAAGGCAGAGTTAGACATTTCAGAGAGTTGTGAATGTGCTGCTAAAAGGCAAATCCAGGAGGCAAATCCAGGAGGAAAATCCAGGAGGCAAATCCAGGAGGAGAATCCAGGAGGAGAATCTAGGAGGCAAATCCAGGTGGCAAATCCAGGAGGAGAATCCAGGAGGAGAATCTAGGAGGCAAATCCAGGAGGCAAATCCAGGAGGCAAATCCAGGAGGCAAATCCAGGAGGCAAATCCAGGAGGCAAATCCAGGAGGCAAATCCAGGAGGCGAATCCAGGAGGCGAATCCAGGAGGAGAATCTAGGAGGAGAATCTAGGAGGCAAATCCAGGAGGCAAATCCAGGAGGCAAATCCAGGAGGCAAATTCAGGAGGCAAATCCCGGTGACCCACTTGTTGTTCGCAAAGAAGCAGGCGTGATTAGAACTCAATCAGATCAAGATTCTGTTTTGATCTTTGATCAACGCTGGGATTTTCTCTGTTGTCTACGAAATATATCTATTTTCAAATAAGAGAAGATTTCCTGAGGTCCGGACCTTCGTGTCCTCATATGTAGTTACGGCCATGGGGACAGGTGTGTCATCGTGACAATGACCACACGAGTAGGCCGTCAAGAATTTGTTCTTATTAACTGACTTGCCAAGTTAAATAAAGTTTAAAATAAAAAAAAATACAAATTAATTAAAGAGCAGCTGCTCACCGAATTGACAGCTGTAACGTAGTTACACCTCCGACACCGCCAAAACACCAGCTATGCGGGACGGCTATCGCGGATTAATACTTGATCTGATTAAAATCTAGGCCTAGTCAATCATCAGTCGTGTGAGTTCTCTGATGGCCATCTGCTGTTATCACCGTACCATCTTGAAGAAGAAGAAAAACAGTCCATCTGTCATATATCCAGGTGCATGAAATGAAACAAAATATTAACAGATGCTTCACAAAACTATTTCATGGGTTGATATCTGTTTATTAGTTTGATTTGAAATCTGTTTGGTTTGATATCTGTTTATTAGTTTGGTTTAATATCTGTTTGGTTTGATATCTGTTTATTAGTTTGGTTTGATATCTGTTTATTAGTTTGGGTTGATATCTGTTTATTAGTTTGGGTTGATTTCTGTTTATTAGTCTGGGTTGATATCTGTTTATTAGTTTGGGTTGATATCTGTTTATTAGTTTGGTTTGATATCTGTTTATTAGTTTGGTTTAATATCTGTTTATTAGTTTGGGTTGATATCTGTTTATTAGTTTGGTTTGATATCTGTTTATTAGTTTGGTTTGATATCTGTTTATTAGTTTGGGTTGATATCTGTTTATTAGTTTGGGTTGATATCTGTTTATTAGTTTGGGTTGATATCTGTTTATTAGTTTGGGTTGATATCTGTTTATTAGTTTGGTTTGATATCTGTTTATTAGTTTGGTTTAATATCTGTTTATTAGTTTGGTTTGATATCTGTTTATTAGTTTGGTTTGATATCTGTTTATTAGTTTGGTTTGATATCTGTTTATTAGTTTGGGTTGATATCTGTTTATTAGTTTGGTTTGATATCTGTTTATTAGTTTGGGTTGATATCTGTTTATTAGTTTGGGTTGATATCTGTTTATTAGTTTGGGTTGATATCTGTTTATTAGTTTGGGTTGATATCTGTTTATTAGTTTGGTTTAATATCTGTTTATTAGTTTGGTTTAATATCTGTTTATTAGTTTGGTTTGATATCTGTTTATTAGTTTGGTTTGATATCTGTTTATTAGTTTGGGTTGATATCTGTTTATTAGTTTGGGTTGATATCTGTTTATTAGTTTGGGTTGATATCTGTTTATTAGTTTGGGTTGATATCTGTTTATTAGTTTGGGTTGATATCTGTTTATTAGTTTGGGTTGATATCTGTTTATTAGTTTGGTTTGATATCTGTTTATTAGTTTGGTTTGATATCTGTTTATTAGTTTGGTTTGATATCTGTTTATTAGTTTGGGTTGATATCTGTTTATTAGTTTGGGTTGATATCTGTTTATTAGTTTGGGTTGATATCTGTTTATTAGTTTGGGTTGATATCTGTTTATTAGTTTGGGTTGATATCTGTTTATTAGTTTGGGTTGATATCTGTTTATTAGTTTGGGTTGATATCTGTTTATTAGTTTGGGTTGATATCTGTTTATTAGTTTGGGTTGATATCTGTTTATTAGTTTGGGTTGATATCTGTTTATTAGTTTGGGTTGATATCTGTTTATTAGTTTGGGTTGATATCTGTTTATTAGTTTGGGTTGATATCTGTTTATTAGTTTGGGTTGATATCTGTTTATTAGTTTGGGTTGATATCTGTTTATTAGTTTGGGTTGATATCTGTTTATTAGTTTGGGTTGATATCTGTTTATTAGTTTGGGTTGATATCTGTTTATTAGTTTGGGTTGATATCTGTTTATTAGTTTGGGTTGATATCTGTTTATTAGTTTGGGTTGATATCTGTTTATTAGTTTGGGTTGATATCTGTTTATTAGTTTGGGTTGATATCTGTTTATTAGTTTGGGTTGATATCTGTTTATTAGTTTGGTTTGATATCTGTTTATTAGTCTGGTTTGATATCTGTTTATTAGTCTGGTTTAATATCTGTTTATTAGTCTGGTTTGATATCTGTTTATTAGTCTGGTTTGATATCTGTTTATTAGTCTGGTTTGATATCTGTTTATTAGTCTGGTTTAATATCTGTTTATTAGTCTGGTTTGATATCTGTTTATTAGTCTGGTTTGATATCTGTTTATTAGTTTGGGTTGATATCTGTTTATTAGTTTGGTTTGATATCTGTTTATTAGTTTGGTTTGATATCTGTTTATTAGTTTGGTTTGATATCTGTTTATTAGTTTGGGTTGATATCTGTTTATTAGTTTGGGTTGATATCTGTTTATTAGTTTGGGTTGATATCTGTTTATTAGTTTGGGTTGATATCTGTTTTATTAGTCTGGTTTGATATCTGTTTTATTAGTCTGGTTTAATATCTGTTTATTAGTTTGGGTTGATATCTGTTTATTAGTTTGGTTTGATATCTGTTTATTAGTTTGGTTTGATATCTGTTTATTAGTTTGGGTTGATATCTGTTTTATTAGTCTGGTTTGATATCTGTTTTATTAGTCTGGTTTAATATCTGTTTATTAGTTTGGGTTGATATCTGTTTATTAGTTTGGGTTGATATCTGTTTTATTAGTCTGGTTTGATATCTGTTTTATTAGTCTGGTTTAATATCTGTTTATTAGTCTGGGTTGATATCTGTTTATTAGTTTGGTTTGATATCTGTTTATTAGTTTGGTTTGATATCTGTTTATTAGTTTGGTTTGATATCTGTTTATTAGTCTGGTTTGATATCTGTTTATTAGTTTGGTTTGATATCTGTTTATTAGTTTGGTTTGATATCTGTTTATTAGTCTGGTTTAATATCTGTTTATTAGTCTGGGTTGATATCTGTTTATTAGTTTGGTTTGATATCTGTTTATTAGTTTGGTTTGATATCTGTTTATTAGTTTGGTTTGATATCTGTTTATTAGTTTGGTTTAATATCTGTTTATTAGTCTGGTTTGATATCTGTTTATTAGTTTGGTTTGATATCTGTTTATTAGTTTGGTTTGATATCTGTTTATTAGTCTGGTTTAATATCTGTTTATTAGTCTGGGTTGATATCTGTTTATTAGTTTGGTTTGATATCTGTTTATTAGTTTGGTTTGATATCTGTTTATTAGTTTGGTTTGATATCTGTTTATTAGTTTGGTTTAATATCTGTTTATTAGTTTGGTTTGATATCTGTTTATTAGTTTGGGTTGATATCTGTTTATTAGTTTGGGTTGATATCTGTTTATTAGTTTGGGTTGATATCTGTTTATTAGTTTGGGTTGATATCTGTTTATTAGTTTGGGTTGATATCTGTTTATTAGTTTGGGTTGATATCTGTTTATTAGTTTGGTTTGATATCTGTTTATTAGTTTGGGTTGATATCTGTTTATTAGTTTGGGTTGATATCTGTTTATTAGTTTGGGTTGATATCTGTTTATTAGTTTGGGTTGATATCTGTTTATTAGTTTGGGTTGATATCTGTTTATTAGTTTGGGTTGATATCTGTTTATTAGTTTGGGTTGATATCTGTTTATTAGTTTGGGTTGATATCTGTTTATTAGTTTGGGTTGATATCTGTTTATTAGTTTGGGTTGATATCTGTTTATTAGTTTGGGTTGATATCTGTTTATTAGTTTGGGTTGATATCTGTTTATTAGTTTGGGTTGATATCTGTTTATTAGTTTGGGTTGATATCTGTTTATTAGTTTGGGTTGATATCTGTTTATTAGTTTGGGTTGATATCTGTTTATTAGTTTGGGTTGATATCTGTTTATTAGTTTGGGTTGATATCTGTTTATTAGTTTGGGTTGATATCTGTTTATTAGTTTGGGTTGATATCTGTTTATTAGTTTGGGTTGATATCTGTTTATTAGTTTGGGTTGATATCTGTTTATTAGTTTGGGTTGATATCTGTTTATTAGTTTGGGTTGATATCTGTTTATTAGTTTGGGTTGATATCTGTTTATTAGTTTGGTTTGATATCTGTTTATTAGTCTGGTTTGATATCTGTTTATTAGTCTGGTTTAATATCTGTTTATTAGTCTGGTTTGATATCTGTTTATTAGTCTGGTTTGATATCTGTTTATTAGTCTGGTTTGATATCTGTTTATTAGTCTGGTTTAATATCTGTTTATTAGTCTGGTTTGATATCTGTTTATTAGTCTGGTTTGATATCTGTTTATTAGTTTGGGTTGATATCTGTTTATTAGTTTGGTTTGATATCTGTTTATTAGTTTGGTTTGATATCTGTTTATTAGTTTGGTTTGATATCTGTTTATTAGTTTGGGTTGATATCTGTTTATTAGTTTGGGTTGATATCTGTTTATTAGTTTGGGTTGATATCTGTTTATTAGTTTGGGTTGATATCTGTTTTATTAGTCTGGTTTGATATCTGTTTTATTAGTCTGGTTTAATATCTGTTTATTAGTTTGGGTTGATATCTGTTTATTAGTTTGGTTTGATATCTGTTTATTAGTTTGGTTTGATATCTGTTTATTAGTTTGGGTTGATATCTGTTTTATTAGTCTGGTTTGATATCTGTTTTATTAGTCTGGTTTAATATCTGTTTATTAGTTTGGGTTGATATCTGTTTATTAGTTTGGGTTGATATCTGTTTTATTAGTCTGGTTTGATATCTGTTTTATTAGTCTGGTTTAATATCTGTTTATTAGTCTGGGTTGATATCTGTTTATTAGTTTGGTTTGATATCTGTTTATTAGTTTGGTTTGATATCTGTTTATTAGTTTGGTTTGATATCTGTTTATTAGTCTGGTTTGATATCTGTTTATTAGTTTGGTTTGATATCTGTTTATTAGTTTGGTTTGATATCTGTTTATTAGTCTGGTTTAATATCTGTTTATTAGTCTGGGTTGATATCTGTTTATTAGTTTGGTTTGATATCTGTTTATTAGTTTGGTTTGATATCTGTTTATTAGTTTGGTTTGATATCTGTTTATTAGTTTGGGTTGATATCTGTTTTATTAGTTTGGTTTGATATCTGTTTATTAGTTTGGTTTGATATCTGTTTATTAGTTTGGTTTGATATCTGTTTATTAGTTTGGGTTGATATCTGTTTATTAGTCTGGGTTGATATCTGTTTATTAGTTTGGGTTGATATCTGTTTATTAGTCTGGGTTGATATCTGTTTATTAGTCTGGTTTAATATCTGTTTATTAGTCTGGTTTGATATCTGTTTATTAGTCTGGTTTAATATCTGTTTATTAGTCTGGTTTGATATCTGTTTATTAGTTTGGTTTAATATCTGTTTATTAGTCTGGTTTAATATCTGTTTATTAGTTTGGGTTGATATCTGTTTATTAGTTTGGGTTGATATCTGTTTATTAGTTTGGGTTGATATCTGTTTATTAGTTTGGGTTGATATCTGTTTTATTAGTTTGGTTTGATATCTGTTTATTAGTTTGGTTTGATATCTGTTTATTAGTTTGGTTTAATATCTGTTTATTAGTCTGGTTTAATATCTGTTTATTAGTTTGGGTTGATATCTGTTTATTAGTTTGGGTTGATATCTGTTTATTAGTCTGGTTTAATATCTGTTTATTAGTTTGGGTTGATATCTGTTTATTAGTTTGGTTTAATATCTGTTTATTAGTCTGGTTTAATATCTGTTTATTAGTTTGGGTTGATATCTGTTTATTAGTTTGGTTTAATATCTGTTTATTAGTCTGGTTTAATATCTGTTTATTAGTTTGGGTTGATATCTGTTTATTAGTTTGGTTTAATATCTGTTTATTAGTCTGGTTTAATATCTGTTTATTAGTTTGGGTTGATATCTGTTTATTAGTTTGGGTTGATATCTGTTTATTAGTCTGGGTTGATATCTGTTTATTAGTCTGGGTTGATATCTGTTTATTAGTCTGGGTTGATATCTGTTTATTAGTCTGGGTTGATATCTGTTTATTAGTTTGGGTTGATATCTGTTTATTAGTCTGGGTTGATATCTGTTTATTAGTTTGGGTTGATATCTGTTTATTAGTCTGGGTTGATATCTGTTTATTAGTCTGGGTTGATATCTGTTTATTAGTCTGGGTTGATATCTGTTTATTAGTCTGGGTTGATATCTGTTTATTAGTCTGGGTTGATATCTGTTTATTAGTCTGGGTTGATATCTGTTTATTAGTCTGGGTTGATATCTGTTTATTAGTTTGGGTTGATATCTGTTTATTAGTCTGGGTTGATATCTGTTTATTAGTCTGGGTTGATATCTGTTTATTAGTCTGGGTTGATATCTGTTTATTAGTCTGGGTTGATATCTGTTTATTAGTCTGGGTTGATATCTGTTTATTAGTCTGGGTTGATATCTGTTTATTAGTTTGGGTTGATATCTGTTTATTAGTCTGGGTTGATATCTGTTTATTAGTCTGGGTTGATATCTGTTTATTAGTCTGGGTTGATATCTGTTTATTAGTCTGGGTTGATATCTGTTTATTAGTCTGGGTTGATATCTGTTTATTAGTCTGGGTTGATATCTGTTTATTAGTCTGGGTTGATATCTGTTTATTAGTCTGGGTTGATATCTGTTTATTAGTCTGGGTTGATATCTGTTTATTAGTTTGGGTTGATATCTGTTTATTAGTCTGGGTTGATATCTGTTTATTAGTCTGGGTTGATATCTGTTTATTAGTCTGGGTTGATATCTGTTTATTAGTTTGGGTTGATATCTGTTTATTAGTCTGGGTTGATATCTGTTTATTAGTCTGGGTTGATATCTGTTTATTAGTCTGGGTTGATATCTGTTTATTAGTCTGGGTTGATATCTGTTTATTAGTCTGGGTTGATATCTGTTTATTAGTCTGGGTTGATATCTGTTTATTAGTCTGGGTTGATATCTGTTTATTAGTCTGGGTTGATATCTGTTTATTAGTCTGGGTTGATATCTGTTTATTAGTCTGGGTTGATATCTGTTTATTAGTCTGGGTTGATATCTGTTTATTAGTTTGGGATGAGGTCTGAGTTTATGTTACGAATCCCGCCAAAGATGGTGCCTCTTCCCATTCAGGCGGCGCTCGGCGGTCGTCGTCGCCGGCCTACTAGCTGCCACCTTTTCTGTTTCATTTAGGTTTGTCTAATTTGTATCACCTGTTTTGTGTTTAGGGTAGGGGGGTATTTAAACCCAGTTGGCCCGCCGACTTTTGTGCGGGCTTGTTATTCTGTTTGTGGTGTTGTTATTTCTTGTGGTGTCTGTTCCCTGTGGATTTTGTCCTGTTTGTTTTGGACTGTTACTTGACGCGCACTTGTATGTGTGGCGTAGCCGTCTCGTTATATATCTTTTTGGAATATTAAATCCACTTGCTACTCACTACCCTGCTCTCTGCGCCTGACTCCTTCATCACCACTATTGGAATTGTGACAATTAGTTTGGTTTGATATCTGTTTATTAGTTTGGTTTAATATCTGTTTATTAGTCTGGTTTGATATCTGTTTATTAGTTTGGTTTAATATCTGTTTATTAGTCTGGTTTGATATCTGTTTATTAGTTTGGGATGAGGTCTTTTTAATTTGTTTGTGGAGCATCCAAAATCACCATTGTGCTGGAGTTCCTTCATTTTTATTACTGCACTGTCGATAAGAGTTTACATTTTAGTCATTTACCAGACGCTCTTATCCAGAGCCACTACCGTCATCTTCGAACTTTCATTTATTTTGGCATTTATCATTTTGTTTCGTCATTATTATTGTATATCATTATTAGTATGCAAAGTTAAACTGGAAAAGTATTACTGTAACTTTTTACTTTTAAATTACTTTTAAAGACTAAAACATGTATATGCAAAAGTTTATTTTGTGTTATTTTCTTATTTTTATGTTTTCGTTGGATAAGTTAAGTTAAAAACATTTGTGGGTTTACGTATTTCCGTATTTACACCGAAGAAAACTATAAAATCAACATGTAAAGTGTTTCATGAGCTGAAATAAAAGATCCTAAAAATGTTTCATACTAAACAAAGCTTATTTCTCTCAAATGTTTTGCACACATTTGTTTACATCCCTGTTAGTGAGCATTTCTCCTTTGCCAAGATAATCCATCCACCTGACAGGTGTGGTCTATCCAGAAGCTGATTAAACAGCATGGTCATTACACAGATGCATCTTGTGCTGGGGACAATAAAAGGCCACTTTAAAATGTGCAGTTTGTCACAAAACACAATGCCACCATGTCTCAAGTTTTCAGGGAGCGTGCAAATTGGCACGCAGACTGCTGGAATGTCCACCAGAGCTGCTACCAGAATCAAATGTAAAAAATTGTGGGGAAAAACCTGATTCTGATTGGCAGGGCCTGCCTCTCCAGTGGGTGTGACTGGCTGCCAAGTGGGTGGGCCTATGCCCTCCAAGGCCCACCCATGGCTGCAGCCCTGCCCAGTCATGTGAAATCCATAGATTAGGGCCTAATTAATTTATTTCAGTTGACTGATTTCCTTATATGAACTATAACCCAGTACATTCTTTGAAATTGAGCCAGATTGTCTGAGTCGTATCCTGAGGCTTCGTTGTGTTGGTCGTGGTTAGCGAAGTTAGCCTTAGGACTAGCAGAATGAGAAGACTTTTTGGATCTATGTTCATATCTTGGCATTTTAAGGCTTTGTGGTGGTAGGAGTGGGTGTCGCTTGTTTTCAGGTGGTTATAGAATTTGAGGGTTGTTGGATATGAATTTGTATGTGTGTATTTTGGTCTAATTCGGCGCTGGATGTATTTTTTGGGGCTTTTCTCTGTATTGTCTGCTTGCAGCAGGTAGCCTAGTGGTTAAGATCATTGGGCCAGTAACTGAAAGGTTACATTTAAATTTTACATTTAAGTCATTTAGCAGACGTTCTTATCCAGAGCGACTTTCAAATTGGAGGTTACTGGTTCAAATCCCTGAGGTGACTAGGCGAAAGTCTGTCGATGTGCCCTTGAGCAAGGCATTTAACCTTAATTGCTCCTGTAAGTCGCTCTGGATAAGCATGTCTGCTAAATGGCTTAATATGTACTCTCAAGACACAGCAAAGGCGTTTGCTGGCCGAGAGTACTTTCCACCTCCGAATGTAATTTGCGCACCGAATTTTATATGTAGAATCACATGCAAAAATGTTGGCAGTCAGAAGTCTAACGCTGGTGGCTGAACGGAACGCTAGAACCACATTCGGTGCGATGTGTGCGAGCCGTTAGAATTCTGCATGCAGGATTTCAATTGGATGTTTGTCCCATTTAAAAAATAAATAAAATTTGATTGGTTAGTGGAACACACACGTCACCTCCGTATAGGGCTATTGGTTGAATTGTAGATTTGAATATTTGTCTTGTGAGAGCGTAAAAAGCCTATCTTTCTTTCTCTCTCTCATTTCATTGAGCAGCCAAACAGAAATTAGTCATAGATCTTTTTTTTAACCCAGATATGAATAATATGAATACTTTATTCAATGTATTTTGTTCCTACTGTGAAATTGTGTTTTACGCCTTGGGATTTAGATTTTTGTTGTTGTTGAGTATAGTGTTTTTTTGTCTTCTTAAAGTTTACTGACAGGACCATGTCTAACAGAACTGATGTAGGATATTTAGATTACGTTGTAGACCCTCTTTTGTGGTTGACAACAGAACTAGATCGTCTAATCTAACTTTGCTGTTGAAGTATATAAACATTTGAGTTGCCTAACCTGTTCACAGGATTAGTCAAACTCTTGAGGTTCCTAGGGTCTCCACCCAGCTAGGTACATCTGATTTTTGTTTAATGCACATTTACTGGTGTGAGGTCAATACAGACTGTAGGAGGAGGCTAGAGGAGGAGGAGGGGAGGAGAGTAGAGAGGAGGGGAGGAGGAGGGGTAGATGAGGAGGACAGGAGGAGGAGGAGGGGGAGGGGGAGGGTAGAGAGGCGTGGTAGAGGAGGGGTAGATGAGGAGGAGGAGGAGGGTAGAGGAGTGGAGGAGCAGGACTGGTAGATGAGGAGGAGAGGAGGAGGGTAGAGCAGGAGGGGAAGATGAGGAGGAGAGGAGGGTAGGAGGAGGGTAGAGCAGGAGGACAGGAGGAGGAGGAGGGTAGAGGACAGGAGGAGGCGGGCAAAGGGGAGGGGAGGGGAGGAGGAGGGCAGAGGCTGAATCAGATATCTAATAGATGTAACTTTTAGCTTTTGTGATCGTCATCTCATCCCTCAAGTTGTTATTTGCTCTCAGGTCCCTATCTCTCAGGTCCCTATCGCTCAGGTCCCTATTGCTCAGTTCCCTGTCACTCAGGTCCCTATCTCTCAGGTCCCTATTGCTCAGGTCCCTATTGCTCAGGTCCCTATCTCTCAGGTCCCTATCTCTCAGGTCCCTATCTCTCAGGTCCCTATTGCTCAGGTCCCTATTGCTCAGGTCCCTATCTCTCAGGTCCCTATCGCTCAGGTCCCTATCTCTCAGGTCCCTATCTCTCAGGTCCCTATCTCTAACAAAGGTGTGACCTTAAGCAAGGCATTTAACCTTAATTGCCCCAGGTGCTCTGTACAATGGTGACCCTGGCTGTGACCCCCATATCCCGAATAAAAAAAAAAATCGAAATTAAATGAGTTTCCATCTCATTTTCATTTCAACTCGTGGTTTTGTGATCAAATAAATGTTGCGTCATACAGCGAAGTGCCCTTTCTGGTATTGGCACGTGCGCTCTAGCCAATCGATATCGATAGATCGCACATATAGCCTACATTCTGAGATTACTGTATTATGGACAAAAGATCAGGTTATTTTCTATTTGTCAAACGGCAGCCAAGCGTCAATGATCATGTCACCAAAACAGAAAGCAGTATCAAACTCGTCCTTGCACGTTCAACACCCTGTGAAGTTCATCATAAATTGGAAAAACGACAGAACATGTCATTGCACGAACCACGTGATGGTTGGTTATTATATCACATTGCACATAAAAGCATTTCCACTGACCTTTCTGGCATAATTCATTACACCTACACAAAAATATACCGCTTTGTCTCGCATATTTAAAAAAAAATCTGTTTCCATCAGACCTGTCATTTTATGTTTTGTACTTAATTGGCGTAAAATGATTAGACGGAAATCTGGTTAGTGATGAGGTGAATTCATAGCACCATCAGATTGGATGTCCGTTATTGACAGAATGTAGAAGAGTAGAATGTTTTACATCACTGTACAGGGAGTTGGAGAAGACGGCAGTTCACCCTTCACCGGTCCATAGTATGCCTGCACTCGGGTTGATTAACTCACAGAGGCGTTGTGCCTCTGGATGAAACCTATAACACAAAGACAATGCACGAGGAGAAGGGAGCCACAGAGTAACATGACAGAGAGTAGGAGGACAACCTTTCTAAGAATTAGTCATATGTTTTAAGAACATGTTAATGAACTACAGTACACTTGACTCATTAGCACCCACATACGTATGCGTGACAAGGGCCGTTGAAACATCAAACGCATAATGGAACCGTGTCATTGTGTTTCCCTACCTCTTTTTCATCAGAGGCGCTGTCAATACCGCGGATACTCAACTGGCCCGGCGTTGTCCGGGTTACGGTTCGGCCGGGGTAGCACGTCATTGTAAATAAGAATTTGTTCTTAAACTGACTTGCCTAGTTAAATAAAAATAATTATTTTTAGTTTTTATTACGTAATGGATATTAAACTCTATCTAAATCAGGCGACAGCCTGGTCCCAGATCAGTTTGTGTTGTATAGCCATCTCCTACGGTTGACAGCCTGGTCCCAGATCAGTTTGTGCTGTATAGCCATCTCCTACGGTTGACAGCCTGGTCCCAGATCAGTTTGTGTTGTATAGCCATCTCCTACGGTTGACAGCCTGGTCCCAGATCAGTTTGTGCTGTATAGCCATCTCCTACGGTTGACAGCCTGACACCAGATCAGTTTGTGCTGTATAGCCAGCTCCTACGGTTGACAGCCTGACCCCAGATCAGTTTGTGCTGTATAGCCAGCTCATATGGTTGACAGCCTGGCCCCAGATCAGTTTGTGCTGTATAGCCAGCTCCTACGGTTGACAGCCTGACCCCAGATCAGTTTGTATTGTAGAGAGCCCGATGAGTACCGATAGGGTCCTAGCTCTTATGGTTGACAGCCTGGCCCCAGATCAGTTTGGTCCTATGGTCATTGTCATTCCAAACATGCACAACAAATAGATCTTTGGCATTTCTGTCTGTCAGATAACAGTGTACTGATACTCAATCATATCAATATATATCAATCATAGATGTCTTTATGACAGACCAGTTAATAAGCCATGACTCTCTCTCCCCGTCTCTCTCTCTCTCCCCGTCTCTCTCTATCTCCCCGTCTTTCTCTCTCTCCCCGTCTCTCTCTCCCCGTCTCTCTCTCTCCCCGTCTCTCTTCTCTCTCTCTCTCATCCATCTGACTGATGCAGATTGATGGTCCCGACGGAGAAACGCTCTAAGATGATTAGTTGTGATGGACAGTGTATATCAGTTGTAATCCAATCAGATGCCTCGTCCGAGCCTGTCTGCCTGAATCCACTAGTCCTATCAGGGACGTAAACATATTTCAACCTGTCTGCTACGTGTCCTGTAAAACTACCCGTGACATCTACCCCTCTCACGGGCAAGAGAGAGATACTACAGGACCTTTTTTTAGAGGTATGGATATAGTCGATAAGGTACCATTTTCCCTATGTAGTGCGTTACAGTAGACTAGAGCCCTATGAGTACCGTGGCCCCATAAAAGGATAGGGTCCCATTTGGGACACAAGGTCTGTTTCTGACACTTTCTATTATTCTCCTCAAAAATGGACAATGAAATATTGGTCTGAAACTGTTAACACAGGATATTACATAGCAGATGACTCAGATGTTAGCTTTAAGATATACCTCTCCCATTTTAAATCCACTTTAACCTAGTATCAGACATGATATACCTCTCCCATTTTAAATCCACTATGACCTAGTATCAGACATGATATACCTCTCCCATTTTAAATCCACTTTAACCTAGTATCAGACATGATATACCTCTCCCATTTTAAATCCACTATAACCTAGTATCAGACATGATATACCTCTCCCATTTTAAATCCACTATGACCTAGTATCAGACATGATATACCTCTCCCATTTTAAATTCACTATGACCTAGTATAGTATTCTGGATCAATCAGGATTACGTTAAATGTCTGTGAATGTATGGAGCCCTGATTCTTGGTGAAACCATTCAGTAACGGGGTAACGGGGTAAAAGGTAATCTTATCAGAACGTTTTACATAGCCTTTGTGTGTATGTGTGTGTGTATGCTTGCGTGCATTTGTCAGTCCGTGTATTCGTCTGTGTTCGTTTCTGTGTAGGTGGTTTCCTGTGTGTGACAGAGAGAGTTGAAAACCGTGAGCCATGAGCATGTTTACGACCAGTCATCGTCAATTTTTATTTTTTTTATGTAATCTTTATTTAACTAGGAATGTCAGTTAAGAACAAATTCTTATTTACAATGACGCCTACCAAAAGGCAAAGGGCCCCCTGCAGGGACAGGAGGCAGGAATTAAAAAATAAATAAATAAAATATAGGACAACACAATACTACATAAAGAGAGACCTAAGACAACAGTATAAAGTGCCTTGCAAAAGTATTCATCCCCCTTTGGCATTTTTCCTATTTTGTTGCATTACAACCTGTAATTTAAATGCATTTTTATTTGGATTTCATGTAATGGACAAACACAAAATAGTCCAAATTGGTGAATTGAAATGAAAAAAAGAACTTCTTCTGAAAGGACCCAGAGTCTGCAACACCACTAAGCAAGTGGCACCATGAAGACCAAGGAGCTCTCCAAACAGGTCAGGGACAAAGTTGTGGTTAAGTACAGATCAGGGTTGGGTTATAAAAACAATATCCAAAACTTTGAACATCCTTTGGAGCACCATGAAATCCATCATAAAAAAATTGAAAGAATATGGCACCAAAACAAACCTGCCAAGAGAGGGCCGCCCACCAAAACTCACGGACCAGGCAAGGAGGATATTAATCAGAGAGGAAACAAAGAGATCAAAGATAACCATGAAGGAGCTGCAAAGCTCCACAGCGGAGATTGGAGTATCTGTCCATAGGACCACTTTAAGCCGTACACTCCACAGAGCTGGGCTTTACGGAAGAGTGACCAGAAAAAAGCCATTGCTTAAAGGGAAAAAAAAGCAAACATGTTTGGTGTTTGCCAAAAGGCATGTGGGAGACTCCCCAAACATATGGAAGAAGGTACTCTGGTCAGATTAGACTAAATTGAGCTTTTTGGCCATCAAGGTAATTGCTATGTCTGGTTCAATACCCAACACCTGTCATCTCCCCAAGAACACCATCCCCACAGTGAAGCATGGGGGTGGCAGCATCATGCTGTGGGTGTGTTTTTGTAATCGGCAGGGACTGGGAAACTGTTCAGAATTGAAGGAATGATAGATAGCGCTACATACAGGGACATTCTTGAGGGAAACCTGTTTCAGTCTTCAAGAGATTTGAGACTGGGACGGAGGTTCACCTTAAAGCTGGACAACGACTCTAAGCACACTGCTAAAGCAACACTCTAGTGGTTTAAGGGGAAACATTTGAATGTCTTGGAATGGCCTAGTAAAAGCCCAGACCTCAATCCAATTGAGAATCTGTGGTATGACTTAAAGATTGCTGTACACCAGCGGAACCAATCCAACCTGAAGGAGCTTGAACAGTTTTGCCTTGAAGAATGGGCAGAAATCCCAGTGTCTAGATGTGCCAAGCTTATAGAGACATTCCCCAAGAGACTTGTGGCTGTAATTGCTGCAAAAGTTGGCTCTACAACGTATTGACTTTGGGGGGATGAATAGTTATGCACGCTCAAGTTTTCTTTTTTTTGGTCTTATTTCTTGTTTGTTTCACAATAAACAAAAAAATGAATCTTCAAAGTGGTAGGCATGTTGTGCCAATAAATGATAGAAACCCTCTAAAAATAAATTTAAATTCCAGGTTGTAAGACAACAAAATAGGAAAAATGCCAAGGTGGGTGAAAACTTTCGCAAGCCACTGTAGCAAGGCAGCAACGCATGACAACACAACATAGTAGCAACGCATGACAACACAGCATGGTAGCAACACATGACAACAACATGGTAGCAACACATGACAACACAGCATGGTAGCAACACATGACAACACAGCATGGTAGCAACACATGACACAGCATGGTAGCAACACATGACAACACAGCACGGTAGCAACACATGACAACACAGCATGGTAGCAACACATGACAACACAACATGGTAGCAACACATGACAACACAGTATGGTAGCAACACATGACAACACAGCATGGCAGCAACACATGACAACACAGCATGGTAACAACATATGACAACACAGCATGGTAGCAACACATGACAACACAGCATGGTAGCAACACATGACAACACAGCATGGTAGCAACACATGACAACACAGCATAGTAGCAACACATGACAACACAGCATGGTAGCAACACATGACAACACAGCATGGTAACAACATATGACAACACAGCATGGTAGCAACACATGACAACACAGCATGGTAGCAACACATGACAACACAGCATGGTAGCAACACATGACAACACAGCATGGTAACAACACATGACAACACAGCATGGTAGCAACACATGACAACACAGCATGGTAGCAACACATGACAACACAGCATGGTAGCAACACATGCCAACACAGCATGGTAGCAACACATGACAACACAACATGGTAGCAACACATGACAACACAACATGGTAGCAACACATGCCAACACAGCATGGTAGCAACACATGCCAACACAACATGGTAGCAACACATGCCAACACAACATGGTAGCAACACATGCCAACACAGCATGGTAGCAACACATGACAACACAACATGGTAGCAACACATGACAACACAACATGGTAGCAACAAATGACAACACAACATGGTAGCAACACATGACAACACAACATAATCCCATCATTGATATTAGTTCTGATGATTATGAAAACAGGAGTCAGTCAATATGATGGAGATACCAGACCAGGAGTCAGTCAATATGATGGAGATACCAGACCAGGAGTCAGTCAATATGGTGGAGATACCAGACCAGGAGTCAGTCAATATGATGGAGATACCAGACCAGGAGTCAGTCAATATAATGGAGATACCAGACCAGGAGTCAGTCATTATGAGAGAGAAGATACCAGACCAGGAGTCAGTCAATATGATGGAGATACCAGACCAGGAGTCAGTCAATATAATGGAGATACTAGACCAGGAGTCAGTCAATACGATGGAGATACTAGACCAGGAGTCAATCAATATAATGGAGATACCAGACCAGGAGTCAGTCAATACGATGGAGATACCAGACCAGGAGTCAGTCAATACGATGGAGAAACCAGACCAGGAGTCAATCAATATGAGAGAGATGATACCAGACCAGACCTTATCATATCCTGGTCAACACACTAAAAACTGCATAACAAATGACACCTTATTCCCTATAGAGCTCTGGTCAAACGTAGGGCACTATGTAAAAACATGGTTCCATTTGGTACACTAACACAGGCTACAGTCAATGCTCTCCTCTTTCCTCTCCACTTTCCTCCTCTACGTCTCAGAAAACAGGATGTCATTATTTTTCACTAGCTCTTCTGTTCTCATGCGTGTTTTCACTCTGTCTCATATTGAAGGAAAAAGACCAGGCTTCCGATAATCTGTTACGAAATACAACAACAGCATTTAAGTGTAGAGCATGAGCCTACCAACGCTCGGTGAATTATCCATGACCCCCTCTTGGAAAAATAACACCCTTATTCTAAGTGCTGTTACACGGCTGTGTTTTGACAGACAGTCCACGACACACACACACATTCTGAATGTCCCTACAGGGATGGAGTTGACAGACTGACTGAGATACCAGACCAGGGGTCAGTCAATGTGAGAGAGATACCAGACTAGGAGTCAGTCAATATGATGGAGATACCAGACCAGGAGTCAGTCAATATGATGGAGATACCAGACCAGGAGTCAGTCAATATGATGGAGATACCAGACCAGGAGTCAGTCAATATGAGGGAGATGTTACCAGACCAGGAGTCAGTCAATATGATGGAGATACCAGACCAGGAGTCAGTCAATATGGTGGAGATACCAGACCAGGAGTCAGTCAATATGATGGAGATACCAAACCAGGAGTCAGTCAATATGAGGGGGATACCAGACCAGGAGTCAGTCAATATGAGGGAGATACCAGACCAGGAGTCAGTCAATATGATGGAGATACCAGACCAGGAGTCAGTCAATATGATGGAGATACCAGACCAGGAGTCAGTCAATATGAGGGAGATACCAGACCTGGAGTCAGTCAATATGATGGAGATACCAGACCAGGAGTCAGTCAATATGATGGAGATACCAGACCAGGAGTCAGTCAATATGATGGAGATACCAGACCAGGAGTCAGTCAATATGATGGAGATACCAGACCAGGAGTCAGTCAATATGAGGGAGATACCAGACCTGGAGTCAGTCAATATGATGGAGATACCAGACCAGGAGTCAGTCAATATGGTGGAGATACCAGACCAGGAGTCAGTCATTATGATGGAGATACCAGACCAGGAGTCAGTCAATATGATGGAGATACCAGACCAGGAGTCAGTCAATATGAGGGAGATGTTACCAGACCAGGAGTCAGTCAATATGATGGAGATACCAGACCAGGAGTCAGTCAATATGATGGAGATACCAGACCAGGAGTCAGTCAATATGATGGAGATACCAGACCAGGAGTCAGTCAATATGATGGAGATACCAGACCAGGAGTCAGTCAATATGATGGAGATACCAGACCAGGAGTCAGTCAATATGATGGAGATACCAGACCAGGAGTTAGTCAATATGATGGAGATACCAGACCAGGAGTCAGTCAATATGATGGAGATACCAGACCAGGAGTCAGTCAATATGATGGAGTTACCAGACCAGGAGTCAGTCAATATGATGGAGATGATACCAGACCAGGAGTCAGTCAATATGATGGAGATACCAGACCAGGAGTCAGTCAATATGATGGAGATACCAGACAATGAGTCAGTCATTATGATGGATATACCAGACCTGGAGTCAGTCAATATGGTGGAGATACCAGACAAGGAGTCAGTCAATATGATGGAGATACCAGACCAGACCTTATCATATCCTGTTCAACACACTAAAAACTGCATAACAAATGACACCTTATTCCCTATAGAGCTCTGGTCAAATGTAGGGCACTATGTAAAAAACATGGTTCCATTTGGTACACTAACACAGGCTACAGTCAATGCTCTCCTCTCCTCTCCACTTTCCTCCTCTACGTCTCAGAAAACAGGATGTCATTATTTTTCACTAGCTCTTCTGTTCTCATGCGTGTTTTCACTCTGTCTCCTATTGAAGGAAAAAGACCAGGCTTCCGATAATCTGTTAAAGAAATACAACAACCGCATTTAAGAGCATGAGCCTACCAACGCTCTGTGAACTCTCCATTACTCCTTCTTGGAAAAATAACACCCTTATTCTAAGTGCTGTTACACGGCTGTGTTTTGACAGACAGTCCACGACACACACACACACATTCTGAATGTCCCTACAGGGATGGAGTTGACAGACTGACTGAGATACCAGACCAGGGGTCAGTCAATATGATGGAGATGTTACCAGACCAGGAGTCAGTCAATATGATGGAGATACCAGACCAGGAGTCAGTCAATATGATGGAGATACCAGACCAGGAGTCAGTCAATATGAGGGAGATACCAGACCTGGAGTCAGTCAATATGATGGAGATACCAGACCAGGAGTCAGTCAATATGGTGGAGATACCAGACTAGGAGTCAGTCATTATGATGGAGATACCAGACCAGGAGTCAGTCAATATGATGGAGATACCAGACCAGGAGTCAGTCAATATGGTGGAGATACCAGACTAGGAGTCAGTCATTATGATGGAGATACCAGACCAGGAGTCAGTCAATATGAGGGAGATACCAGACCAGGAGTCAGTCAATATGATGGAGATACCAGACCAGGAGTCAGTCAATATGATGGAGATACCAGACCAGGAGTCAGTCAATATGATGGAGATACCAGACCAGGAGTCAGTCAATATGATGGAGATACCAGACCAGGAGTCAGTCAATATGAGGGAGATACCAGACCAGGAGTCAGTCAATATGATGGAGATACCAGACCAGGAGTCAGTCAATATGAGGGAGATACCAGACCAGGAGTCAGTATATATGATGGAGATACCAGACCAGGAGTCAGTCAATATGATGGAGATACCAGACCTGGAGTCAGTCAATAGGATGGAGATACCTGACCAGGAGTCAGTCAATATGATGGAGATACCAGACAATTAGTCAGTCAATATGATGGAGATACCAGACCAGGATTCAGTCAATATGATTGAGATGTTACCAGACCAGGAGTCAGTCAATATGATGGAGATACCAGACCAGGAGTCAGTCAATATGATGGAGATACCAGACCAGGAGTCAGTCAATATGAGGGAGATACCAGACCAGGAGTCAGTCAATATGAGGGAGATACCAGACCAGGATTCAGTCAATATGATGGAGATACCAGACCAGGAGTCAGTCAATATGATGGAGATACCAGACCAGGAGTCAGTCAATATGAGGGAGATACCAGACCAGGAGTCAGTCAATATGATGGAGATACCAGACCAGGAGTCAGTCAATATGAGGGAGATACCAGACCAGGAGTCAGTCAATATGAGGGAGATACCAGACCAGGAGTCAGTCAATATGATGGAGATACCAGACCAGGAGTCAGTCAATATGATGGAGATACCAGACCAGGAGTCAGTCAATATGAGGGAGATACCAGACCAGGAGTCAGTCAATATGATGGAGATACCAGACCAGGAGTCAGTCAATATGAGGGAGATACCAGACCAGGAGTCAGTCAATATGGTGGAGATACCAGACAAGGAGTCAGTCAATATGATGGAGATACCAGACCAGACCTTATCATATCCTGTTCAACACACTAAAAACTGCATAACAAATGACACCTTATTCCCTATAGAGCTCTGGTCAAATGTAGGGCACTATGTAAAAAACATGGTTCCATTTGGTACACTAACACAGGCTACAGTCAATGCTCTCCTCTCCTCTCCACTTTCCTCCTCTACGTCTCAGAAAACAGGATGTCATTATTTTTCACTAGCTCTTCTGTTCTCATGCGTGTTTTCACTCTGTCTCCTATTGAAGGAAAAAGACCAGGCTTCCGATAATCTGTTAAAGAAATACAACAACCGCATTTAAGAGCATGAGCCTACCAACGCTCTGTGAACTCTCCATTACTCCTTCTTGGAAAAATAACACCCTTATTCTAAGTGCTGTTACACGGCTGTGTTTTGACAGACAGTCCACGACACACACACACACATTCTGAATGTCCCTACAGGGATGGAGTTGACAGACTGACTGAGATACCAGACCAGGGGTCAGTCAATATGATGGAGATACCAGACCAGGAGTCAGTCAATATGATGGAGATACCAGACCAGGAGTCAGTCAATATGATGGAGATACCAGACCAGGAGTCAGTCAATATGGTGGAGATACCAGACCAGGAGTCAGTCAATATGGTGGAGATACCAGACTAGGAGTCAGTCATTATGATGGAGATACCAGACCAGGAGTCAGTCAATATGATGGAGATACCAGACCAGGAGTCAGTCAATATGGTGGAGATACCAGACTAGGAGTCAGTCATTATGATGGAGATACCAGACCAGGAGTCAGTCAATATGAGGGAGATACCAGACCAGGAGTCAGTCAATATGATGGAGATACCAGACCAGGAGTCAGTCAATATGATGGAGATACCAGACCAGGAGTCAGTCAATATGATGGAGATACCAGACCAGGAGTCAGTCAATATGATGGAGATACCAGACCAGGAGTCAGTCAATATGAGGGAGATACCAGACCAGGAGTCAGTCAATATGATGGAGATACCAGACCAGGAGTCAGTCAATATGAGGGAGATACCAGACCAGGAGTCAGTATATATGATGGAGATACCAGACCAGGAGTCAGTCAATATGATGGAGATACCAGACCTGGAGTCAGTCAATAGGATGGAGATACCTGACCAGGAGTCAGTCAATATGATGGAGATACCAGACAATTAGTCAGTCAATATGATGGAGATACCAGACCAGGATTCAGTCAATATGATTGAGATGTTACCAGACCAGGAGTCAGTCAATATGATGGAGATACCAGACCAGGAGTCAGTCAATATGATGGAGATACCAGACCAGGAGTCAGTCAATATGAGGGAGATACCAGACCAGGAGTCAGTCAATATGAGGGAGATACCAGACCAGGAGTCAGTCAATATGATGGAGATACCAGACCAGGAGTCAGTCAATATGATGGAGATACCAGACCAGGAGTCAGTCAATATGAGGGAGATACCAGACCAGGAGTCAGTCAATATGATGGAGATACCAGACCAGGAGTCAGTCAATATGAGGGAGATACCAGACCAGGAGTCAGTCAATATGAGGGAGATACCAGACCAGGAGTCAGTCAATATGATGGAGATACCAGACCAGGAGTCAGTCAATATGATGGAGATACCAGACCAGGAGTCAGTCAATATGAGGGAGATACCAGACCAGGAGTCAGTCAATATGATGGAGATACCAGACCAGGAGTCAGTCAATATGAGGGAGATACCAGACCAGGAGTCAGTCAATATGATGGAGATACCAGACCAGGAGTCAGTCAATATGAGGGAGATACCAGACCAGGAGTCAGTCAATATGATGGAGATACCAGACCAGGAGTCAGTCAATATGATGGAGATACCAGACCAGGAGGATCTATCTCCAGTCTATCTCCAGTCTATCTCCAGTCTATCTCCAGTCTTTCTCCAGTCTATCTCCCGTCTATCTCCCGTCTATCTCCTGTCTATCTCCCGTCTATCTCCCGTCTATCTCCTGTCCATCTCCTGTCCATCTCCTGTCCATCTCCTGTCCATCTCCAGTCTAACTCCAGTCTATCTCCTGCCTAATGGAAGGATGACTGGATCAACTCTTTGATCTGTCAACGGCAACAGGGGAAAAACCAAACAGGACTGGTTTTGTACTTGAGAGAGAAATCAAATCAAATTCATTTGATCTTCAATTTAGCATTTAGCGATGGGCAGCCAACCAAATGAGATGGGAGTCCTTAGCTTGATTAAACAATTGAAATGGATCATTAGTGGTTGTCAAAGGGTTCTGAGCACTGCAGTCTGTTTGTGTGTGTTTATGTGTGCGTGTATTCATTAAAGTGTGTGTGTGTGTGTGTGTGTGTGTGTGTGTGTGTGTGTGTGTGTGTGTGTGTGTGTGTGTGTGTGTGTGTGTGTGTGTGTGTGTGTGTGTGTGTGTGTGTGTGTGTGTGTGTGTGTGTGTGTGTGTGTGTGTGTGTGTGTGTGTGTGTGATTGAGTGTGTGTGTGCGGGCGATTGAGTGTGTGTGTGTGTGTGTGTGCGCGTGTGATTGAGTGTAAGAAACCAAAGTTATACCGAAGTCCTAACTCCTCAATGAAGGGGCTGTGAGAGTTGTAGCATACACACCGCCATTAACACGGTAACATAGCAACTGCGAAGATTGAGCCAAACATTAAAGTGGAGTATCCAAATGACACTAATTGACATTTTGAATGCTGCTCTGACACATCATTATTGCATCGGACGTTTCATCATAAGTTGTTCATTATTACGTTTTACACCAAGGTTATAATCATTTCAAATCAACGTTGTTGTCGCCCTGTCATCTGAAAACCAGCTTAATGTGAACATACATATTGTTTTCATTGTAAACGAATTACAAGGCATCCGCATGTGTTACTGTTAACGTCACCGGATATAATTTAACTGGCTGTAATTTACATTGGAGATGAAAAACAAGTCTCAGACGAGGAGGCTGAGATAGCTGCTTTGTGACAGTATTCATTTACTACTTCTGAGACACATGATACTCTGAAGTGGAAGGGGGGAGAGAGAGAGTTGAAAGGGAGGGAGAGAGAGATGGACAGAGAAGAGAGGGAGGGAGGGAGAGATGGAGAAAGAAGAGAGAGGAGGGAGAGATGGACAGAAAAGAGAGGGGGGGAGATGGAGAGATGGAGAGAAAAGAGAGGGGGGAGGGAGAGATGGAGAGAGAAGAGAGGGGGGAGGGAGAGAGAGATGGACAGAGAAGAGAGGGAGGGAGGGAGAGATGGAGAAAGAAGAGAGAGGGGGGGGAGATGGAGAGAGAAGAGAGGGGGGGAGGGAGAGATGGAGAGAGAGGAGGGAGGGAGAGATGAAGAGAGAAGAGATGGGACGGAGGGAGGGAGGGAGGGAGGGAGGGAGGGAGGGAGGGAGGGAGAGAGAGTTGGAGAGAGAAGAGAGGGAGGGAGAGATGAAGAGAGAAGAGACGGGACGGAGGGAGGGAGGGAGGGAGGGAGGGAGAGATGGAGAGAGAAGAGAGGGAGGGAGGGAGGGAGGGAGGGAGGGAGGGAGGGAGGGAGGGAGGGAGGGAGAGATGGAGAGAGAAGAGAGGGGGGGAGGGAGAGATGGAGAGAGAAGAGAGGGAGGGAGGGAGGGAGAGATGGACAGAGAAGAGAGGGGGGAGGGAGGGGGAGATGGAGAGAGAAGAGAGGGAGGGAGAGATGGAGAGAGAAGAGAGGGAGGGAGGGAGGGAGAGATGGACAGAGAAGAGAGGGGGGAGGGAGGGGGAAATGGAGAGAGAAGAGAGGGAGGGAGGGAGAGATGGAGGGAGGGAGGGAGGGAGAGATGGATGGAGAAAGAAGAGACGGGAAGGAGGGAGGGAGAAGAGAGGGTGGGAGGGAGAGAGAAGAGGTGGAAGGAGGGAGGGAGGGAGGGATGAGAGAGAAGAGGTGGAAGGAGGGAGGGAGGGAGGGAGGGAGGGATGAGAGAGAAGGAACAGGAGGGAGGGAGAGAGAGAAGAGGGAGGGAGAGATGAGAGAGAAGAAGCAGGAGGGAGGGAGAGAGAGAAGAGGGAGGGAGGGAGGGGGGGAGAGAAGAGGTGGAAGGAGGGAGGGAGAGAAGAGGTGGAGGGAGGGAGGGAGGGAGAGATGGATGGAGAAAGAAGAGACGGGAAGGAGGGAGGGAGAAGAGAGGGTGGGAGGGAGAGAGGGAGGGAGGGAGGGAGGGATGAGACTCTACTCTACACTACTCTATACTACTCTACTCTACTCTATACTACTACATACTAGTCTACTCTACTCTACTCTACACTACTCTACTCTATACTACTCTACTCTACTCTATACTACTCTATACTTCTCTACTCTACACTACTCCACTCTACTCTATACTACTACATACTACTCTACTCTATACTACTCTACTCTACACTACTCTACTCTACACTACTCTACTCTACACTACTCTACTCTATACTACTCTACTCTATACTACTACATACTACTCGACTCTATACTACTCTACTCTATACTACTCTACTCTACACTACTCTACTCTACACTACTCTACTCTATACTACTCTACTCTATACTACTCTACACTACTCTACACTACTCTACTCTACTCTACACTACTCTACTCTACACTACTCTA
This sequence comes from Salvelinus fontinalis, assembly GCF_029448725.1. Classification (NCBI taxonomy): domain Eukaryota; kingdom Metazoa; phylum Chordata; class Actinopteri; order Salmoniformes; family Salmonidae; genus Salvelinus; species Salvelinus fontinalis. The sequence goes on along the minus strand of NC_074672.1, from coordinate 49,115,399 downwards.
CACTACTCTACTCTACACTACTCTACACTACTCTACTCTACTCTACTCTACACTACTCTACACTACTCTACACTACTCTACACTACACTACTCTACTCTACACTACTCTACTCTACTCTATACTACTACATACTACTCTACTCTACACTACTCTACTCTATACTACTACATACTACTATACTCTACACTACTCTACTCTACTCTATACTACTAGATACTACTCTACTCTATACTACTCCACTCTATACTACTCTACTCTACACTACTCTACTCTACTCTATACTACTCTACTCTATACTACTCTACTCTACTCTACACTACTCTACTCTACACTACTCTACTCTACACTACTCTACTCTACACTACTCTACTCTACTCTACACTACTCTACTCTACACTACTCTACTCTACACTACTCTACTCTACACTACTCTACTCTACACTACTCTACACTACTCTACACTACTCTACTCTATACTACTCTACTCTACACTACTCTCCTCTATACTACTCTACTCTATACTACTCTATTCTACACTACTCTACTCTACTCTATACTACTCTACTCTACACTACTCTACTCTACTCTATACTACTCTATACTTCTCTACTCTATACTACTCTATACTACTACATACTACTCTACTCTATACTACTCTACTCTATACTACTACATACTACTCTACTCTATACTACTCTACTCTACTCTACTCTACTCTATACTACTCTATACTACACTACTCTACTCTACTCTATACTACTCTACTCTACTCTACACTACTCTACTCTACACTACTCTATACTACTCTATACTACTCTACACTACTCTACTCTATACTACTCTACTCTACTCTACTCTACTCTACACTAATCTACTCTATACTACTCCATACTTCTCTACTCTACTCTACACTACTCTACTCTATACTTCTCTACTCTACTCTACACTACTCTACTCTATACTACTCTACTCTACTCTCTACTACTCTACACTACTCTACACTACTCTACTCTATACTACTCTACTCTACACTACTCTACTCTATACTACTCTACTCTACACTACTCTACTCTACTCTATACTACTCTATACTTCTATACTCTATACTACTCTATACTACTACATACTACTCTACTCTATACTACTCTACTCTATACTACTACATACTACTCTACTCTATACTACTCTACTCTACTCTACTCTACTCTACTCTATACTACTCTACTCTACTCTATACTACTCTACTCTACTCTATACTACTCTACTCTACACTACTCTACTCTACTCTATACTACTCTATACTTCTCTACTCTATACTACTCTATACTACTACATACTACTCTACTCTATACTACTCTACTCTATACTACTACATACTACTCTACTCTATACTACTCTACTCTACTCTACTCTACTCTACTCTACTCTACTCTACTCTACTCTACTCTACTCTATACTACTCTACTCTACTCTACTCTTTACTACTCTTCTCTACTCTATACTACTCTATACTACTCTACTCTACTCTACTCTATACTTCTCTACTCTACTCTACACTACTCTATACTACTCTATACTACTCTACACTACTCTACTCTATACTACTCTACTCTACTCTACTCTACACTAATAAAGAGACGGGAAGGAGGGAGGGAGAAGAGAGGGTGGGAGGGAGAGAGGGAGGGAGGGAGGGAGGGATGAGATAGAAGAGAAGGAGAAGGCAGAGTCAAAGTGTTGCACCCTTCATTAGTACTACTCTACTCTACTCTACACTACTCTACTCTATACTACAATACTCTATACTACTCTACTAGACTCTATACTACTCTACTCTACACTATACTACTCTACACTACTCTACTCTATACTACAATACTCTACACTACTCTACTCTATATTACAACACTCTAAACTACTCTACTAGACTCTATACTACTCTACTCTACTCTACTTTACTCTACTCTATACTACTACATACTACTCTACTCTACTCTATACTACTCTACTCTACTCTACTCTATACTACTCTACTCTACTCTATACTACTCTACTATACTCTACTCTACTCTACTCTATACTACTACATACTACTCTACTCTACTCTATACTACTCTACTCTACTCTACACTACTCTATACTACTCTACTCTACACTACTCTACTCTAGTCTACTCTACTCTAGTCTACTCTACACTAGTCTACACTACGCTACTCTACACTACTCTACTCTAGTCTAGTCTTTTCTACTCTAGTCTACTCTACACTACTCTACACTACTCTACTCTACTCTACTCTAGTCTACTCTCCACTAATCTAGTCTACTCTACACTACTCTACACTACTGTACTCTAGTCTACTCTACTCTACTCTACTCTACTCTACACTACTCTACTCTACTCTAGTCTAGTGTACTCTACTCTAGTCTACTCTACACTACTCTACACTACTCTACTCTACACTACTCTACTCTACTCTAGTCTACTCTACTCTACACTACTCTACTCTTCTCTACTCTACTCTACACTACTCTACTCTACTCTAGTCTAGTCTAGTCTACTCTACTCTAGTCTACTCTACACTACTCTACTCTACTCTACTCTACTCTAGTCTACTATAGTCTACTCTACTCTACTCTACTCTACTCTACTCTAGTCTACTCTACACTACTCTACTCTACTCTAGTCTACTCTACACTACTCTACTCTACTCTACTCTACACTACTCTACACTACTCTAATATACTATAGTCTAGTCTACTCTACTCTAGTCTACTCTACACTACTCTACTCTACTCTACTCTACTCTACTCTACACTACTCTAGTCTAGTCTACTCTACTATAGTCTACTCTACACTACTCTACACTACTCTACTCTACTCTACTCTAGTCTACTCTACACTACTCTACTCTACACTACTCTACTCTACTCTGTTCTACTCTACTCTACTCTACTCTACACCACTCTACTCTACACTACTTTACTCTACACTACTCTACTCTACTCTACTCTACTCTACACTACTCTACTCTACTCTAGTCTACTATAGTCTACTCAACTCTACTCTACTCTGTACTACTCTACTCTACTCTACTCTACTCTACTCTACACTACTCTACTCTACTATAGTCTACTCTACTCTAGTCTAGTCTACTATAGTCTACTCTACTCTAGTCTAGTCTACTCTACTCTACTCTACTCTACTCTACCCTACTCTACTCTACTCTACTCTACTCTAGTCTACTCTACTCTACTCTACTCTACTCTACTCTACTCTACTCTACACTACTCTACTCTAGTCTACTCTACTCTAGTCTACTCTACACTACTCTACACTACTCTACTCTACACTACTCTACTCTACTCTAGTCTACTCTACTCTACACTACTCTACTCTACTCTACTCTACTATACACTACTCTACTCTACTCTAGTCTAGTCTAGTCTACTCTACTCTAGTCTACTCTACACTACTCTACTCTAGTCTACTCTAGTCTACTATAGTCTACTCTACTCTACTCTACTCTACTCTAGTCTACTCTACACTACTCTACTCTACACTACTCTACTCTACTCTAGTCTACTCTACACTACTCTACTCTACTCTACACTACTCTACACTACTCTAATATACTATAGTCTAGTCTACTCTACTCTAGTCTACTCTACACTACTCTACTCTACTCTACTCTACTCTACTCTACTCTACACTACTCTAGTCTAGTCTACTCTACTCTAGTCTACTCTACACTACTCTACACTACTCTACTCTACTCTACTCTAGTCTACTCTACACTACTCTACTCTACACTAATTACTCTACTCTGTTCTACTCTACTCTACTCTACTCTACACCACTCTACTCTACTCTACTTTACTTTACACTACTCTACTCTACTCTACTCTACTCTACTCTACTCTACTCTACACTACTCTACTCTACTCTAGTCTACTATAGTCTACTCAACTCTACTCTACTCTGTACTACTCTACTCTACTCTACTCTACACTACTCTACTCTACTATAGTCTACTCTACTCTAGTCTAGTCTACTATAGTCTACTCTACTCTAGTCTAGTCTACTCTACTCTACTCTACCCTACTCTACTCTAGTCTACTCTACTCTACTCTACACTACTCTACTCTAGTCTACTCTACACTAGTCTACACTACTCTACTCTACACTACTCTACACTAGTCTACACTACTCTACTCTACACTACTCTACTCTAGTCTAGTCTTTTCTAATCTAGTCTACTCTACACTACTCTACTCTACACTACTCTAGTCTAGTCTTGTCTACTCTAGTCTACACTACACTACCCTACACTACTCTACTCTAGTCTACACTACTCTACTCTATTCTACTCTAATCTAGTCTACTCTACTCTAGTCTACTCTACTCTACTCTACACTACTCTACTCTACTCTGCTCTACTCTCGTCTACTCTACACTACTCTACTCTACACTACTCTACTCTAGTCTACTCTACACTACTCTAATCTACTATAGTCTACTCTAGTCTACTCTACTCTACTCTACTCTACACTACTCTACTCTACTCTACTCTACTCTAGTCTACTCTACTCTACTCTACTCTACACTACTCTACTCTAGTCTACTCTACACTAGTCTACACTACTCTACTCTACACTACTCTACTCTAGTCTAGTCTTTTCTACTCTAGTCTACTCTACACTACTCTACTCTAGTCTACTCTAGTCTACTCTAGTCTACTCTAATCTAGTCTACACTACTCTACTCTACACTACTCTAGTCTTGTCTTGTCTACTCTAGTGTACACTACACTACCCTACACTACTCTACTCTAGTCTACACTACTCTACTCTATTCTACTCTAATCTAGTCTACTCTACTCTAGTCTACACTACTCTACTGTACTCTAATCTAGTCTACTCTACTCTACTCTAGTCTACTCTAGTCTAGTCTACTCTAGTCTACACTACTCTACACTACTCTACTCTACTCTACTGTACTCTACTCTACTCTACACTACTCTACTCTACTCTAGTCTACTCTACACTACTCTACTCTACTCTACACTACTCTACACTACTCTAATATACTATAGTCTAGTCTACTCTACTCTAGTCTACTCTACACTACTCTACTCTACTCTACTCTACACTACTCTAGTCTGGTCTACTCTACTCTAGTCTACTCTACACTACTCTACACTACTCTACTCTACTCTACTCTAGTCTACTCTACACTACTCTACTCTACACTACTCTACTCTACTCTGTTCTACTCTACTCTACTCTACTCTACACCACTCTACTCTACTCTACTTTACTCTACACTACTCTACTCGACTCTACTCTACTCTACTCTACACTACTCTACTCTACTCTAGTCTACTATAGTCTACTCAACTCTACTCTACTCTGTACTACTCTACTCTGTACTACTCTACACTAATCTACTCTACTATAGTCTACTCTACTCTAGTCTAGTCTACTATAGTCTACTCTACTCTAGTCTAGTCTACTCTACTCTACTCTACCCTACTCTACTCTAGTCTACTCTACTCTACTCTACACTACTCTACTCTAGTCTACCCTACACTAGTCTACACTACTCTACTCTACACTACTCTACTCTAGTCTAGTCTTTTCTAATCTAGTCTACTCTACACTACTCTACTCTACACTACTCTAGTCTAGTCTTGTCTACTCTAGTCTACACTACACTACCCTACACTACTCTACTCTAGTCTACACTACTCTACTCTATTCTACTCTAATCTAGTCTACTCTACTCTAGTCTACTCTACTCTACTCTACACTACTCTACTCTACTCTGCTCTACTCTCGTCTACTCTACACTACTCTACTCTACACTACTCTACTCTAGTCTACTCTACACTACTCTAATCTACTATAGTCTACTCTAGTCTACTCTACTCTACTCTACACTACTCTACTCTACTCTACTCTACTCTAGTCTACTCTACTCTACTCTACTCTACACTACTCTACTCTAGTCTACTCTACACTAGTCTACACTACTCTACTCTACACTACTCTACTCTAGTCTAGTCTTTTCTACTCTAGTCTACTCTACACTACTCTACTCTAGTCTACTCTAGTCTACTCTAGTCTACTCTAATCTAGTCTACACTACTCTACTCCACACTACTCTAGTCTAGTCTTGTCTACTCTAGTGTACACTACACTACCCTACACTACTCTACTCTAGTCTACACTACTCTACTCTATTCTACTCTAATCTAGTCTACTCTACTCTAGTCTACACTACTCTACTGTACTCTAATCTAGTCTACTCTACTCTACTCTAGTCTACTCTAGTCTAGTCTACTCTAGTCTACACTACTCTACACTACTCTACTCTACTCTACTCTACTGTACTCTACTCTACTCTACACTACTCTACTCTACTCTAGTCTACTCTACACTACTCTACTCTACTCTACACTACTCTACACTACTCTAATATACTATAGTCTAGTCTACTCTACTCTAGTCTACTCTACACTACTCTACTCTACTCTACTCTACACTACTCTAGTCTAGTCTACTCTACTCTAGTCTACTCTACACTACTCTACACTACTCTACTCTACTCTACTCTAGTCTACTCTACACTACTCTACTCTACACTACTCTACTCTACTCTGTTCTACTCTACTCTACTCTACTCTACACCACTCTACTCTACTCTACTTTACTCTACACTACTCTACTCGACTCTACTCTACTCTACTCTACACTACTCTACTCTACTCTAGTCTACTATAGTCTACTCAACTCTACTCTACTCTGTACTACTCTACTCTACTCTACTCTACACTACTCTACTCTACTATAGTCTACTCTACTCTAGTCTAGTCTACTATAGTCTACTCTACTCTAGTCTAGTCTACTCTACTCTACTCTACCCTACTCTACTCTAGTCTACTCTAGTCTACTCTACTCTACTCTACTCTACACTACTCTACTCTAGTCTACCCTACACTAGTCTACACTACTCTACTCTACACTACTCTACTCTAGTCTAGTCTTTTCTAATCTAGTCTACTCTACACTACTCTACTCTACACTACTCTAGTCTAGTCTTGTCTACTCTAGTCTACACTACACTACCCTACACTACTCTACTCTAGTCTACACTACTCTACTCTATTCTACTCTAATCTAGTCTACTCTACTCTAGTCTACTCTACTCTACTCTACTCTACACTACTCTACTCTACTCTGCTCTACTCTCGTCTACTCTACACTACTCTACTCTACACTACTCTACTCTAGTCTACTCTACACTACTCTAATCTACTATAGTCTACTCTAGTCTACTCTACTCTACTCTACACTACTCTACTCTACTCTACTCTACTCTAGTCTACTCTACTCTACTCTACTCTACACTACTCTACTCTAGTCTACTCTACACTAGTCTACACTACTCTACTCTACACTACTCTACTCTAGTCTAGTCTTTTCTACTCTAGTCTACTCTACACTACTCTACTCTAGTCTACTCTAGTCTACTCTAGTCTACTCTAATCTAGTCTACACTACTCTACTCTACACTACTCTAGTCTAGTCTTGTCTACTCTAGTGTACACTACACTACCCTACACTACTCTACTCTAGTCTACACTACTCTACTCTATTCTACTCTAATCTAGTCTACTCTACTCTAGTCTACACTACTCTACTGTACTCTAATCTAGTCTACTCTACTCTACTCTAGTCTACTCTAGTCTAGTCTACTCTAGTCTACACTACTCTACACTACTCTACTCTACTCTACTGTACTCTACACTACTCCACACTACTCTACACTACCGTAGTCTAGTCTACTCTACTCTAGTCTAGTCTTGTCTACTCTAGTCTACACCACTCTACTCTACACTACTCTGCTCTAGTCTACACTACTCTACTCTACTCTACACTACTCTACTCTACACTACTCTACTCCACACTAGTCTACTCTACACTACACTACACTACTCTAGTCTACACTACTCTACTCCACACTACTCCACACTACTCTACACTACTCTACACTACTCTACACTACACTACACTACACTACACTACTCTACACTACTATACACTACACTACACTACACTACTCTACTCTACTCTACACTACACTACACTACTCTACTCTACACTAGTCTACACTACTCTACACTACTCTATTCACACTACTCTACACTACTCTACACTACTCTATACTACTCTACACTACACTACACTAGTCTACACTACACTACTCTACACTACACTACTCTACACTACACTACACTACACTACACTACTCTACACTACTCTACACTACACTACGCTACACTACACTACACTACACTACACTACTCTACTCTACACTACACCACTCTAGTCTACGCTACACTACACTACACTACTCTAGTCTACACTACTCTACGCCACACTACTCCACACTACTCTACTCTACTCTACACTACTCTACACTACTCTACACTACTCTACTCTACACTACACTACACTACACTACACTACTCTACACTACTCTACTCTACACTACTCTACACTACTCTACACTACTCTACTCTACACTACTCTACTCTACACTACTCTACACTACTCTACACTACACTACACTACACTACTCTACACTACTCTACACTACTCTACTCTACACTACTCTACACTACTCTACACTACTCTACACTACACTACACTACTCTACACTACTCTACTCTACACTACTCTACTCTACTGTACTCTACACTACTCTACACTACTCTACTCTACTCTACACTACTCTACTCTACTCTACTCTACTCTACTCTACTCTACTCTACTCTACTCTACTCTACTCTACACTACTCTACTCTACACTACTCTACTCTACACTAGTCTACTCTACTCTACTCTACTCTACACTACTCTACACTACTCTACTCTACACTAGTCTACTCTACTCTACTCTACTCTACACTAGTCTACTCTACACTACACTACACTACTCTAGTCTGCACTACTCTACTCCACACTACTCCACACTACTCTACTCTACTCTACACTACTCTACACTACTCTACTCTACACTACTCTACTCTAATCTACTGTACTCTACTCTACTCTACTCTACTCTGTACTACTCTACACTACTCTACTCTACACTACTCTACACTACTCTACACTGCTCTACTCTACTCTACCATAGTCTGCTCTACTCTAGTCTAGTCTACTCTACTCTAGTCTACTATAGTCTACTCAACTCTACTCTACTCTATACTACTCTACACTACTCTACTCTACTCTACTCTAGTCTACTCTACACTACTCTATACTACTCTACACTACACTACACTAGTCTACACTACACTACTCTACACTACACTACTCTACACTACACTACACTACACTACACTACTCTACACTACTCTACACTACACTACGCTACACTACACTACACTACACTACACTACTCTACTCTACACTACACCACTCTAGTCTACGCTACACTACACTACACTACTCTAGTCTACACTACTCTACGCCACACTACTCCACACTACTCTACTCTACTCTACACTACTCTACACTACTCTACACTACTCTACTCTACACTACACTACACTACACTACACTACTCTACACTACTCTACTCTACACTACTCTACACTACTCTACACTACTCTACTCTACACTACTCTACTCTACACTACTCTACACTACTCTACACTACACTACACTACACTACTCTACACTACTCTACACTACTCTACTCTACACTACTCTACACTACTCTACACTACTCTACACTACACTACACTACTCTACACTACTCTACTCTACACTACTCTACTCTACTGTACTCTACACTACTCTACACTACTCTACTCTACTCTACACTACTCTACTCTACTCTACTCTACTCTACTCTACTCTACTCTACTCTACTCTACACTACTCTACTCTACACTACTCTACTCTACACTAGTCTACTCTACTCTACTCTACTCTACACTACTCTACACTACTCTACTCTACACTAGTCTACTCTACTCTACTCTACTCTACACTAGTCTACTCTACACTACACTACACTACTCTAGTCTGCACTACTCTACTCCACACTACTCCACACTACTCTACTCTACTCTACACTACTCTACACTACTCTACTCTACACTACTCTACTCTAATCTACTGTACTCTACTCTACTCTACTCTACTCTATACTACTCTACACTACTCTACTCTACACTACTCTACACTACTCTACACTGCTCTACTCTACTCTACCATAGTCTGCTCTACTCTAGTCTAGTCTACTCTACTCTAGTCTACTATAGTCTACTCAACTCTACTCTACTCTATACTACTCTACACTACTCTACTCTACTCTACTCTAGTCTACTCTACACTACTCTAGTCTAGTCTACTCTACTCTACACTACTCTACTCTACACTACTCTAGTCTACTCTACTCTACTCTACTCTACTCTACTCTACACTACTCTACTCTACTCTGCTCTAATCTAGTCTAATCTACTCTACACTACTCTACTCTAGTCTACTCTACACTACTCTAATCTACTATAGTCTACTCTAGTCTACTCTACTCTACTCTACACTACTCTACTCTACTCTAGTCTACTCTACTCTACTCTCATCTACACTACTCTACTCTAGTCTACTCTACACTAGTCTACACTACTCTACTCTACACTACTCTACTCTAGTCTAGTCTTTTCTACTCTAGTCTACTCTACACTACTCTACACTACTCTACTCTAGTCTACTCTAGTCTACTCTAGTCTAGTCTACACTACTCTACTCTACACTACTCTAGTCTAGTCTTGTCTACTCTAGTCTACACTACACTACCCTACACTACTCTACTCTAGTCTACACTACTCTACACTATTCTACTCTAATCTAGTCTACTCTACTCTAGTCTACACTACTCTACTGTACTCTAGTCTAGTCTACTCTACTCTACTCTAGTCTACTCTAGTCTAGTCTACTCTAGTCTACACTACTCTACACTACTCTACTCTAGTCTACTGTACTCTACACTACTCTACACTACTCTACACTACTCTACTCTAGTCTACTCTACACTACTCTAGTCTAGTCTTGTCTACTCTAGTCTACACTACTCTACTCTACACTACTCTACTCTAGTCTACACTACTCTACTCTACTCTACTCTACACTACTCTAATCTACACTACTCTACTCCACACTAGTCTACTCTACACTACACTACACTACTCTAGTCTACACTACTCTACTCCACACTAATCCACACTACTCTACACTACTCTACACTACACTACTCTACACTACACTACACTACACTACACTACACTACTCTACTCTACACTACACCACTCTAGTCTACGCTACACTACACTACACTACTCTAGTCTACACTACTCTACGCCACACTACTCCACACTACTCTACTCTACTCTACACTACTCTACACTACTCTACACTACTCTACTCTACACTACACTACACTACACTACACTACTCTACACTACTCTACTCTACACTACTCTACACTACTCTACACTACTCTACTCTACACTACTCTACTCTACACTACTCTACACTACTCTACACTACACTACACTACACTACTCTACACTACACTACACTACTCTACTCTACACTACTCTACACTACTCTACACTACACTACACTACTCTACACTACTCTACACTACACTACTCTACACTACTCTACACTACTCTACACTACACTACACTACTCTACACTACTCTACTCTACACTACTCTACTCTACTCTACTGTACTCTACACTACTCTACACTACTCTACTCTACTCTACTCTACTCTACACTACTCTACTCTACTCTACTCTACTCTACTCTACTCTACTCTACACTACTCTACTCTACACTACTCTACTCTACACTAGTCTACTCTACTCTACTCTACTCTACACTACTCTACACTACTCTACTCTACACTAGTCTACTCTACTCTACTCTACTCTACACTAGTCTACTCTACACTACACTACACTACTCTAGTCTGCACTACTCTACTCCACACTACTCCACACTACTCTACTCTACTCTACACTACTCTACACTACTCTACTCTACAATACTCTACTCTAATCTACTGTACTCTACTCTACTCTACTCTATACTACTCTACACTACTCTACTCTACACTACTCTACACTACTCTACACTGCTCTACTCTACCATAGTCTGCTCTACTCTAGTCTAGTCTACTCTACTCTAGTCTACTATAGTCTACTCAACTCTACTCTACTCTATACTACTCTACACTACTCTACTCTACTCTACTCTAGTCTACTCTACACTACTCTAGTCTAGTCTACTCTACTCTACACTACTCTACTCTACACTACTCTAGTCTACTCTACTCTACTCTACTCTACTCTACACTACTCTACTCTACTCTGCTCTACTCTAGTCTAATCTACTCTACACTACTCTACTCTAGTCTACTCTACACTACTCTAATCTACTATAGTCTACTCTAGTCTACTCTACTCTACTCTACACTACTCTACTCTACTCTACTCTAGTCTACTCTACTCTACTCTCATCTACACTACTCTACTCTAGTCTACTCTACACTAGTCTACACTACTCTACTCTACACTACTCTACTCTAGTCTAGTCTTTTCTACTCTAGTCTACTCTACACTACTCTACACTACTCTACTCTAGTCTACTCTAGTCTACTCTAGTCTAGTCTACACTACTCTACTCTACACTACTCTAGTCTAGTCTTGTCTACTCTAGTCTACACTACACTACCCTACACTACTCTACTCTAGTCTACACTACTCTACACTATTCTACTCTAATCTAGTCTACTCTACTCTAGTCTACACTACTCTACTGTACTCTAGTCTAGTCTAGTCTACTCTACTCTAGTCTACTCTAGTCTAGTCTACTCTAGTCTACACTACTCTACACTACTCTACTCTAGTCTACTGTACTCTACACTACTCTACACTACTCTACACTACTCTACTCTAGTCTACTCTACACTACTCTAGTCTAGTCTTGTCTACTCTAGTCTACACTACTCTACTCTACACTACTCTACTCTACACTACTCTACTCTACTCTACTCTACACTACTCTACTCTACACTACTCTACTCCACACTAGTCTACTCTACACTACACTACACTACTCTAGTCTACACTACTCTACTCCACACTAATCCACACTACTCTACACTACACTACACTACACTACTCTACACTACTCTACACTACACTACACTACACTACTCTACTCTACACTAGTCTACACTACACTACACTACTCTACACTACTCTACACTACACTACACTACACTACTCTACACTACTCTACACTACTCTACACTACACTACACTACTCTACACTACTCTACTCTACACTACTCTACTCTACTGTACTCTACACTACTCTACACTACTCTACTCTACTCTACACTACTCTACTCTACTCTACTCTACTCTACTCTACTCTACTCTACTCTACACTACTCTACTCTACACTACTCTACTCTACACTAGTCTACTCTACTCTACTCTACTCTACACTACTCTACACTACTCTACTCTACACTAGTCTACTCTACTCTACTCTACTCTACACTAGTCTACTCTACACTACACTACACTACTCTAGTCTGCACTACTCTACTCCACACTACTCCACACTACTCTACTCTACTCTACACTACTCTACACTACTCTACTCTACACTACTCTACTCTAATCTACTGTACTCTACTCTACTCTACTCTACTCTATACTACTCTACACTACTCTACTCTACACTACTCTACACTACTCTACACTGCTCTACTCTACTCTACCATAGTCTGCTCTACTCTAGTCTAGTCTACTCTACTCTAGTCTACTATAGTCTACTCAACTCTACTCTACTCTATACTACTCTACACTACTCTACTCTACTCTACTCTAGTCTACTCTACACTACTCTAGTCTAGTCTACTCTACTCTACACTACTCTACTCTACACTACTCTAGTCTACTCTACTCTACTCTACTCTACTCTACTCTACACTACTCTACTCTACTCTGCTCTAATCTAGTCTAATCTACTCTACACTACTCTACTCTAGTCTACTCTACACTACTCTAATCTACTATAGTCTACTCTAGTCTACTCTACTCTACTCTACACTACTCTACTCTACTCTAGTCTACTCTACTCTACTCTCATCTACACTACTCTACTCTAGTCTACTCTACACTAGTCTACACTACTCTACTCTACACTACTCTACTCTAGTCTAGTCTTTTCTACTCTAGTCTACTCTACACTACTCTACACTACTCTACTCTAGTCTACTCTAGTCTACTCTAGTCTAGTCTACACTACTCTACTCTACACTACTCTAGTCTAGTCTTGTCTACTCTAGTCTACACTACACTACCCTACACTACTCTACTCTAGTCTACACTACTCTACACTATTCTACTCTAATCTAGTCTACTCTACTCTAGTCTACACTACTCTACTGTACTCTAGTCTAGTCTACTCTACTCTACTCTAGTCTACTCTAGTCTAGTCTACTCTAGTCTACACTACTCTACACTACTCTACTCTAGTCTACTGTACTCTACACTACTCTACACTACTCTACACTACTCTACTCTAGTCTACTCTACACTACTCTAGTCTAGTCTTGTCTACTCTAGTCTACACTACTCTACTCTACACTACTCTACTCTAGTCTACACTACTCTACTCTACTCTACTCTACACTACTCTAATCTACACTACTCTACTCCACACTAGTCTACTCTACACTACACTACACTACTCTAGTCTACACTACTCTACTCCACACTAATCCACACTACTCTACACTACTCTACACTACACTACTCTACACTACACTACACTACACTACACTACACTACTCTACTCTACACTACACCACTCTAGTCTACGCTACACTACACTACACTACTCTAGTCTACACTACTCTACGCCACACTACTCCACACTACTCTACTCTACTCTACACTACTCTACACTACTCTACACTACTCTACTCTACACTACACTACACTACACTACACTACTCTACACTACTCTACTCTACACTACTCTACACTACTCTACACTACTCTACTCTACACTACTCTACTCTACACTACTCTACACTACTCTACACTACACTACACTACACTACTCTACACTACACTACACTACTCTACTCTAAACTACTCTACACTACTCTACACTACTCTACACTACACTACACTACTCTACACTACTCTACACTACACTACTCTACACTACTTTACACTACTCTACACTACACTACACTACTCTACACTACTCTACTCTACACTACTCTACTCTACTCTACTGTACTCTACACTACTCTACACTACTCTACTCTACTCTACTCTACTCTACACTACTCTACTCTACTCTACTCTACTCTACTCTACTCTACTCTACACTACTCTACTCTACACTACTCTACTCTACACTAGTCTACTCTACTCTACTCTACTCTACACTACTCTACACTACTCTACTCTACACTAGTCTACTCTACTCTACTCTACTCTACACTAGTCTACTCTACACTACACTACACTACTCTAGTCTGCACTACTCTACTCCACACTACTCCACACTACTCTACTCTACTCTACACTACTCTACACTACTCTACTCTACAATACTCTACTCTAATCTACTGTACTCTACTCTACTCTACTCTATACTACTCTACACTACTCTACTCTACACTACTCTACACTACTCTACACTGCTCTACTCTACCATAGTCTGCTCTACTCTAGTCTAGTCTACTCTACTCTAGTCTACTATAGTCTACTCAACTCTACTCTACTCTATACTACTCTACACTACTCTACTCTACTCTACTCTAGTCTACTCTACACTACTCTAGTCTAGTCTACTCTACTCTACACTACTCTACTCTACACTACTCTAGTCTACTCTACTCTACTCTACTCTACTCTACACTACTCTACTCTACTCTGCTCTACTCTAGTCTAATCTACTCTACACTACTCTACTCTAGTCTACTCTACACTACTCTAATCTACTATAGTCTACTCTAGTCTACTCTACTCTACTCTACACTACTCTACTCTACTCTAGTCTACTCTACTCTACTCTCATCTACACTACTCTACTCTAGTCTACTCTACACTAGTCTACACTACTCTACTCTACACTACTCTACTCTAGTCTAGTCTTTTCTACTCTAGTCTACTCTACACTACTCTACACTACTCTACTCTAGTCTACTCTAGTCTACTCTAGTCTAGTCTACACTACTCTACTCTACACTACTCTAGTCTAGTCTTGTCTACTCTAGTCTACACTACACTACCCTACACTACTCTACTCTAGTCTACACTACTCTACACTATTCTACTCTAATCTAGTCTACTCTACTCTAGTCTACACTACTCTACTGTACTCTAGTCTAGTCTAGTCTACTCTACTCTAGTCTACTCTAGTCTAGTCTACTCTAGTCTACACTACTCTACACTACTCTACTCTAGTCTACTGTACTCTACACTACTCTACACTACTCTACACTACTCTACTCTAGTCTACTCTACACTACTCTAGTCTAGTCTTGTCTACTCTAGTCTACACTACTCTACTCTACACTACTCTACTCTACACTACTCTACTCTACTCTACTCTACACTACTCTACTCTACTCTACTCTACACTACTCTACTCTACACTACTCTACTCCACACTAGTCTACTCTACACTACACTACACTACTCTAGTCTACACTACTCTACTCCACACTAATCCACACTACTCTACACTACACTACACTACACTACTCTACACTACTCTACACTACACTACACTACACTACTCTACTCTACACTAGTCTACACTACACTACACTACTCTACACTACTCTACACTACACTACACTACACTACTCTACACTAGTCTACACTACTCTACACTACTCTACTCTACACTACTCTACACTACTCTACACTACTCTACACTACACTACACTTGTCTACACTACACTACTCTACACTACACTACTCTACAGTACACTACACTACACTACACTACTCTACACAACACTACACTACACTACACTACACTACACTACTCTACACTACACTACTCTAGTCTACTCTACACTACACTACACTACTCTAGTCTACACTACTCTACACTACACTACTCTACACTACTCTACACTACTCTACACTACTCTACACTACACTACACTACACTACACTACTCTACACTACTCTACACTACACTACACTACACTACACTACTCTACACTACACTACACTACTCTACTCTACTGTACTCTACACTACTCTACTCTACTGTACTCTACACTACTCTACACTACTCTACTCTACACTACTCTACTCTACTCTACTCTACTCTACTGTACACTAGTCTACTCTACACTACTCTACTCTAATCTACTGTACTCTACTCTACACTAGTCTACACTACTCTACACTACACTACACTACACTACATTACTCTACACTACACTACTCTACACTACACTACACTACACTACTCTACTCTACTCTACTGTACTCTACACTACTCTACTCTACTGTACTCTACACTACTCTACACTACACTACTCTAGTCTACACTACTCTACTCCACACTACTCCACACTACTCTACTCTACTCTACACTACTCTACACTACTCTACTCTACACTACTCTACTCTAATCTACTGTACTCTACTCTACACTAGTCTACTCTACTCTACTCTACACTACTCTACTCTACTCTACACTACTCTACACTAGTCTACTCTACACTACTCTACACTACACTACTCTACACTACTCTACACTACTCTACACTACTCTACACTACTCTACTCTACACTAGTCTACTCTACACTACACAACTCTACTCTAGTCTACACTACTCTACGCTACTCTAGTCTACACTACTCTAATATATTCTAATCTAGTCTACTCTACTCTAGTCTACTCTAGTCTACGCTAATCTACTCTACTCTGCACTACTCTACACTATTCAACTCTACTCTACTCTACACCACACTACTCTTGTCTACTCGACTCTAGTCTACACTACTCTACTCTACTCTACTCTAATATATTCTAATCTAGTCTACTCTACTCTAGTCTACTCTAGTCTACTCTAGTCTACTCTAGTCTACTCTACTCTAGTCTACTCTAGTCTACTCTAGTCTAGTCTACTATAGTCTACTCTACTCTAGTCTACTCTAGTCTACTCTACTCTAGTCTACTATAGTCTACTCTACTCTAGTCTACTCTAGTCTAGTCTACTCTAGTCTACTCTACTCTAGTCTACTCTACTCTAGTCTACTCTACTCTACTCTAGTCTACTCCACTCTAGTCTACTCTAATCTAGTCTACTCTAATCTAGTCTACTCTACTCTACTCTAGTCTACTCTAGTCTAGTCTACTCTAGTCTACTCTAGTCTACTCTAGTCTAGTCTACTCTAGTCTACTCTAGTCTAGTCTACTCTACTCTAGTCTACTCTAGTCTAGTCTACTCTAGTCTACTCTACACTACTCTACACTACACTACTTTAGTCTATTCTAGTCTAGTCTACTCTAGTCTAGTCTACTCTAATCTACTCTAATCTAGTCTACTTTACTCTAGTCTACTCTACTCTACTCTAGTCTACTCCACTCTAGTCTATTCTAGTCTAGTCTACTCTAATCTAGTCTACTCTACTCTATTCTACTCTAGTCTAGTCTACTCTAGTCTACTCTACTCTACTCTAGTCTACTCTACTCTAGTCTATTCTAGTCTAGTCTACTCTAGTCTAGTCTACTCTATTCTACTGTACTCTAATCTACACTACACTACTCTAGTCTACTCTGCTCTACACTACACTACACTACTCTACTCTAGTCTACACTACACTAGTCTACTCTACTCTAGTCTACTCTACTCTAGTCTACACTTCTCTAGTCTACTCTGGTCTAGTCTACTCTACTCTAGTCTACTCTAGTCTAGTCTACTCTAGTCTACTCTACTCTACTCTAGTCTAGTCTACTCGAGTCTACTCTAATCTAGTCTACTCTACTCTAGTTTAGTCTACTCTAGTCTACTCTACTCTAGTCTACTCTAGTCTAGTCTACTCTAGTCTACTGTACTCTACTCTACTCTACTCTAGTCTACTCTAGTCTACTCTACACTACTACTACTGTACACACCTCTACAGTACTCTTCTCCACAGTACTCTAGTCTACTCTACTCTACAGTACTCTTCTCCACAGTACTCTAGTCTACTCTACTCTACAGTACTCTTCTCCACAGTACTCTAGTCTACTCTAGTCTAGTCTACTCTAGTCTACTCTACACTACTCTACACTACACTACTTTAGTCTATTCTAGTCGAGTCTACTCTAGTCTACTCTAGTCTAGTCTACTCTAGTCTACTCTAGTCTCCACTACTCTACTCTACTCTACTCTACTCTACACTACTCTACTCTAGACCACCCATGCTGGCCCTCTCCCACACATACCGGCCATGTCACAGTGGAGACAATTAATGAGTTACAGGCAGACACTTTAGCCTCAGTTTGGAGCTTCAAAACCACCTACCAGCCTTTTCCAACTGTCCTGAAATATTTTCCAACTGACCTGATATATTTTAAACTGACCTGATATATTTTAAATTGTCCTGATATATTTTAAACTGTCCTGATATATTTTAAACTGTCCTGATATATTTTAAACTGTCCTGATATATTTTAAACTGTCCTGATATATTTTCCAACTCTCCTGATATATTTTCCATCTGTTCTGATATATTTTAAACTGTCCTGATATATTTTCCAACTGTCCTGATATATTTTCCAACTTTTCTGATATATTTTCCAACTGTCCGGATATATTTGAAACTGTCCTGATATATTTTCCAACTGTCCGGATATATTTGAAACTGTCCTGATATATTTTCCAACTGTCCGGATATATTTTAAACTGTCCTGATATATTTTCCAACTGTCCGGATATATTTTAAACTGTCCTGATATATTTTCCAACTGTCCGGATATATTTTAAACTGTCCTGATATATTTTCCAACTGTCCGGATATATTTTAAACTGTCCTGATATATTTTCCAACTGTCCAAATATATTTTCCAACTGTTCTGATATCTTTTCCAACTGTCCGGATATATTTTTAACTGTCCTGATATATTTGCCAACTGTCCATTATCTGGTTTTACTGTCCATCCTAGAATTCATATTTAGACAATCAGAAATGGGTATTCAACAATGCTGTGATATAACCTGTATTATAACCCGGATAGTTTGGATACTGAATGCCGATTGGCTAAAACAGCATTCAGCAGTGTGTATGTGAGACCGTATACCATGGTAATGACATGTTGTCTTTTCACCTTGATAAAATGGCTAAATTAACAATAGTTCGACAGAAACTGGGCACTTACCTGCTTCACTGACTGGTGTGCAGAAAAAGAGCTACATTCTGAGTTTGGGAATACAACAAAAACGGAGCTGAACGTCATTCTACGGGACTTTTATGGTTGAATGGCGAAGAATATGGGATTAGCAGCTACGTGGGACTCGACATATCAACGACCCCCCCCTCTCATTTTGACACAGAATACAGAGAAAGACACTGTCACGCCCTGACCTTAGAGATCCTTTTTTATGTCTCTATTTTTGGTTTGGTCAGGGCGTGAGTTGGGGTGGAAATTCTATGTTCTATGTTGTGTATTTCTTTGTGTTTGGCCGGATGTGGTTCTCAATCAGAGACAGCTGTCTATCGTTGTCTTTGATTGAGAACCATACTTAGGTATCCCTTTTTTCCACCTGTTTTTGTGGGAAGTTGACTTTGTTTAGGGCACATAGCCTTTGAGCTTCACGGTTTGTTTTTGTAGTGTTTATTGTTTTGTTTGGCGTCATTTTGATTTAATAAAGAAAATGTACGCTCACCACGCTGCACCTTGGTCCTCTTCCTTTAACGGCCGTGACAGAACTTCCCACCACCAAAGGACCAAGCAGCGTGGTAGAGAGGACTCCTGGACATGGGAGGAGATCCTGGACGGTAAGGGACCCTGGAGGCAGGCTGGGGAGTATCGCCGTCCAAGGGAGGAACTGGAGGCAGCGAAAGCAGAGCGCCAGCGTTATGAGGGAACACGGCTGGCAAGGAAGCAAGAGAGGCAGCCCCAATTTTTTGGGGAGGGCACACGGGGAGTGTGGCTGAGTCAGGTTGGAGACCTGAGCCAACTCCCCATGCTTACCGTGGCGAGCATGTGACTGGTCAGGCCCCGTGCTATGGGGTGATGCGCACTGTGTCTCGGTTGAGCATTCGCAGGCCGGTGTGCTCGGTGCCAGCGTCCCGCATTTGCTGGTTGTGCCAGCTCTGCGCTCGAGACCTCCAGTGCGCCTCCACGGCCCAGTGTATCCGGTGCCTCGTCCAAGGAAGAAGCCTCCTCTATGTCTCCCCAGCCTGGTGAGTCCTGTGCCTGCTCCCAGAGCCAGGCCTCCTGTGTGTCTCTCCACTCCAGAGAATGCTTCCAGCCCGGAGCCTCCAGAGACGGCCTCCAGTCCGGAGCCTCTAGCGACAGTCTCCAGTCTGGAGTCTCCAGCGACGGCCTCCAGTCCGGAGCCTCCAGCGACGGTCTCCAGTTCGGAGCCTCCAGCACCATTCTCCAGTCCGGAGCCTCGAGCAAGGTTCTCCAGTCCAGAGCCTCCAGCGACTGCCTCCATTCTGGAGTCTTCAGCGAGGGTACCCAGTCCGGGGCCCGCAGTGAGGGTGCCCAGTCCGGGGCCCGCAACGAGGGTGCCCAGTCTGGGGCCCGCTACGAGGGTCCCCAGTCCGGGGTCGGCGGTGAGGGTCCCGGCACCAGAGGTGCCACCAAAGTGGGGTGAGCCAGCGGTGGAGCGGGTGCTGCGTCCCACACCTGAGCCGCCGCCGCGGATAGATGCCCACCCAGACCCTCCCCTATAGGTTTAGGTTTTTGCGGCCAGAGCCCGCACCTTTGGGGTTGGGGGGGGGGGGGGGGGGGGGTACTGTCACGCCCTGACCTTAGAGATCCTTTTTTATGTCTCTATTTTTGGTTTGGTCAGGGTGTGAGTTGGGGTGGGTATTCTATGTTCTGTGTTTTGTACTTCTTTGTGTTTGGCCGGGTGTGGTTCTCAATCAGAGACAGCTGTCTATCGTTGTCTGTGATTGAGAACCATACTTAGATAGACCTTTTTCCCACCTGTTTTTGTGGGAAGTTGATTTTGTTTAGGGCATATAGCCTTTGAGCTTCACAGTTTGTTTTTGTAGTGTTTATTGTTTTGTTTGGTGTCATTTTGATTTAATAAAGAAAATGTACGCTCACCACGCTGCACCTTGGTCCTCATCTTTCAACGGCCGTGACAGACACAGAATTCACAACGAGCAACAATGTGTTTGTCGGCGTAATTAAAAAAAGTTAAGGAAAGAGGAGAGTGACAAAGCTGCCCACCACTCAGCCATAACTGAACACGACATGCAGCTCATCAAACAATCCAAAGGCTCTGGACACTGAAACACCTGAGGGTTTGATGAACAAAGTGTGCTTTGATGTTCAACTTCATTTTGAGACAAGAGGGAAGGAGGGACACCGTCTGCTGAAACCTGACTCATTTAAAAATATGTACAGACAAGAACTCTCTCATTTAACAAACCCACAAAAAGAACACAAGGACCCATAGGAGAAGAAGAACAGGGAGAGTGGACGGGGATTCATGTTTCAACTTCCGGGTGATCCCCTCTACCCGGTGGTTTCCCTCCGCCCCTGGCGTTGTAGCTCCACCCACAAGGACCCACAGGAGAAGAACAGGGAGAGTGGATGGGGATTCATGTTTCAACTGCCGGGTGATCCCCTCTAACCGGTGGTTTCCCTTCAATGTTCGATAATATAATGGGGCCTATTTAAATGTTTTATAATATAATGGGCCAATTTCAATGTTTTATAATATAATGGGGCCAATTTCAATGTTTTATAATATAATGAGGCTAATTTATATTATTATTTTATTACATTTGATATGTTTTGTTTTGCAACGAATTACCTCTGTAGTATTGTTGTTTCATTCCTTCCTCGGTCTCAACAGTTACATAACATAATTTCCGTTGTCCTCATCTTCATCATTCTAATGACAGTATTGTTGTTTCATTCCTTCCTCGGTCTCAACAGTTACATAACATCATTTCCGTTGTCCTCATCTTCATCATTCTAATGACATGCTTGAATAATATAGGACTAGAATAAGATGCAGACGGCTATCGCTTCGCTTCTCTTCATGAAGATGGAATGGTTATGGGTCTGAATTAATAACTGCTATAGCCTACCACCATCTGAATGGTTATGGGTCTGAATTAATAACTGCTATAGTCTACCACCATCTGAATGGTTATGGGTCTGAATTAATAACTGTTATAGTCTACCACCATCTGAATGGGTCTGAATTAATAACTGATATAGTCTACCACCATCTGAATGGTTATGGGTCTGAATTAATAACTGCTATAGCCTACCACCATCTGAATGGTTATGGGTCTGAATTAATAACTGCTATAGTCTACCACCATCTGAATGGTTATGGGTCTGAATTAATAACTGCTATAGTCTACCACCATCTGAATGGGTCTGAATTAATAACTGTTATAGTCTACCACCATCTGAATGGTTATGGGTCTGAATTAATAACTGCTATAGTCTACCACCATCTGAATGGGTCTGAATTAATAACTGCTATAATCTACCACCATCTGAATGGTTATGGGTCTGAATTAATAACTGCTATAGCCTACCACCATCTGAATGGTTATGGGTCTGAATTAATAACTGTTATAGTCTACCACCATCTGAATGGGTCTGAATTAATAACTGCTATAGTCTACCACCATCTGAATGGGTCTGAATTAATAACTGCTATAGTCTACCACCATCTGAATGGTTATGGGTCTGAATTAATAACTGTTATAGTCTACCACCATCTGAATGGTTATGGGTCTGAATTAATAACTGTTATAGTCTACCACCATCTGAATGGGTCTGAATTAATAACTGTTATAGTCTACCACCATCTGAATGGTTCTGAATTAATAACTGCTATAGTCTACCACCATCTGAATGGGTCTGAATTAATAACTGCTATAGTCTACCACCATCTGAATGGTTATGGGTCTGAATTAATAACTGTTATAGTCTACCACCATCTGAATGGTTATGGGTCTGAATTAATAACTGCTATAGTCTACCACCATCTGAATGGTTATGGGTCTGAATTAATAACTGTTATAGTCTACCACCATCTGAATGGTTATGGGTCTGAATTAATAACTGCTATAGTCTACCACCATCTGAATGGTTATGGGTCTGAATTAATAACTGCTATAGTCTACCACCATCTGAATGGGTCTGAATTAATAACTGATATAGTCTACCACCATCTGAATGGTTATGGGTCTGAATTAATAACTGCTATAGTCTACCACCATCTGAATGGTTATGGGTCTGAATTAATAACTGCTATAGTCTACCACCATCTGAATGGTTATGGGTCTGAATTAATAACTGCTATAGCCTACCACCATCTGAATGGTTATGGGTCTGAATTAATAACTGCTATAGTCTACCACCATCTGAATGGTTATGGGTCTGAATTAATAACTGTTATAGTCTACCACCATCTGAATGGTTATGGGTCTGAATTAATAACTGCTATAGTCTACCACCATCTGAATGGTTATGGGTCTGAATTAATAACTGTTATAGTCTACCACCATCTGAATGGGTCTGAATTAATAACTGTTATAGTCTACCACCATCTGAATGGTTATGGGTCTGAATTAATAACTGCTATAGTCTACCACCATCTGAATGGGTCTGAATAAATAACTGTTATAGTCTACCACCATCTGAATGGTTATGGGTCTGAATTAATAACTGTTATAGTGTACCACCATCTGAATGGTTATGGGTCTGAATTAATAATTGTTATAGTCTACCACCATCTGAATGGGTCTGAATTAATAACTGTTATAGTCTACCACCATCTGAATGGTTATGGGTCTGAATTAATAACTGCTATAGTCTACCACCATCTGAATGGGTCTGAATTAATAACTGCTATAGCCTACCACCATCTGAATGGGTCTGAATTAATAACTGCTATAGTCTACCACCATCTGAATGGTTATGGGTCTGAATTAATAACTGCTATAGTCTACCACCATCTGAATGGTTATGGGTCTGAATTAATAACTGTTATAGTCTACCACCATCTGAATGGGTCTGAATTAATAACTGATATAGTCTACCACCATCTGAATGGTTATGGGTCTGAATTAATAACTGCTATAGTCTACCACCATCTGAATGGTTATGGGTCTGAATTAATAACTGTTATAGTCTACCACCATCTGAATGGTTATGGGTCTGAATTAATAACTGCTATAGTCTACCACCATCTGAATGGTTATGGGTCTGAATTAATAACTGTTATAGTCTACCACCATCTGAATGGTTATGGGTCTGAATTAATAACTGCTATAGTCTACCACCATCTGAATGGTTATGGGTCTGAATTAATAACTGCTATAGTCTACCACCATCTGAATGGTTATGGGTCTGAATTAATAACTGCTATAGTCTACCACCATCTGAATGGTTATGGGTCTGAATTAATAACTGTTATAGTCTACCACCATCTGAATGGTTATGGGTCTGAATTAATAACTGCTATAGTCTACCACCATCTGAATGGTTATGGGTCTGAATTAATAACTGTTATAGTCTACCACCATCTGAATGGGTCTGAATTAATAACTGCTATAGCCTACCACCATCTGAATGGGTCTGAATTAATAACTGCTATAGTCTACCACCATCTGAATGGTTATGGGTCTGAATTAATAACTGCTATAGTCTACCACCATCTGAATGGTTATGGGTCTGAATTAATAACTGTTATAGTCTACCACCATCTGAATGGTTATGGGTCTGAATTAATAACTGCTATAGTCTACCACCATCTGAATGGTTATGGGTCTGAATTAATAACTGTTATAGTCTACCACCATCTGAATGGGTCTGAATTAATAACTGCTATAGCCTACCACCATCTGAATGGGTCTGAATTAATAACTGCTATAGTCTACCACCATCTGAATGGTTATGGGTCTGAATTAATAACTGCTATAGTCTACCACCATCTGAATGGTTATGGGTCTGAATTAATAACTGTTATAGTCTACCACCATCTGAATGGGTCTGAATTAATAACTGATATAGTCTACCACCATCTGAATGGTTATGGGTCTGAATTAATAACTGCTATAGTCTACCACCATCTGAATGGTTATGGGTCTGAATTAATAACTGTTATAGTCTACCACCATCTGAATGGTTATGGGTCTGAATTAATAACTGCTATAGTCTACCACCATCTGAATGGTTATGGGTCTGAATTAATAACTGTTATAGTCTACCACCATCTGAATGGTTATGGGTCTGAATTAATAACTGCTATAGTCTACCACCATCTGAATGGTTATGGGTCTGAATTAATAACTGCTATAGTCTACCACCATCTGAATGGTTATGGGTCTGAATTAATAACTGCTATAGCCTACCACCATCTGAATGGTTATGGGTCTGAATTAATAACTGCTATAGTCTACCACCATCTGAATGGTTATGGGTCTGAATTAATAACTGTTATAGTCTACCACCATCTGAATGGTTATGGGTCTGAATTAATAACTGTTATAGTCTACCACCATCTGAATGGTTATGGGTCTGAATTAATAACTGCTATAGTCTACCACCATCTGAATGGGTCTGAATTAATAACTGCTATAGCCTACCACCATCTGAATGGGTCTGAATTAATAACTGCTATAGTCTACCACCATCTGAATGGTTATGGGTCTGAATTAATAACTGCTATAGTCTACCACCATCTGAATGGTTATGGGTCTGAATTAATAACTGTTATAGTCTACCACCATCTGAATGGTTATGGGTCTGAATTAATAACTGCTATAGTCTACCACCATCTGAATGGTTATGGGTCTGAATTAATAACTGTTATAGTCTACCACCATCTGAATGGTTATGGGTCTGAATTAATAACTGCTATAGTCTACCACCATCTGAATGGTTATGGGTCTGAATTAATAACTGCTATAGTCTACCACCATCTGAATGGTTATGGGTCTGAATTAATAACTGCTATAGCCTACCACCATCTGAATGGTTATGGGTCTGAATTAATAACTGCTATAGTCTACCACCATCTGAATGGTTATGGGTCTGAATTAATAACTGTTATAGTCTACCACCATCTGAATGGTTATGGGTCTGAATTAATAACTGTTATAGTCTACCACCATCTGAATGGTTATGGGTCTGAATTAATAACTGCTATTGTCTACCACCATCTGAATGGTTATGGGTCTGAATTAATAACTGTTATAGTCTACCACCATCTGAATGGGTCTGAATTAATAACTGTTATAGTCTACCACCATCTGAATGGTTATGGGTCTGAATTAATAACTGCTATAGTCTACCACCATCTGAATGGGTCTGAATTAATAACTGTTATAGTCTACCACCATCTGAATGGTTATGGGTCTGAATTAATAACTGTTATAGTGTACCACCATCTGAATGGTTATGGGTCTGAATTAATAATTGTTATAGTCTACCACCATCTGAATGGGTCTGAATTAATAACTGTTATAGTCTACCACCATCTGAATGGTTATGGGTCTGAATTAATAACTGCTATAGTCTACCACCATCTGAATGGGTCTGAATTAATAACTGCTATAGCCTACCACCATCTGAATGGGTCTGAATTAATAACTGCTATAGTCTACCACCATCTGAATGGTTATGGGTCTGAATTAATAACTGCTATAGTCTACCACCATCTGAATGGTTATGGGTCTGAATTAATAACTGTTATAGTCTACCACCATCTGAATGGGTCTGAATTAATAACTGCTATAGCCTACCACCATCTGAATGGGTCTGAATTAATAACTGCTATAGTCTACCACCATCTGAATGGTTATGGGTCTGAATTAATAACTGCTATAGTCTACCACCATCTGAATGGTTATGGGTCTGAATTAATAACTGCTATAGTCTACCACCATCTGAATGGTTATGGGTCTGAATTAATAACTGTTATAGTCTACCACCATCTGAATGGTTATGAGTCTGAATTAATAACTGCTATAGTCTACCACCATCTGAATGGTTATGGGTCTGAATTAATAACTGTTATAGTCTACCACCATCTGAATGGTTATGGGTCTGAATTAATAACTGCTATAGTCTACCACCATCTGAATGGTTATGGGTCTGAATTAATAACTGTTATAGTCTACCACCATCTGAATGGTTATGGGTCTGAATTAATAACTGCTATAGTCTACCACCATCTGAATGGGTCTGAATTAATAACTGTTATAGTCTACCACCATCTGAATGATTATGGGTCTGAATTAATAACTGCTATAGTCTACCACCATCTGAATGGTTATGGGTCTGAATTCATAACTGCTATAGTCTACCACCATCTGAATGGTTATGGGTCTGAATTAATAACTGCTATAGTCTACCACCATCTGAATGGTTATGGGTCTGAATTAATAACTGTTATAGTCTACCACCATCTGAATGGGTCTGAATTAATAACTGATATAGTCTACCACCATCTGAATGGTTATGGGTCTGAATTAATAACTGCTATAGTCTACCACCATCTGAATGGTTATGGGTCTGAATTAATAACTGTTATAGTCTACCACCATCTGAATGGGTCTGAATTAATAACTGATATAGTCTACCACCATCTGAATGGTTATGGGTCTGAATTAATAACTGCTATAGCCTACCACCATCTGAATGGTTATGGGTCTGAATTAATAACTGCTATAGTCTACCACCATCTGAATGGTTATGGGTCTGAATTAATAACTGCTATAGTCTACCACCATCTGAATGGTTATGGGTCTGAATTAATAACTGATATAGTCTACCACCATCTGAATGGGTCTGAATTAATAACTGTTATAGTCTACCACCATCTGAATGGTTATGGGTCTGAATTAATAACTGCTATAGTCTACCACCATCTGAATGGGTCTGAATTAATAACTGCTATAATCTACCACCATCTGAATGGTTATGGGTCTGAATTAATAACTGCTATAGTCTACCACCATCTGAATGGTTATGGGTCTGAATTAATAACTGCTATAGTCTACCACCATCTGAATGGTTATGGGTCTGAATTAATAACTGTTATAGTCTACCACCATCTGAATGGTTATGGGTCTGAATTAATAACTGTTATAGTCTACCACCATCTGAATGGGTCTGAATTAATAACTGCTATAGTCTACCACCATCTGAATGGGTCTGAATTAATAACTGCTATAGTCTACCACCATCTGAATGGTTATGGGTCTGAATTAATAACTGTTATAGTCTACCACCATCTGAATGGTTATGGGTCTGAATTAATAACTGTTATAGTCTACCACCATCTGAATGGGTCTGAATTAATAACTGTTATAGTCTACCACCATCTGAATGGTTCTGAATTAATAACTGCTATAGTCTACCACCATCTGAATGGGTCTGAATTAATAACTGCTATAGTCTACCACCATCTGAATGGTTATGGGTCTGAATTAATAACTGTTATAGTCTACCACGATCTGAATGGTTATGGGTCTGAATTAATAACTGCTATAGTCTACCACCATCTGAATGGTTATGGGTCTGAATTAATAACTGTTATAGTCTACCACCATCTGAATGGTTATGGGTCTGAATTAATAACTGCTATAGTCTACCACCATCTGAATGGTTATGGGTCTGAATTAATAACTGCTATAGTCTACCACCATCTGAATGGGTCTGAATTAATAACTGATATAGTCTACCACCATCTGAATGGTTATGGGTCTGAATTAATAACTGCTATAGTCTACCACCATCTGAATGGTTATGGGTCTGAATTAATAACTGCTATAGTCTACCACCATCTGAATGGTTATGGGTCTGAATTAATAACTGCTATAGCCTACCACCATCTGAATGGTTATGGGTCTGAATTAATAACTGCTATAGTCTACCACCATCTGAATGGTTATGGGTCTGAATTAATAACTGTTATAGTCTACCACCATCTGAATGGTTATGGGTCTGAATTAATAACTGCTATAGTCTACCACCATCTGAATGGTTATGGGTCTGAATTAATAACTGTTATAGTCTACCACCATCTGAATGGGTCTGAATTAATAACTGTTATAGTCTACCACCATCTGAATGGTTATGGGTCTGAATTAATAACTGCTATAGTCTACCACCATCTGAATGGGTCTGAATTAATAACTGTTATAGTCTACCACCATCTGAATGGTTATGGGTCTGAATTAATAACTGTTATAGTGTACCACCATCTGAATGGTTATGGGTCTGAATTAATAATTGTTATAGTCTACCACCATCTGAATGGGTCTGAATTAATTACTGTTATAGTCTACCACCATCTGAATGGTTATGGGTCTGAATTAATAACTGCTATAGTCTACCACCATCTGAATGGGTCTGAATTAATAACTGCTATAGCCTACCACCATCTGAATGGGTCTGAATTAATAACTGCTATAGTCTACCACCATCTGAATGGTTATGGGTCTGAATTAATAACTGCTATAGTCTACCACCATTTGAATGGTTATGGGTCTGAATTAATAACTGTTATAGTCTACCACCATCTGAATGGGTCTGAATTAATAACTGATATAGTCTACCACCATCTGAATGGTTATGGGTCTGAATTAATAACTGCTATAGTCTACCACCATCTGAATGGTTATGGGTCTGAATTAATAACTGTTATAGTCTACCACCATCTGAATGGTTATGGGTCTGAATTAATAACTGCTATAGTCTACCACCATCTGAATGGTTATGGGTCTGAATTAATAACTGTTATAGTCTACCACCATCTGAATGGTTATGGGTCTGAATTAATAACTGCTATAGTCTACCACCATCTGAATGGTTATGGGTCTGAATTAATAACTGTTATAGTCTACCACCATCTGAATGGTTATGGGTCTGAATTAATAACTGCTATAGTCTACCACCATCTGAATGGGTCTGAATTAATAACTGTTATAGTCTACCACCATCTGAATGATTATGGGTCTGAATTAATAACTGCTATAGTCTACCACCATCTGAATGGTTATGGGTCTGAATTAATAACTGCTATAGTCTACCACCATCTGAATGGTTATGGGTCTGAATTAATAACTGCTATAGTCTACCACCATCTGAATGGTTATGGGTCTGAATTAATAACTGTTATAGTCTACCACCATCTGAATGGTTATGGGTCTGAATTAATAACTGTTATAGTCTACCACCATCTGAATGGTTATGGGTCTGAATTAACAACTGCTATAGTCTACCACCATCTGAATGGTTATGGGTCTGAATTAATAACTGCTATAGTCTACCACCATCTGAATGGTATGGGTCTGAATTAATAACTGCTATAGTCTACCACCATCTGAATGGTTATGGGTCTGAATTAATAACTGTTATAGTCTACCACCATCTGAATGGTTATGGGTCTGAATTAATAACTGCTATAGTCTACCACCATCTGAATGGGTCTGAATTAATAACTGTTATAGTCTACCACCATCTGAATGATTATGGGTCTGAATTAATAACTGCTATAGTCTACCACCATCTGAATGGTTATGGGTCTGAATTAATAACTGCTATAGTC
Organism: Salvelinus fontinalis; assembly: GCF_029448725.1. Classification (NCBI taxonomy): domain Eukaryota; kingdom Metazoa; phylum Chordata; class Actinopteri; order Salmoniformes; family Salmonidae; genus Salvelinus; species Salvelinus fontinalis. Next base: position 49,083,497 of record NC_074672.1, on the reverse strand, counting down.
TACCACCATCTGAATGGTTATGGGTCTGAATTAATAACTGTTATAGTCTACCACCATCTGAATGGTTATGGGTCTGAATTAATAACTGTTATAGTCTACCACCATCTGAATGGTTATGGGTCTGAATAAACAACTGCTATAGTCTACCACCATCTGAATGGTTATGGGTCTGAATTAATAACTGCTATAGTCTACCACCATCTGAATGGTATGGGTCTGAATTAATAACTGCTATAGTCTACCACCATCATGGCGCCCCCGACCTTCTAGCTAAATATTATTCCGTGATTCGTTGAATTACGGAATAATTACACATAGAGAATTGATTTGATATTATACAATCTTCACATTAAATGACAATGCCAATGAAGCCCCTCGAATTGAGAGAGAGAGAGAGAGGCACCTTGTGCTGTTCTCCTCATCACCAACCACTGAATACCTGTCACCTCAACACACATCAACTGGAAGTCCCATCCACCATGTGACATGGTCTGCATTTTGATACCAAAAAACAATACAAGGCAAACTACTGCTACCCTACATTAGTACCCTTTCAATGTCATGCCCAAATCATCAAAGTAACTTATCTTAAAAAGAAACTGTGAGCGCTGGTCCAGAGGGGTTGTGATCTATGAGGTAGCGGCGTGTACAGAGGAAGAGTCCGCTTTTCTTGTTGAAAAATATAAATTATACATTTTATGTTCACAGGATGGCACTCTGTCGTCTCAATGAAAAAAAAAAAACTAGCTTAGTTTAGAGCACTTCACTCTGTAATAAACTAAAATAGTATTTTGGCAAACAGCAATTTAAAGTGTATTTTTTGGCTAGACTTGACTTTCGGCAATGTGAACACTGCAGCACTTTTTTTGTCTTCAGTCCGTTCTTCGTTTTCAGTCCGGTCTTTCGTATTTCAGTTCGTTCTTTCGTATTTCAGTCCGTTCTTTCGTATTTCAGTCCGTTCTTTCGTATTTCAGTCCGTTCTCCGTCTTTCAGTCTGTTCTTTCGTCTTTCAGTCCGTTCTTTCGTCTTTCAGTTCGATCTTTCGTCTTTCAGTCCGTTCTTTCGTATTTCAGGCCGTTCTTTTGTATTTCAGTCCGTTCTTTCGTATTTCAGTCCGTTCTCCGTCTTTCAGTCTGTTCTTTCGTCTTTCAGTCCGTTCTTTCGTCTTTCAGTTCGATCTTTCGTCTTTCAGTCCGATCTTTCGTCTTTCAGTCCGATCTTTCGTCTTTCAGTCCGATCTTTCGTATTTCAGTCCGTTCCTTCGTCTTTCAGTCCGTTCTTTCGTCTTTCAGTCCCTTCTTCTGTATTTCAGTCCGTTCTTTTGTCTTTCAGTCCATTCTTTTGTCTTTCAGTCCGTTCTTTCGTATTTCAGTCCGTTCTTTCGTATTTCAGTCCGTTCTTTCGTAGTTCAGTCTGTTCTTTCGTCTTTCAGTCCGTTCTTTCGTCTTTCAGTCCGTTCTTTCTTATTTCAGTCCGTTCTTTCGTAGTTCAGTCTGTTCGTCCGTCTTTCAGTCCGTTCTTTCGTCTTTCAGTCCGTTCTTTCGTCTTTCAGTCCGTTCTTTCGTCTTTCAGTCCGTTCTTTCGTCTTTCATTTCGATCTTTCGTCTTTCAGACCGTTCTTTCGTATTTCAGTCCGTTCTTTCGTCTTTCAGTCCGTTCTTTCGTATTTCAGTCCGTTCTCCGTCTTTCAGTCCGTTCTTTCGTCTTTCAGTCCGTTCTCCGTATTTCCGTTCGTTCTTTCGTCTTTCAGTCCGTTCTTTCGTCTTTCAGTCCGTTCTCCGTATTTCCGTCCGTTGTTTCGTATTTCAGTCCGTTCTTTCGTCTTTCAGTCCGTTCTCCGTCTTTCAGTTCATTCTTTTCTTTTCTTCTGTCTTTCATCTAGATTTCTCCTCCTTTCTTCGTCCATGCGTTCCTCCCATGTCTTCATTGAGTGCCCTGGCCCTTCCAACTCCCATTGACTCCCACACTAATCAGGGATCAAGGAAAGACCCAAATGCAGACTGGGTGAAGTAACAAGGTTTATTGTAACAACAGGGGCAGGCGAACAACAGGTCAAGGCAGGCAGGGGTCGACAATCCAGAGTAGGAGCAAAGGTACAGGACGGCAGGCGGGGTCAGAGGTCAGGGACAGGGACAGGCAGAGTTCAGGATTCCAGGGGTGGAGCAAAGGTACAGGACGGCAGGCAGGCTCAGGGTCAGGGACTGCCAGAGTGGTCAGGCAGGCTCAGGGACGGGCAGAGTGGTCAGGCAGGCAGGCTCAGGGTCAGGGACTGCCAGAGTGGTCAGGCAGGCGGGCTCAGGGTCAGGGACTGCCAGAGTGGTCAGGCAGGCAGGCTCAGGGTCAGGGACTGCCAGAGTGGTCAGGCAGGCGGGCTCGGAGTCAGGACAAGCAAGGATTAAGAACCAGAAGTGCGAGAAAAGAGAAACTGGAAAAGGCAGGAGCTGAGGCACAAAACGCTGGTAGGCTTGAACAAAAAAAAAGAACTGACACAGGCAGACAGAAAACACAGGTATAAATACCCAGAGGATGAGTGGGGAAGACGGGCGACACCTGGAGGGGGTGGAGCCAAGCACAAGGACAGGTGAAACAGATATCTCTGTTTTTCTATATATTTTGGTTAGGTCATGGTGTGACTAGGGTGGGTACGCTAGTTTTGTATGTCTAAGAGTTTTTGTATGTCTAGGGGTGTTGTATGTCTAGGGGGTGTTGTATGTCTAGGGGTTTTGTATGTCTATGTTGGCCTAATATGGTTCCCAATCAGAGACAGCTGTTTATCGTCGTTGTCTCTAGGTAGCCATTATCCTCATTTGTGTTGTGGGATCTTGTCTACAGTAAGTTGCCTTTGTGCACTCCAATAGCTTCACGTTTCGTTTGTTCTTTATTGTTTTTGTTTTGTGAGTTTCTCTGTATTAGAAACATATGGAACTCTATGCACGCTGCGCCTTGGTCTCATCATTACGACGAGCGGAAGGTTCACAGCAGAACGTCAGCATAATGCATTACAGTCTGTAGCACTTTCTGACAGCGAGAGGTTAAAAAGGGCTTTATAAAATACACTTAATTGATTGATTGACTTTCGGTTTGAAATTATCTTTGAGGTTAATTGCACATGAAATGTACATTTACAACAATTATGAAGCTTCAGTGACTTCAGTGAACCTGTATCTCTCTATCCTAATCAAAGAGAACATCCTTCTCTTGTCAGGTTTTTTTTTCTCGTCTCGCCGATCGTAAATTACTCCGACCCCCTCGTTTAGACAGAACAGAGTGGCTCTGAGCCCGATAGCCACCTACATATGAAAAATGATATTAACACGGACAGCAGAATGGACGTTTCTCAATTGGCACTTAACATCTAAAAACTCTGTCTGGTCCTGTCAGGTAAACCTCAGGTGGCACTTATTAACATCTAAAAACTCTGTCTGGTCCTGTCAGGCAAACCTCTGGTAAAATATGATTATTGATGTCCACACTAATGAAGAGATCAATTCTCACAGACATACACACCCGTGCACACGAAAACGCAACACACCACACACACCACACACACACACACACACACACACACACACACACACACACACACACACACACACACACACACACACACACACACACACACACACACACACACACACACACACACACACACACACACACACACACACACACACACACACACACACACACACACACACACTACACCTGAGAGGTTCCAGTCATCTATCAAGTTGAATGAAGAGAGCTCTCTACTAAGACAAACAGCATTTATCATCCAGCCAGGTGAGGGGTCCACTACACTACTATAGTAAATACCACATCACTATGGTCCACTACACTACTATAGTAAATACCACATCACTATGGTCCACTACACTACTATAGTAAATACCACATCACTATGGTCCACTACACTACTATAGTAAATACCACATCACTATGGTCCACTACACTACTATAGTAAATACCACATCACTATGGTACACTACACTACTATAGTAAATACCACATCACTATGGTACACTACACTACTATAGTAAATACCACATTACTATGGTCCACTACACTACTATAGTAAATACCACATCACTATGGTCCACTACACTACTATAGTAAATACCACATCACTATGGTACACTACACTACTATAGTAAATACCACATCACTATGGTCCACTACACTACTATAGTAAATACCACATCACTATGGTCCACTACACTACTATAGTAAATACCACATCACTATGGTCCACTACACTACACTACTATAGTAAATACCACATCACTATGGTCCACTACACTACTATAGTAAATACCACATCACTATGGTCCACTACACTACTATAGTAAATACCACATCACTATGGTCCACTACACTACTATAGTAAATACCACATCACTATGGTCCACTACACTACTATAGTAAATACCACATCACTATGGTCCACTACACTACTATAGTAAATACCACATCACTATGGTACACTACACTACACTACTATAGTAAATACCACATCACTATGGTACACTACACTACTATAGTAAATACCACATCACTATGGTCCACTACACTACTATAGTAAATACCACATCACTATGGTCCACTACACTACTATAGTAAATACCACATCACTATGGTCCACTACACTACTATAGTAAATACCACATCACTATGGTACACTACACTACTATAGTAAATACCACATCACTATGGTCCACTACACTACACTACTATAGTAAATACCACATCACTATGGTCCACTACACTACTATAGTAAATACCACATCACTATGGTCCACTACACTACACTACTATAGTAAATACCACATCACTATGGTCCACTACACTACACTACTATAGTAAATACCACATCACTATGGTCCACTACACTACTATAGTAAATACCACATCAATATGGTACACTACACTACACTACTATAGTAAATACCACATCACTATGGTCCACTACGTTACTATAGTAAATACCACATCACTATGGTACACTACACTACTATAGTAAATACCACATCACTATGGTCCACTACACTACTATAGTAAATACCACATCACTATGGTCCACTACACTACTATAGTAAATACCACATCACTATGGTACACTACACTACTATAGTAAATACCACATCACTATGGTCCACTACACTACTATAGTAAATACCACATCACTATGGTACACTACACTACTATAGTAAATACCACATCACTATGGTCCACTACACTACACTACTATAGTAAATACCACATCACTATGGTCCACTACACTACTATAGTAAATACCACATCACTATGGTCCACTACACTACACTACTATAGTAAATACCACATCACTATGGTCCACTACACTACACTACTATAGTAAATACCACATCACTATGGTCCACTACACTACTATAGTAAATACCACATCACTATGGTACACTACACTACTATAGTAAATACCACATCACTATGGTCCACTACACTACTATAGTAAATACCACATCACTATGGTCCATTACACTACACTACTATAGTAAATACCACATCGCTATGGTACACTACACTACACTACTATAGTAAATACCACATCACTATGGTACACTACACTACTATAGTAAATACCACATCACTATGGTCCACTACACTACTATAGTAAATACCACATCACTATGGTCCACTACACTACACTACTATAGTAAATACCACATCACTATGGTCCACTACACTACTATAGTAAATACCACATCACTATGGTACACTACACTACACTACTATAGTAAATACCACATCACTATGGTCCACTACACTACATTACTATAGTAAATACCACATCACTATGGTCCACTACACTACTATAGTAAATACCACATCACTATGGTACACTACACTACACTACTATAGTAAATACCACATCACTATGGTCCACTACACTACTATAGTAAATACCACATCACTATGGTCCACTACACTACTATAGTAAATACCACATCACTATGGTCCACTACAGTACTATAGTAAATACCACATCACTATGGTACACTACACTACTATAGTAAATACCACATCACTATGGTCCACTACACTACTATAGTAAATACCACATCACTATGGTACACTACACTACACTACTATAGTAAATACCACATCACTATGGTCCACTACACTACTATAGTAAATACCACATCACTATGGTCCATTACACTACACTACTATAGTAAATACCACATCGCTATGGTACACTACACTACACTACTATAGTAAATACCACATCACTATGGTACACTACACTACTATAGTAAATACCACATCACTATGGTCCACTACACTACTATAGTAAATACCACATCACTATGGTCCACTACACTACACTACTATAGTAAATACCACATCACTATGGTCCACTACACTACTATAGTAAATACCACATCACTATGGTACACTACACTACACTACTATAGTAAATACCACATCACTATGGTCCACTACACTACATTACTATAGTAAATACCACATCACTATGGTCCACTACACTACTATAGTAAATACCACATCACTATGGTACACTACACTACACTACTATAGTAAATACCACATCACTATGGTCCACTACACTACTATAGTAAATACCACATCACTATGGTCCACTACACTACTATAGTAAATACCACATCACTATGGTCCACTACAGTACTATAGTAAATACCACATCACTATGGTACACTACACTACTATAGTAAATACCACATCACTATGGTCCACTACACTACTATAGTAAATACCACATCAATATGGTACACTACACTACACTACTATAGTAAATACCACATCACTATGGTCCACTACACTACACTACTATAGTAAATACCACATCACTATGGTCCTCTACACTACACTACTATAGTAAATACCACATCACCATGGTCCACTACACTACTATAGTAAATACCACATCACTATGGTCCACTACACTACTATAGTAAATACCACATCACTATGGTCCACTACACTACTATAGTAAATACCACATCACTATGGTCCACTACACTACACTACTATAGTAAATACCACATCACTATGGTACACTACACTACACTACTATAGTAAATACCACATCACTATGGTCCACTACACTACACTACTATAGTAAATACCACATCACTATTGTACACTACACTACAGTACTATAGTAAATACCACATCACCATGGTACACTACACTACTATAGTAAATACCACATCACTATGGTCCACTACACTACTATAGTAAATACCACATCACTATGGTCCATTACACTACTATAGTAAATACCACATCACTATGGTACACTACACTACTATAGTAAATACCACATCACTATGGTCCACTACACTACTATAGTAAATACCACATCACTATGGTCCACTACACTAAACTACTATAGTAAATACCACATCACTATGGTACACTACACTACACTACTATAGTAAATACCACATCACTATGGTACACTACACTACACTACTATAGTAAATACCACATCACTATGGTCCACTACACTACTATAGTAAATACCACATCACTATGGTACACTACACTACACTACTATAGTAAATACCACATCACTATGGTCCACTACACTACTATAGTAAATACCACATCACTATGGTCCACTACGTTACTATAGTAAATACCACATCACTATGGTACACTACACTACTATAGTAAATACCACATCACTATGGTCCACTACACTACTATAGTAAATACCACATCACTATGGTCCACTACACTACTATAGTAAATACCACATCACTATGGTACACTACACTACTATAGTAAATACCACATCACTATGGTCCACTACACTACTATAGTAAATGCCACATCACTATGGTACACTACACTACTATAGTAAATACCACATCACTATGGTCCACTACACTACACTACTATAGTAAATACCACATCACTATGGTCCACTACACTACTATAGTAAATACCACATCACTATGGTCCACTACACTACACTACTATAGTAAATACCACATCACTATGGTCCACTACACTACACTACTATAGTAAATACCACATCACTATGGTCCACTACACTACTATAGTAAATACCACATCACTATGGTACACTACACTACTATAGTAAATACCACATCACTATGGTCCACTACACTACTATAGTAAATACCACATCACTATGGTCCATTACACTACACTACTATAGTAAATACCACATCGCTATGGTACACTACACTACACTACTATAGTAAATACCACATCACTATGGTACACTACACTACTATAGTAAATACCACATCACTATGGTCCACTACACTACTATAGTAAATACCACATCACTATGGTCCACTACACTACTATAGTAAATACCACATCACTATGGTCCACTACACTACTATAGTAAATACCACATCACTATGGTACACTACACTACACTACTATAGTAAATACCACATCACTATGGTCCACTACACTACACTACTATAGTAAATACCACATCACTATGGTCCACTACACTACTATAGTAAATACCACATCACTATGGTACACTACACTACACTACTATAGTAAATACCACATCACTATGGTCCACTACACTACTATAGTAAATACCACATCACTATGGTCCACTACACTACTATAGTAAATACCACATCACTATGGTACACTACACTACTATAGTAAATACCACATCACTATGGTCCACTACACTACTATAGTAAATACCATATCACTATGGTCCACTACACTACTATAGTAAATACCACATCACTATGGTCCACTACACTACACTACTATAGTAAATACCACATCACTATGGTCCACTACACTACACTACTATAGTAAATACCACATCACTATGGTCCACTACACTACTATAGTAAATACCACATCAATATGGTACACTACACTACACTATTATAGTAAATACCACATCACTATGGTCCACTACACTACTATAGTAAATACCACATCACTATGGTCCACTACACTACTATAGTAAATACCACATCACTATGGTCCACTACACTACTGTAGTAAATACCACATCACTATGGTACACTACACTACTATAGTAAATACCACATCACTATGGTCCACTACACTACTATAGTAAATACCACATCACTATGGTACACTACACTACACTACTATAGTAAATACCACATCACTATGGTCCACTACACTACACTACTATAGTAAATACCACATCACTATGGTCCTCTACACTACACTACTATAGTAAATACCACATCACCATGGTCCACTACACTACTATAGTAAATACCACATCACTATGGTCCACTACACTACTATAGTAAATACCACATCACTATGGTCCACTACACTACACTACTATAGTAAATACCACATCACTATGGTCCACTACACTACTATAGTAAATACCACATCACTATGGTCCACTATACTACTATAGTAAATACCACATCACTATGGTCCACTACACTACACTACTATAGTAAATACCACATCACTATGGTCCACTACACTACTATAGTAAATACCACATCACTATGGTCCACTACACTACTATAGTAAATACCACATCACTATGGTACACTACACTACTATAGTAAATACCACATCACTATGGTCCACTACACTACTATAGTAAATACCACATCACTATGGTCCACTACACTACTATAGTAAATACCACATCACTATGGTCCACTACACTACTATAGTAAATACCATATCACTATGGTCCACTACACTACTATAGTAAATACCACATCACTATGGTCCAATTCACTACTATAGTAAATACCACATCACTATGGTCCACTACACTACTATAGTAAATACCACATCACTATGGTCCACTACACTACTATAGTAAATACCACATCACTATGGTCCACTACACTACTATAGTAAATACCACATCACTATGGTACACTACACTACTATAGTAAATACCACATCACTATGGTACACTACACTACACTACTATAGTAAATACCACATTACTATGGTCCACTACACTACTATAGTAAATACCACATCACTATGGTCCACTACACTACTATAGTAAATACCACATCACTATGGTACACTACACTACTATAGTAAATACCACATCACTATGGTACACTACACTACACTACTATAGTAAATACCACATCACTATGGTCCACTACACTACACTACTATAGTAAATACCACATCACTATGGTCCACTACACTACTATAGTAAATACCACATCACTATGGTACACTACACTACACTACTATAGTAAATACAACATCACTATGGTCCACTACACTACTATAGTAAATACCACATCACTATGGTCCACTACACTACTATAGTAAATACCACATCACTATGGTACACTACACTACTATAGTAAATACCACATCACTATGGTCCACTACACTACTATAGTAAATACCATATCACTATGGTCCACTACACTACTATAGTAAATACCACATCACTATGGTCCACTACACTACACTACTATAGTAAATACCACATCACTATGGTCCACTACACTACACTACTATAGTAAATACCACATCACTATGGTCCACTACACTACTATAGTAAATACCACATCAATATGGTACACTACACTACACTACTATAGTAAATACCACATCACTATGGTCCACTACACTACTATAGTAAATACCACATCACTATGGTCCACTACACTACTATAGTAAATACCACATCACTATGGTCCACTACACTACTGTAGTAAATACCACATCACTATGGTACACTACACTACTATAGTAAATACCACATCACTATGGTCCACTACACTACTATAGTAAATACCACATCACTATGGTACACTACACTACACTACTATAGTAAATACCACATCACTATGGTCCACTACACTACACTACTATAGTAAATACCACATCACTATGGTCCTCTACACTACACTACTATAGTAAATACCACATCACCATGGTCCACTACACTACTATAGTAAATACCACATCACTATGGTCCACTACACTACTATAGTAAATACCACATCACTATGGTCCACTACACTACTATAGTAAATACCACATCACTATGGTCCACTACACTACACTACTATAGTAAATACCACATCACTATGGTACACTACACTACACTACTATAGTAAATACCACATCACTATGGTCCACTACACTACACTACTATAGTAAATACCACATCACTATTGTACACTACACTACACTACTATAGTAAATACCACATCACCATGGTACACTACACTACTATAGTAAATACCACATCACTATGGTCCACTACACTACTATAGTAAATACCACATCACTATGGTCCATTACACTACTATAGTAAATACCACATCACTATGGTACACTACACTACTATAGTAAATACCACATCACTATGGTCCACTACACTACTATAGTAAATACCACATCACTATGGTCCACTACACTAAACTACTATAGTAAATACCACATCACTATGGTACACTACACTACACTACTATAGTAAATACCACATCACTATGGTACACTACACTACACTACTATAGTAAATACCACATCACTATGGTCCACTACACTACTATAGTAAATACCACATCACTATGGTCCACTACACTACTATAGTAAATACCACATTACTATGGTCCACTACACTACACTACTATAGTAAATACCACATCACTATGGTACACTACACTACTATAGTAAATACCACATCACTATGGTCCACTACACTACTATAGTAAATACCACATCACTATGGTCCACTACACTACACTACTATAGTAAATACCACATCACTATGGTCCACTACACTACTATAGTAAATACCACATCACTATGGTCCACTATACTACTATAGTAAATACCACATCACTATGGTCCACTACACTACACTACTATAGTAAATACCACATCACTATGGTCCACTACACTACTATAGTAAATACCACATCACTATGGTCCACTACACTACTATAGTAAATACCACATCACTATGGTACACTACACTACTATAGTAAATACCACATCACTATGGTCCACTACACTACTATAGTAAATACCACATCACTATGGTCCACTACACTACTATAGTAAATACCACATCACTATGGTCCACTACACTACTATAGTAAATACCATATCACTATGGTCCACTACACTACTATAGTAAATACCACATCACTATGGTCCAATTCACTACTATAGTAAATACCACATCACTATGGTCCACTACACTACTATAGTAAATACCACATCACTATGGTCCACTACACTACTATAGTAAATACCACATCACTATGGTCCACTACACTACTATAGTAAATACCACATCACTATGGTACACTACACTACTATAGTAAATACCACATCACTATGGTCCACTACACTACTACAGTAAATACCACATCACTACGGTCCACTACACTACTATAGTAAATACCACATCACTATGGTACACTACACTACACTACTATAGTAAATACCACATCACTATGGTCCACTACACTACTATAGTAAATACCACAGCACTATGGTACACTACACTACACTACTATAGTAAATACCACATCACTATGGTCCACTACACTACTATAGTAAATACCACATCACTATGGTCCACTACACTACTATAGTAAATACCACATCACTATGGTACACTACACTACTATAGTAAATACCACATCACTATTGTCCACTACACTACTATAGTAAAGACCACATCACTATGGTCCACTACACTACTATAGTAAATACCACATCACTATGGTCCACTACACTACTATAGTAAATACCACATCACTATGGTCCACTACACTACTATAGTAAATACCACATCACTATGGTCCACTAGACTACTATAGTAAATACCACATCACTATGGTCCACTACACTACTATAGTAAATACCACATCACTATGGTCCACTACACTACACTACTATAGTAAATACCACATCACTATGGTCCACTACACTACTATAGTAAATACCACATCACTATGGTACACTACACTACACTACTATAGTAAATACCACATCACTATGGTCCACTACACTACTATAGTAAATACCACATCACTATGGTCCACTACACTACTATAGTGAATACCACATCACTATGGTCCACTACACTACTATAGTAAATACCACATCACTATGGTCCACTACACTACTATAGTAAATACCACATCACTATGGTCCACTACACTACTATAGTAAATACCACATCACTATGGTCCACTACACTACTATAGTGAATACCACATCACTATGGTCCACTACACTACACTACTATAGTAAAGACCACATCACTATGGTCCACTATACTACTATAGTAAATACCACATCACTATGGTACACTACACTACACTACTATAGTAAATACCACATCACTATGGTACACTACACTACTATAGTAAATACCACATCACTATGGTCCACTACACTACTATAGTAAATACCACATCACTATGGTCCACTACACTACTATAGTAAATACCACATCACTATGGTCCTCTACACTACACTACTATAGTAAATACCACATCACCATGGTCCACTACACTACTATAGTAAATACCACATCACTATGGTCCACTACACTACACTACTATAGTAAATACCACATCACTATGGTCCACTACACTACTATAGTAAATACCACATCACTATGGTCCACTACACTACACTACTATAGTAAATACCACATCACTATGGTCCACTATACTACTATAGTAAATACCACATCACTATGGTCCACTACACTACACTACTATAGTAAATACCACATCACTATGGTCCACTACACTACTATAGTAAATACCACATCACTATGGTCCACTACACTACTATAGTAAATACCACATCACTATGGTCCACTACACTACTATAGTAAATACCACATCACTATGGTACACTACACTACTATAGTAAATACCACATCACTATGGTCCACTACACTACTATAGTAAATACCACATCACTATGGTCCACTACACTACTATAGTAAATACCACATCACTATGGTACACTACACTACTATAGTAAATACCACATCACTATGGTCCACTACACTACTATAGTAAATACCACATCACTATGGTCCACTACACTACACTACTATAGTAAATACCACATCACTATGGTCCACTACACTACTATAGTAAATACCACATCACTATGGTCCACTACACTACTATAGTAAATACCACATCACTATGGTCCACTACACTACTATAGTAAATACCACATCACTATGGTCCACTACACTACTATAGTAAATACCACATCACTATGGTCCACTACACTACTATAGTAAATACCACATCACTATGGTACACTACACTACACTACTATAGTAAATAACACATCACTATGGTCCACTACACTACTATAGTAAATACCACATCACTATGGTACACTACACTACTATAGTAAATACCACATCACTATGGTCCACTACACTACTATAGTAAATACCACATCACTATGGTCCACTACACTACTATAATAAATACCACATCACTATGGTCCACTACACTACACTACTATAGTAAATACCACATTACTATGGTCCACTACACTACACTACTATAATAAATACCACATCACTATGGTCCACTACACCACACTACTATAGTAAATACCACATCACTATGGTCCACTACACTACACTACTATAGTAAATACCACATCACTATGGTCCACTACACTACTATAGTAAATACCACATCACTATGGTACACTACACTACTATAGTAAATACCACATCACTATGGTCCACTACACTACTATAGTAAATGCCACATCACTATGGTCCATTACACTACACTACTATAGTAAATACCACATCGCTATGGTACACTACACTACACTACTATAGTAAATACCACATCACTATGGTACACTACACTACTATAGTAAATACCACATCACTATGGTCCACTACACTACTATAGTAAATACCACATCACTATGGTCCACTACACTACACTACTATAGTAAATACCACATCACTATGGTCCACTACACTACTATAGTAAATACCACATCACTATGGTACACTACACTACACTACTATAGTAAATACCACATCACTATGGTACACTACACTACACTACTATAGTAAATACCACATCACTATGGTACACTACACTACTATAGTAAATACCACATCACTATGGTCCACTACACTACTATAGTAAATACCACATCACTATGGTCCACTACACTACTATAGTAAATACCACATCACTATGGTCCTCTACACTACACTACTATAGTAAATACCACATCACCATGGTCCACTACACTACTATAGTAAATACCACATCACTATGGTCCACTACACTACACTACTATAGTAAATACCACATCACTATGGTCCACTACACTACTATAGTAAATACCACATCACTATGGTCCACTACACTACACTACTATAGTAAATACCACATCACTATGGTCCACTATACTACTATAGTAAATACCACATCACTATGGTCCACTACACTACACTACTATAGTAAATACCACATCACTATGGTCCACTACACTACTATAGTAAATACCACATCACTATGGTCCACTACACTACTATAGTAAATACCACATCACTATGGTCCACTACACTACTATAGTAAATACCACATCACTATGGTACACTACACTACTATAGTAAATACCACATCACTATGGTCCACTACACTACTATAGTAAATACCACATCACTATGGTCCACTACACTACTATAGTAAATACCACATCACTATGGTACACTACACTACTATAGTAAATACCACATCACTATGGTCCACTACACTACTATAGTAAATACCACATCACTATGGTACACTACACTACACTACTATAGTAAATACCACATCACTATGGTACACTACACTACACTACTATAGTAAATACCACATCACTATGGTACACTACACTACTATAGTAAATACCACATCACTATGGTCCACTACACTACTATAGTAAATACCACATCACTATGGTCCACTACACTACTATAGTAAATACCACATCACTATGGTCCTCTACACTACACTACTATAGTAAATACCACATCACCATGGTCCACTACACTACTATAGTAAATACCACATCACTATGGTCCACTACACTACACTACTATAGTAAATACCACATCACTATGGTCCACTACACTACTATAGTAAATACCACATCACTATGGTCCACTACACTACACTACTATAGTAAATACCACATCACTATGGTCCACTATACTACTATAGTAAATACCACATCACTATGGTCCACTACACTACACTACTATAGTAAATACCACATCACTATGGTCCACTACACTACTATAGTAAATACCACATCACTATGGTCCACTACACTACTATAGTAAATACCACATCACTATGGTACACTACACTACTATAGTAAATACCACATCACTATGGTCCACTACACTACTATAGTAAATACCACATCACTATGGTCCACTACACTACTATAGTAAATACCACATCACTATGGTACACTACACTACTATAGTAAATACCACATCACTATGGTCCACTACACTACTATAGTAAATACCACATCACCATGGTCCACTACACTACACTACTATAGTAAATACCACATCACTATGGTCCACTACACTACTATAGTAAATACCACATCACTATGGTACACTACACTACTATAGTAAATACCACATCACTATGGTCCACTACACTACTATAGTAAATACCACATCACTATGGTCCACTACACTACTATAGTAAATACCACATCACTATGGTCCACTACACTACTATAGTAAATACCACATCACTATGGTACACTACACTACACTACTATAGTAAATACCACATCACTATGGTCCACTACACTACTATAGTAAATACCACATCACTATGGTACACTACACTACTATAGTAAATACCACATCACTATGGTCCACTACACTACTATAGTAAATACCACATCACTATGGTCCACTACACTACTATAATAAATACCACATCACTATGGTCCACTACACTACACTACTATAGTAAATACCACATTACTATGGTCCACTACACTACACTACTATAATAAATACCACATCACTATGGTCCACTAAACTACACTACTATAGTAAATACCACATCACTATGGTCCACTACACTACACTACTATAGTAAATACCACATCACTATGGTCCACTACACTACTATAGTAAATACCACATCACTATGGTACACTACACTACTATAGTAAATACCACATCACTATGGTCCACTACACTACTATAGTAAATACCACATCACTATGGTCCATTACACTACACTACTATAGTAAATACCACATCGCTATGGTACACTACACTACACTACTATAGTAAATACCACATCACTATGGTACACTACACTACTATAGTAAATACCACATCACTATGGTCCACTACACTACTATAGTAAATACCACATCACTATGGTCCACTACACTACACTACTATAGTAAATACCACATCACTATGGTCCACTACACTACTATAGTAAATACCACATCACTATGGTACACTACACTACACTACTATAGTAAATACCACATCACTATGGTCCACTACACTACACTACTATAGTAAATACCACATCACTATGGTCCACTACACTACTATAGTAAATACCACATCACTATGGTACACTACACTACACTACTATAGTAAATACCACATCACTATGGTCCACTACACTACTATAGTAAATACCACATCACTATGGTCCACTACACTACTATAGTAAATACCACATCACTATGGTCCACTACACTACTATAGTAAATACCACATCACTATGGTACACTACACTACTATAGTAAATACCACATCACTATGGTCCACTACACTACTATAGTAAATACCATATCACTATGGTCCACTACACTACTATAGTAAATACCACATCACTATGGTCCACTACACTACACTACTATAGTAAATACCACATCACTATGGTCCACTACACTACACTACTATAGTAAATACCACATCACTATGGTCCACTACACTACTATAGTAAATACCACATCAATATGGTACACTACACTACACTACTATAGTAAATACCACATCACTATGGTCCACTACACTACTATAGTAAATACCACATCACTATGGTCCACTACACTACTATAGTAAATACCACATCACTATGGTCCACTACACTACTATAGTAAATACCACATCACTATGGTACACTACACTACTATAGTAAATACCACATCACTATGGTCCACTACACTACTATAGTAAATACCACATCACTATGGTACACTACACTACACTACTATAGTAAATACCACATCACTATGGTCCACTACACTACACTACTATAGTAAATACCACATCACTATGGTCCTCTACACTACACTACTATAGTAAATACCACATCACCATGGTCCACTACACTACTATAGTAAATACCACATCACTATGGTCCACTACACTACTATAGTAAATACCACATCACTATGGTCCACTACACTACTATAGTAAATACCACATCACTATGGTCCACTACACTACACTACTATAGTAAATACCACATCACTATGGTCCACTACACTACTATAGTAAATACCACATCACTATGGTCCACTACACTACACTACTATAGTAAATACCACATCACTATGGTCCACTACACTACACTACTATAGTAAATACCACATCACTATGGTCCACTACACTACTATAGTAAATACCACATCACTATGGTCCACTACACTACTATAGTAAATACCACATCACTATGGTCCACTACACTACTATAGTAAATACCACATCACTATGGTCCACTACACTACTATAGTAAATACCACATCACTATGGTCCACTACACTACACTACTATAGTAAATACCACATCACTATGGTACACTACACTACACTACTATAGTAAATACCACATCACTATGGTCCACTACACTACACTACTATAGTAAATACCACATCACTATGGTACACTACACTACACTACTATAGTAAATACCACATCACCATGGTACACTACACTACTATAGTAAATACCACATCACTATGGTCCACTACACTACTATAGTAAATACCACATCACTATGGTCCATTACACTACTATAGTAAATACCACATCACTATGGTACACTACACTACTATAGTAAATACCACATCACTATGGTCCACTACACTACTATAGTAAATACCACATCACTATGGTCCACTACACTACACTACTATAGTAAATACCACATCACTATGGTACACTACACTACACTACTATAGTAAATACCACATCACTATGGTACACTACACTACACTACTATAGTAAATACCACATCACTATGGTCCACTACACTACTATAGTAAATACCACATCACTATGGTCCACTACACTACTATAGTAAATACCACATCACTATGGTCCACTACACTACTATAGTAAATACCACATCACTATGGTCCACTACACTACTATAGTAAATACCACATCACTATGGTCCACTACACTACTATAGTAAATACCACATCACTATGGTACACTACACTACACTACTATAGTAAATACCACATCACCATGGTACACTACACTACTATAGTAAATACCACATCACTATGGTCCACTACACTACTATAGTAAATACCACATCACTATGGTCCACTACACTACTATAGTAAATACCACATCACTATGGTACACTACACTACTATAGTAAATACCACATCACTATGGTACACTACACTACTATAGTAAATACCACATCACTATGGTCCACTACACTACTATAGTAAATACCACATCACTATGGTCCACTACACTACTATAGTAAATACCACATCACTATGGTACACTACACTACACTACTATAGTAAATACCACATCACTATGGTCCACTACACTACTATAGTAAATACCACATCACTATGGTCCACTACACTACACTACTATAGTAAATACCACATCACTATGGTCCACTACACTACTATAGTAAATACCACATCACTATGGTCCACTACACTACTATAGTAAATACCACATCACTATGGTCCACTACACTACTATAGTAAATACCACATCACTATGGTCCACTACACTACACTACTATAGTAAATACCACATCACTATGGTACACTACACTACTATAGTAAATACCACATCACTATGGTCCACTACACTACTATAGTAAATACCACATCACTATGGTCCACTACACTACACTACTATAGTAAATACCACATCACTATGGTACACTACACTACTATAGTAAATACCACATCACTATGGTCCTCTACACTACTATAGTAAATACCACATCACTATGGTCCACTACACTACTATAGTAAATACCACATCACTATGGTACACTACACTACTATAGTAAATACCACATCACTATGGTCCACTACACTACTATAGTAAATACCACATCACTATGGTCCACTACACTACTATAGTAAATACCACATCACTATGGTCCACTACACTACACTACTATAGTAAATACCACATCACTATGGTACACTACACTACTATAGTAAATACCACATCACTATGGTACACTACACTACACTACTATAGTAAATACCACATCACTATGGTCCACTACACTACTATAGTAAATACCACATCACTATGGTCCACTACACTACTATAGTAAATACCAAATCACTATGGTACACTACACTACACTACTATAGTAAATACCACATCACTATGGTCCACTAAACTACTATAGTAAATACCACATCACTATGGTCCATTACACTACACTACTATAGTAAATACCACATCACTATGGTCCACTACACTACTATAGTAAATACCACATCACTATGGTCCTCTACACTACACTACTATAGTAAATACCACATCACTATGGTCCACTACACTACACTACTATAGTAAATACCACATCACTATGGTCCACTACACTACTATAGTAAATACCACATCACTATGGTCCACTACACTACACTACTATAGTAAATACCACATCACTATGGTCCACTACACTACTTTAGTAAATACCACATCACTATGGTCCACTATACTACTATAGTAAATACCACATCACAATGGTACACTACACTACACTACTATAGTAAATACCACATCACTATGGTCCACTACACTACTATAGTAAATACCACATCACTATGGTCCACTACACTACTATAGTAAATACCACATCACTATGGTCCACTACACTACTATAGTAAATACCACATCACTATGGTCCACTACACTACTATAGTAAATACCACATCACTATGGTCCACTACACTACTATAGTAAATACCACATCACTATGGTCCACTACACTACTATAGTAAATACCACATCACTATGGTACACTACACTACACTACTATAGTAAATACCACATCACTATGGTCCACTACACTACACTACTATAGTAAATACCACATCACTATGGTCCTCTACACTACACTACTATAGTAAATACCACATCACCATGGTCCACTACACTACTATAGTAAATACCACATCACTATGGTCCACTACACTACTATAGTAAATACCACATCACTATGGTCCACTACACTACTATAGTAAATACCACATCACTATGGTCCACTACACTACACTACTATAGTAAATACCACATCACTATGGTCCACTACACTACTATAGTAAATACCACATCACTATGGTCCACTACACTACACTACTATAGTAAATACCACATCACTATGGTCCACTACACTACACTACTATAGTAAATACCACATCACTATGGTCCACTACACTACTATAGTAAATACCACATCACTATGGTCCACTACACTACTATAGTAAATACCACATCACTATGGTCCACTACACTACTATAGTAAATACCACATCACTATGGTCCACTACACTACTATAGTAAATACCACATCACTATGGTCCACTACACTACACTACTATAGTAAATACCACATCACTATGGTACACTACACTACACTACTATAGTAAATACCACATCACTATGGTCCACTACACTACACTACTATAGTAAATACCACATCACTATGGTACACTACACTACACTACTATAGTAAATACCACATCACCATGGTACACTACACTACTATAGTAAATACCACATCACTATGGTCCACTACACTACTATAGTAAATACCACATCACTATGGTCCATTACACTACTATAGTAAATACCACATCACTATGGTACACTACACTACTATAGTAAATACCACATCACTATGGTCCACTACACTACTATAGTAAATACCACATCACTATGGTCCACTACACTACACTACTATAGTAAATACCACATCACTATGGTACACTACACTACACTACTATAGTAAATACCACATCACTATGGTACACTACACTACACTACTATAGTAAATACCACATCACTATGGTCCACTACACTACTATAGTAAATACCACATCACTATGGTCCACTACACTACTATAGTAAATACCACATCACTATGGTCCACTACACTACTATAGTAAATACCACATCACTATGGTCCACTACACTACTATAGTAAATACCACATCACTATGGTCCACTACACTACTATAGTAAATACCACATCACTATGGTACACTACACTACACTACTATAGTAAATACCACATCACCATGGTACACTACACTACTATAGTAAATACCACATCACTATGGTCCACTACACTACTATAGTAAATACCACATCACTATGGTCCACTACACTACTATAGTAAATACCACATCACTATGGTACACTACACTACTATAGTAAATACCACATCACTATGGTACACTACACTACTATAGTAAATACCACATCACTATGGTCCACTACACTACTATAGTAAATACCACATCACTATGGTCCACTACACTACTATAGTAAATACCACATCACTATGGTACACTACACTACACTACTATAGTAAATACCACATCACTATGGTCCACTACACTACTATAGTAAATACCACATCACTATGGTCCACTACACTACACTACTATAGTAAATACCACATCACCATGGTCCACTACACTACTATAGTAAATACCACATCACTATGGTCCACTACACTACTATAGTAAATACCACATCACTATGGTCCACTACACTACTATAGTAAATACCACATCACTATGGTCCACTACACTACACTACTATAGTAAATACTACATCACTATGGTACACTACACTACTATAGTAAATACCACATCACTATGGTCCTCTACACTACTATAGTAAATACCACATCACTATGGTCCACTACACTACTATAGTAAATACCACATCACTATGGTACACTACACTACTATAGTAAATACCACATCACTATGGTCCACTACACTACTATAGTAAATACCACATCACTATGGTCCACTACACTACACTACTATAGTAAATACCACATCACTATGGTACACTACACTACTATAGTAAATACCACATCACTATGGTACACTACACTACACTACTATAGTAAATACCACATCACTATGGTCCACTACACTACTATAGTAAATACCACATCACTATGGTCCACTACACTACTATAGTAAATACCACATCACTATGGTACACTACACTACACTACTATAGTAAATACCACATCACTATGGTCCACTACACTACTATAGTAAATACCACATCACTATGGTCCATTACACTACACTACTATAGTAAATACCACATCACTATGGTCCACTACACTACTATAGTAAATACCACATCACTATGGTCCTCTACACTACACTACTATAGTAAATACCACATCACTATGGTCCACTACACTACACTACTATAGTAAATACCACATCACTATGGTCCACTACACTACTATAGTAAATACCACATCACTATGGTCCACTACACTACACTACTATAGTAAATACCACATCACTATGGTCGACTACACTACTATAGTAAATACCACATCACTATGGTACACTACACTACACTACTATAGTAAATACCACATCACTATGGTCCACTACACTACTATAGTAAATACCACATCACTATGGTCCACTACACTACTATAGTAAATACCACATCACTATGGTCCACTATACTACTATAGTAAATACCACATCACTATGGTACACTACACTACTATAGTAAATACCAAATCACTATGGTCCACTACACTACTATAGTAAATACCACATCACTATGGTACACTACACTACTATAGTAAATACCACATCACTATGGTCCACTACACTACTATAGTAAATACCACATCACTATGGTCCACTACACTACTATAGTAAATACCACATCACTATGGTACACTACACTACTATAGTAAATACCACATCACTATGGTCCACTACACTACTATAGTAAATACCACATCACTATGGTACACTACACTACTATAATAAATACCACATCACTATGGTCCACTACACTACTATAGTAAATACCACATCACTATGGTCCACTACACTACTATAGTAAATACCACATCACTATGGTCCACTACACTACTATAGTAAATACCACATCACTATGGTCCACTACACTACACTACTATAGTAAATACCACATCACTATGGTCCTCTACACTACACTACTATAGTAAATACCACATCACCATGGTCCACTACACTACTATAGTAAATACCACATCACTATGGTCCACTACACTACTATAGTAAATGCCACATCACTATGGTCCACTACACTACTATAGTAAATACCACATCACTATGGTCCACTACACTACACTACTATAGTAAATACCACATCACTATGGTCCACTACACTACTATAGTAAATACCACATCACTATGGTCCACTACACTACTATAGTAAATACCACATCACTATGGTACACTACACTACTATAGTAAATACCACATCACTATGGTCCACTACACTACTATAGTAAATACCACATCACTATGGTCCACTACACTACACTACTATAGTAAATACCACATCACTATGGTCCACTACACTACTATAGTAAATACCACATCACTATGGTACACTACACTACACTACTATAGTAAATACCACATCACTATGGTACACTACACTACACTACTATAGTAAATACCACATCACTATGGTACACTACACTACTATAGTAAATACCACATCACTATTGTCCACTACACTACTATAGTAAAGACCACATCACTATGGTCCACTACACTACTATAGTAAATACCACATCACTATGGTCCACTACACTACTATAGTAAATACCACATCACTATGGTCCACTACACTACTATAGTAAATACCACATCACTATGGTCCACTACACTACTATAGTAAATACCACATCACTATGGTCCACTACACTACTATAGTAAATACCACATCACTATGGTCCACTACACTACACTACTATAGTAAATACCACATCACTATGGTCCACTACACTACTATAGTAAATACCACATCACTATGGTACACTACACTACACTACTATAGTAAATACCACATCACTATGGTCCACTACACTACTATAGTAAATACCACATCACTATGGTCCACTACACTCCTATAGTAAATACCACATCACTATGGTCCACTACACTACTATAGTAAATACCACATCACTATGGTCCACTACACTACTATAGTAAATACCACATCACTATGGTCCACTACACTACTATAGTAAATACCACATCACTATGGTCCACTACACTACTATAGTAAATACCACATCACTATGGTCCACTACACTACACTACTATAGTAAAGACCACATCACTATGGTCCACTATACTACTATAGTAAATACCACATCACTATGGTACACTACACTACACTACTATAGTAAATACCACATCACTATGGTACACTACACTACTATAGTAAATACCACATCACTATGGTCCACTACACTACTATAGTAAATACCACATCACTATGGTCCACTACACTACTATAGTAAATACCACATCACTATGGTCCACTACACTACACTACTATAGTAAATACCACATCACTATGGTCCACTATACTACTATAGTAAATACCACATCACTATGGTCCACTACACTACACTACTATAGTAAATACCACATCACTATGGTCCACTACACTACTATAGTAAATACCACATCACTATGGTCCACTACACTACTATAGTAAATACCACATCACTATGGTCCACTACACTACTATAGTAAATACCACATCACTATGGTACACTACACTACTATAGTAAATACCACATCACTATGGTCCACTACACTACTATAGTAAATACCACATCATTATGGTCCACTACACTACTATAGTAAATACCACATCACTATGGTACACTACACTACTATAGTAAATACCACATCACTATGGTCCACTACACTACTATAGTAAATACCACATTACTATGGTCCACTACACTACACTACTATAGTAAATACCACATCACTATGGTCCACTACACTACTATAGTAAATACCACATCACTATGGTACACTACACTACTATAGTAAATACCACATCACTATGGTCCACTACACTACTATAGTAAATACCACATCACTATGGTCCACTACACTACTATAGTAAATACCACATCACTATTGTACACTACACTACACTACTATAGTAAATACCACATCACTATGGTCCACTACACTACTATAGTAAATACCACATCACTATGGTACACTACACTACTATAGTAAATACCACATCACTATGGTCCACTACACTACTATAGTAAATACCACATCACTATGGTCCACTACACTACTATAATAAATACCACATCACTATGGTCCACTACACTACACTACTATAGTAAATACCACATTACTATGGTCCACTACACTACACTACTGTAATAAATACCACATCACTATGGTCCACTACACTACACTACTATAGTAAATACCACATCACTATGGTCCACTACACTACACTACTATAGTAAATACCACATCACTATGGTCCACTACACTACTATAGTAAATACCACATCACTATGGTACACTACACTACTATAGTAAATACCACATCACTATGGTCCACTACACTACTATAGTAAATACCACATCACTATGGTCCATTACACTACACTACTATAGTAAATACCACATCGCTATGGTACACTACACTACACTACTATAGTAAATACCACATCACTATGGTACACTACACTACTATAGTAAATACCACATCACTATGGTCCACTACACTACTATAGTAAATACCACATCACTATGGTCCACTACACTACACTACTATAGTAAATACCACATCACTATGGTCCACTACACTACTATAGTAAATACCACATCACTATGGTACACTACACTACACTACTATAGTAAATACCACATCACTATGGTCCACTACACTACACTACTATAGTAAATACCACATCACTATGGTCCACTACACTACTATAGTAAATACCACATCACTATGGTACACTACACTACACTACTATAGTAAATACCACATCACTATGGTCCACTACACTACTATAGTAAATACCACATCACTATGGTCCACTACACTACTATAGTAAATACCACATCACTATGGTCCACTGCACTACTATAGTAAATACCACATCACTATGGTACACTACACTACTATAGTAAATACCACATCACTATGGTCCACTACACTACTATAGTAAATACCATATCACTATGGTCCACTACACTACTATAGTAAATACCACATCACTATGGTCCACTACACTACACTACTATAGTAAATACCACATCACTATGGTCCACTACACTACACTACTATAGTAAATACCACATCACTATGGTCCACTACCCTACTATAGTAAATACCACATCAATATGGTACACTACACTACACTACTATAGTAAATACCACATCACTATGGTCCACTACACTACTATAGTAAATACCACATCACTATGGTCCACTACTCCTACTATAGTAAATACCACATCACTATGGTCCACTACACTACTATAGTAAATACCACATCACTATGGTACACTACACTACTATAGTAAATACCACATCACTATGGTCCACTACACTACTATAGTAAATACCACATCACTATGGTACACTACACTACACTACTATAGTAAATACCACATCACTATGGTCCACTACACTACACTACTATAGTAAATACCACATCACTATGGTCCTCTACACTACACTACTATAGTAAATACCACATCACCATGGTCCACTACACTACTATAGTAAATACCACATCACTATGGTCCACTACACTACTATAGTAAATACCACATCACTATGGTCCACTACACTACTATAGTAAATACCACATCACTATGGTCAACTACACTACACTACTATAGTAAATACCACATCACTATGGTCCACTACACTACTATAGTAAATACCACATCACTATGGTCCACTACACTACACTACTATAGTAAATACCACATCACTATGGTCCACTACACTACACTACTATAGTAAATACCACATCACTATGGTCCACTACACTACTATAGTAAATACCACATCACTATGGTCCACTACACTACTATAGTAAATACCACATCACTATGGTACACTACACTACTATAGTAAATACCACATCACTATGGTCCACTACACTACTATAGTAAATACCACATCACTATGGTCCACTACACTACACTACTATAGTAAATACCACATCACTATGGTCCACTACACTACTATAGTAAATACCACATCACTATGGTACACTACACTACACTACTATAGTAAATACCACATCACTATGGTACACTACACTACACTACTATAGTAAATACCACATCACTATGGTACACTACACTACTATAGTAAATACCACATCACTATTGTCCACTACACTACTATAGTAAAGACCACATCACTATGGTCCACTACACTACTATAGTAAATACCACATCACTATGGTCCACTACACTACTATAGTAAATACCACATCACTATGGTCCACTACACTACTATAGTAAATACCACATCACTATGGTCCACTACACTACTATAGTAAATACCACATCACTATGGTCCACTACACTACTATAGTAAATACCACATCACTATGGTCCACTACACTACACTACTATAGTAAATACCACATCACTATGGTCCACTACACTACTATAGTAAATACCACATCACTATGGTACACTACACTACACTACTATAGTAAATACCACATCACTATGGTCCACTACACTACTATAGTAAATACCACATCACTATGGTCCACTACACTCCTATAGTAAATACCACATCACTATGGTCCACTACACTACTATAGTAAATACCACATCACTATGGTCCACTACACTACTATAGTAAATACCACATCACTATGGTCCACTACACTACTATAGTAAATACCACATCACTATGGTCCACTACACTACTATAGTAAATACCACATCACTATGGTCCACTACACTACACTACTATAGTAAAGACCACATCACTATGGTCCACTATACTACTATAGTAAATACCACATCACTATGGTACACTACACTACACTACTATAGTAAATACCACATCACTATGGTACACTACACTACTATAGTAAATACCACATCACTATGGTCCACTACACTACTATAGTAAATACCACATCACTATGGTCCACTACACTACTATAGTAAATACCACATCACTATGGTCCACTACACTACACTACTATAGTAAATACCACATCACTATGGTCCACTATACTACTATAGTAAATACCACATCACTATGGTCCACTACACTACACTACTATAGTAAATACCACATCACTATGGTCCACTACACTACTATAGTAAATACCACATCACTATGGTCCACTACACTACTATAGTAAATACCACATCACTATGGTCCACTACACTACTATAGTAAATACCACATCACTATGGTACACTACACTACTATAGTAAATACCACATCACTATGGTCCACTACACTACTATAGTAAATACCACATCATTATGGTCCACTACACTACTATAGTAAATACCACATCAATATGGTACACTACACTACTATAGTAAATACCACATCACTATGGTCCACTACACTACTATAGTAAATACCACATTACTATGGTCCACTACACTACACTACTATAGTAAATACCACATCACTATGGTCCACTACACTACTATAGTAAATACCACATCACTATGGTACACTACACTACTATAGTAAATACCACATCACTATGGTCCACTACACTACTATAGTAAATACCACATCACTATGGTCCACTACACTACTATAGTAAATACCACATCACTATGGTCCACTACACTACTATAGTAAATACCACATCACTATTGTACACTACACTACATACTATAGTAAATACCACATCACTATGGTCCACTACACTACTATAGTAAATACCACATCACTATGGTACACTACACTACTATAGTAAATACCACATCACTATGGTCCACTACACTACTATAGTAAATACCACATCACTATGGTCCACTACACTACTATAATAAATACCACATCACTATGGTCCACTACACTACACTACTATAGTAAATACCACATTACTATGGTCCACTACACTACACTACTGTAATAAATACCACATCACTATGGTCCACTACACTACACTACTATAGTAAATACCACATCACTATGGTCCACTACACTACACTACTATAGTAAATACCACATCACTATGGTCCACTACACTACTATAGTAAATACCACATCACTATGGTACACTACACTACTATAGTAAATACCACATCACTATGGTCCACTACACTACTATAGTAAATACCACATCACTATGGTCCATTACACTACACTACTATAGTAAATACCACATCGCTATGGTACACTACACTACACTACTATAGTAAATACCACATCACTATGGTACACTACACTACTATAGTAAATACCACATCACTATGGTCCACTACACTACTATAGTAAATACCACATCACTATGGTCCACTACACTACACTACTATAGTAAATACCACATCACTATGGTCCACTACACTACTATAGTAAATACCACATCACTATGGTACACTACACTACACTACTATAGTAAATACCACATCACTATGGTCCACTACACTACACTACTATAGTAAATACCACATCACTATGGTCCACTACACTACTATAGTAAATACCACATCACTATGGTACACTACACTACACTACTATAGTAAATACCACATCACTATGGTCCACTACACTACTATAGTAAATACCACATCACTATGGTCCACTACACTACTATAGTAAATACCACATCACTATGGTCCACTGCACTACTATAGTAAATACCACATCACTATGGTACACTACACTACTATAGTAAATACCACATCACTATGGTCCACTACACTACTATAGTAAATACCATATCACTATGGTCCACTACACTACTATAGTAAATACCACATCACTATGGTCCACTACACTACACTACTATAGTAAATACCACATCACTATGGTCCACTACACTACACTACTATAGTAAATACCACATCACTATGGTCCACTACCCTACTATAGTAAATACCACATCAATATGGTACACTACACTACACTACTATAGTAAATACCACATCACTATGGTCCACTACACTACTATAGTAAATACCACATCACTATGGTCCACTACACTACTATAGTAAATACCACATCACTATGGTCCACTACACTACTATAGTAAATACCACATCACTATGGTACACTACACTACTATAGTAAATACCACATCACTATGGTCCACTACACTACTATAGTAAATACCACATCACTATGGTACACTACACTACACTACTATAGTAAATACCACATCACTATGGTCCACTACACTACACTACTATAGTAAATACCACATCACTATGGTCCTCTACACTACACTACTATAGTAAATACCACATCACCATGGTCCACTACACTACTATAGTAAATACCACATCACTATGGTCCACTACACTACTATAGTAAATACCACATCACTATGGTCCACTACACTACTATAGTAAATACCACATCACTATGGTCAAC
Source organism: Salvelinus fontinalis (assembly GCF_029448725.1). Classification (NCBI taxonomy): domain Eukaryota; kingdom Metazoa; phylum Chordata; class Actinopteri; order Salmoniformes; family Salmonidae; genus Salvelinus; species Salvelinus fontinalis. The sequence goes on along the minus strand of NC_074672.1, from coordinate 49,051,477 downwards.
TACACTACACTACTATAGTAAATACCACATCACTATGGTCCACTACACTACTATAGTAAATACCACATCACTATGGTCCACTACACTACACTACTATAGTAAATACCACATCACTATGGTCCACTACACTACACTACTATAGTAAATACCACATCACTATGGTCCACTACACTACTATAGTAAATACCACATCACTATGGTCCACTACACTACTATAGTAAATACCACATCACTATGGTCCACTACACTACTATAGTAAATACCACATCACTATGGTCCACTACACTACTATAGTAAATACCACATCACTATGGTCCACTACACTACACTACTATAGTAAATACCACATCACTATGGTACACTACACTACACTACTATAGTAAATACCACATCACTATGGTCCACTACACTACACTACTATAGTGAATACCACATCACTATGGTACACTACACTACACTACTATAGTAAATACCACATCACCATGGTACACTACACTACTATAGTAAATACCACATCACTATGGTCCACTACACTACTATAGTAAATACCACATCACTATGGTCCACTACACTACTATAGTAAATACCACATCACTATGGTACACTACACTACTATAGTAAATACCACATCACTATGGTCCACTACACTACACTACTATAGTAAATACCACATCACTATGGTACACTACACTACACTACTATAGTAAATACCACATCACTATGGTCCACTACACTACTATAGTAAATACCACATCACTATGGTCCACTACACTACTATAGTAAATACCACATCACTATGGTACACTACACTACACTACTATAGTAAATACCACATCACTATGGTACACTACACTACACTACTATAGTAAATACCACATCACTATGGTACACTACACTACTATAGTAAATACCACATCACTATGGTCCACTACACTACTATAGTAAATACCACATCACTATGGTCCACTACACTACTATAGTAAATACCACATCACTATGGTCCACTACACTACACTACTATAGTAAATACCACATCACTATGGTACACTACACTACTATAGTAAATACCACATCTCTATGGTCCACTACACTACACTACTATAGTAAATACCACATCACTATGGTACACTACACTACACTACTATAGTAAATACCACATCACTATGGTACACTACACTACACTACTATAGTAAATACCACATCACTATGGTACACTACACTACACTACTATAGTAAATACCACATCACTATGGTACACTACACTACTATAGTAAATACCACATCACTATGGTACACTACACTACTATAGTAAATACCACATCACTATGGTCCACTACACTACACTACTATAGTAAATACCACATCACTATGGTCCACTACACTACTATAGTAAATACCACATCACTATGGTACACTACACTACACTACTATAGTAAATACCACATCACTATGGTCCACTACACTACTATAGTAAATACCACATCACTATGGTCCACTACACTACTATAGTAAATACCACATCACTATGGTTCACTACACTACTATAGTAAATACCACATCACTATGGTACACTACACTACACTACTATAGTATATACCACATCACTATGGTACACTACACTACTATAGTAAATACCACATCACTATGGTCCACTACACTACACTACTATAGTAAATACCACATCACTATGGTACACTACACTACACTACTATAGTAAATACCACATCACTATGGTCCACTACACTACTATAGTAAATACCACATCACTATGGTACAATACACTACTATAGTAAATACCACATCACTATGGTCCACTACACTACTATAGTAAATACCACATCACTATGGTACACTACACTACACTACTATAGTAAATACCACATCACTATGGTACACTACACTACACTACTATAGTAAATACCACATCACTATGGTCCACTACACTACTATAGTAAATACCACATCAATATGGTCCACTACACTACTATAGTAAATACCACATCACTATGGTCCACTACACTACTATAGTAAATACCACATCACTATGGTCCACTACACTACACTACTATAGTAAATACCACATCACTATGGTCCACTACACTACTATAGTAAATACCACATCACTATGGTCCACTACACTACTATAGTAAATACCACATCACTATGGTCCACTACACTACACTACTATAGTAAATACCACATCACTATGGTACACTACACTACTATAGTAAATACCACATCACTATGGTCCACTACACTACTATAGTAAATACCACATCACTATGGTCCACTACACTACACTACTATAGTAAATACCACATCACTATGTCTATGTCCTTACAAACTGAAGCTCTCACAGAATTTGGACATGTAAATCATTGTTGTCCGGTATCCTTTTTATGAATTGCTTCACTTCTTCCTGAAGTGCAGTCATGCTGAAGTCGTCTCCAAACCTGTTCCTGCATTTACCCAGTGCTTAATTTGGGAAAACAAGTGAAATCTGTTCAGGAACATCAATAGTAACACGTTTTCACAACAAAACATGTTTAATTAAACTGTTGACAGCCCCTCCCTCTGCGTGCTGGAGAAAGGAATGAAGAAGAGAGGGGAGGAGATGGAAATGCAAGGTGGTGAGATATTAGCGAGACATGAAAAGTGGGATGTACTGTACATACAGATGTTTTTCTAATGGTATAATATGACCTGCATGTCTTCTCATTTCTCTCTCTATCTCACTCTTTCACTCTCTCGCTCTCTTTCAAAATCATATCCAAAAAGTATTTTGGCTAAATAGTACAGCCATTTTTGTGCCTTTTGTTGGGTGGATGGGGACAGAGTGGACTTAATTTTTTTTATTTGGATAGAATTTAAGTAAGTCATATTATATCAGTGTCTAACACAAACTATGAGACAGGCATACTTTTAGCCAACCTTGACCAAAAATAACCTTATTTTGATAGATTTTACACCCGTAGTTACTCTAAAAATAAATGATTTAAAGACATTTTGGGGGCTTTAAAAAAAGTCCTGGGGGAGTATGCCCAGACCACCCTAAAAGTGGCTTAGCCCCCCTATCCATGAATCTCTAGTGACGTCCCTGGGTAACAGTACTGCTGAAGAGAATCATGGGTAATAGTGTCCCGGTTAACAGTATCCTGGGTAACAGTATTCTGGATAACAGTATCCTGGGTAACAATATCCTGCACAACAGTATCCTGGGTAACAGTACTGCTGAAGAGAATCCTCGGTAACAGTATCCTGGGTAACAGTACTGCTGAAGAGAATCCTCGGTAACAGTATCCTGGGTAACAGTACTGCTGAAGAGAATCCTCGGTAACAGTATCCTGGGTAACAGTACTGCTGAAGAGAATCCTCGGTAACAGTATCCTGGGTAACAATATCCTGCACAACAGTATCCTGGGTAACAGTACTGCTGAAGAGAATCCTCGGTAACAGTATCCTGGGTAACAGTATCCTGTGTAACAGTACTGCTGAAGAGAATCCTCGGTAACAGTATCCTGGGTAACAGTACTGCTGAAGAGAATCCTCGGTAACAGTATCCTGGGTAACAGTATCCTGGGTAACAGTACTGCTGAAGAGAATCCTCGGTAACAGTATCCTGGGTAACAGTATCCTGTGTAACAGTACTGCTGAAGAGAATCCTCGGTAACAGTATCCTGGGTAACAGTACTGCTGAAGAGAATCCTCGGTAACAGTATCCTGGGTAACAGTATCCTGGGTAACAGTACTGCTGAAGAGAATCCTCGGTAACAGTATCCTGGGTAACAGTATCCTGTGTAACAGTACTGCTGAAGAGAATCCTCGGTAACAGTATCCTGGGTAACAGTATCCTGGGTAAGAGTATCCTGGGGAACAGTATCCTGGGTAAGAGTATCCTGGGTAACAGTATCCTGGGTAACAGTATCCTGGGTAACAGTATCCTGGGTAACAGTATCCTGGGTAACAGTATCCTGGGTAAGAGTATCCTGGGTAACAGTATCCTGGGTAACAGTATCCCGGGTAACAGTATCCTGGGTAACAGTACTTCTAGGTCTTAGGAAGGCAGTAGCAGAGCACTTAGCCATCCGCTACACGTGTGTGCCTCGTTATGGATGCAGAACGAAACTATTAGATGAGAGGAGGGGAGGGGGAGAGGGAGGAGGGGAGGAAGCGAGGAGGAGGGGAGGAAGAGGTAATTGAAAAAAGGGAACTATAATGTAGAAAAGTGGATTTGAGTTGACAGTCACAGAGGTAAAGGAGGAGATTGGAGATGAAAGCCAGGGAGGAAGGGAAACATTAAAGGAATATTTAGGAACTGGGGAAAGATGAAAACACCTTTGGGAAAAGAAGGTAAAACTTCACAAAGAAAGTTAATTCCTAGTGGTTTCTAAGCGGCTCAAACTTTGCTTGATACAAATTGAGAGAAAGAGAGAGAGCCCGGAATTCACGTGAAGCATCTCACATGGTTAGAATGATCAATGGTTGAGGGTCTGACAACCCAAGTGGCTCTGTCTCATCTGTGACCCACAAGACTGTGTTAACCCTCTGTGCTAAATGCTAAAAGACAGTGTGTTTTAGCCCACTGAGCTAAATGCTAAAAGACTTTGTGTTTTAGCCCACTGAGCTAAATGCTAAAAGACTGTGTGTTAGCCTACTAAGCTAAATGCTAAAAGACTGTGTGTTAGCCCACTGAGATAAATGCTAAAAGACTGTGTGTTAGCCCTCTGAGCTATAGCCTAGAATTAACTATGTTTCAACCAAGCCAAACAGAGACCAGCCTCTCAGGAACACCAGAGGTCTGAGGCCATGTGCTGTGACTAACATATATAAATAATGTAGAAGTCTATATTACAGAGTGGTAAAGAAAAGTATCCCCCCATCATCGACCACTATAATGTTCCCATCGTAGACCTCTGTAATGTTCCCATCGTAGACCTCTGTAATGTTCTCATCGTAGACCTATGTAATGTTCCCATCATAGACCACTGTAATGTTCCCATCATAGACCACTGTATTGTTCCCGTCATATACCACTGTAATGTTCCCGTCATAGACCACTGTAATGTTCCCATCATCGACCACTATAATGTTCCCATCATAGACCACTGTAATGTTCCCATCATCGACCACTGTAATGTTCCCATCATAGACCACTGTAATGTTCCCATCATCGATCACTATAATGTTCCCATCATATACCACTGTAATGTTCCCATCATAGACCACTGTATTGTTCCCGTCATATACCACTGTAATGTTCCCATCATAGACCACTGTAATGTTCCCATCATAGACCACTGTAATGTTCCCATCATATACCACTGTAATGTTCCCATCATAGACCACTGTAATGTTCCAATCATAGACCACTGTATTGTTCCCTTCATATACCACTGTAATGTTCCCGTCATAGACCACTGTAATGTTCCCATCATAGACCACTGTAATGTTCCCGTCATAGACCACTGTAATGTTCCCGTCATATACCTCTGTAATGTTCCCTTCGTAGACACCTGTAATGTTCCCATCATAGACCACTGTAATGTTCCCATCATAGACCACTGTAATGTTCCCATCATAGACCACTGTAATGTTCCCATCATAGACCACTGTAATGGCCCCTTCATAGACCACTGTAATGTTCCCATCATATACCACTGTAATGTGCCTATCATAGACCACTGTAATGTTCCCATCGTAGACACCTGTAATGTTCCCATCGTAGACCACTGTAATGTTCCCATCATAGACCACTGTAATGTTCCCATCATATACCACTGTAATGTTCCCGTCATATACCACTGTAATGTTCACACTGTAACAACACCAAGGCAATCATGGTAACATTATATTGCCCACATACCTTTAGAGTCCAGGAGTAATAACAACCTTTGGGATCTCCATTCATACAGGGAAAAAAGATAGTCACTCATAGCAGCCACACCACACCGCATTATGCCAACAGTTACGCTTTACAATAAATACACAAAGTGTCTACAGGACAGGAAGTATGGCAACACTTCTGGGTACCTACAGCAAGCTGGGTGCCTCTTGCCTCACTGCGCGCTGTGCTGTGGACTGACGTCACCCGTCCGTGTTTCCCTCCGGTCCAACTGGTTGGGACGTTGACATCTCCAGTTCGCGCTGCTGCTGCTCACCGCCGCACAGAAGACAGAAAGGAAAAAGGAGCGAGCCTCCACGAGCACGGTAAGTCACCAAATGAGCCTTTGTTTGTTTTTGTTACTTTTGATTGTGTATTAGTACATGGCACAAACATGATTGCGCACGAGATATGTCATGTGTATGGGCTAAAAAATAAAATAAATAAAAACTTAAATATTATTATTGTTGAAAATGTATTTCTGCACTCTCAGTTTAAAATAACATTTATAATTGTGGTCCTATTGCAGGTTATAATTCAAATAACAGTGCGTCACCACCGAGCAAACACAGGTTAAATCAACGTTGCTTCCACATCATTTGTCAATGAAATTACTTTGAACCAACGTGGAGCTGGCTGGGAATATACGTTGAATTGACGTCTGTGCCAAGTGGGTGAATTCGTATAGGTGGGTGTTGTATTTATCCAATGCATTGTGATAGATGAGGGTTAAATTGTGATATAATGTGTTGTGAATAAACTATTAACAGCAGAAGAGGTTTGTTGTGATGTACTGCTTTTCATTTTGTATTCTATATTTCCGCTTTCCGTAGATGTCGTGATGCGGAATGCATGCGTAAAATCAGACAGAGCCGACCTACCCAAGAGCCAAAATGACACTTCACCACTGCCTGTTTTACCTCTGAACAAACATGCATCCTGAACGACGTGCATTCCTCTAGTCTGACGTGCAATAATACATTAGAAGACTTAGAAGATGGAGAATATATCTGTCTCGAACACCCGCAGGGTATTTCCGGTGGTGTGTAACGAATCCACGGACTACTATTATCTGAGCGCGACTAACCGGACAGATCTGAACTGCACGCCCCAGTCAGAGTTCTACTTTTACGCGGACCTCTATGTAGTCCTGCCTGTGATCTATTCGGTAATATGCGCCGTGGGTTTAACGGGGAACACGGCCGTTATCTACGTAATCCTCAAAGCGCCTAAAATGAAGACGGTGACCAATATGTTCATCCTAAACTTGGCGATAGCCGACGACCTGTTTACCCTGGTACTACCCATTAACATCGCCGAGCACCTGCTCCACTACTGGCCCTTAGGAGAGGTGTTGTGTAAGATCATCCTGAGCATAGACCACTACAACATCTTCTCCAGTATCTACTTTCTGACGGTCATGAGTGTGGACCGTTATCTGGTCGTCCTGGCGACGGTGCGTTCCAAGCGTATGCCATACCGCACGTACCGCGCGGCCAAGATAGTGAGCCTGTGCGTCTGGATCCTCGTGATTCTTATCGTGATGCCGTTCACTGTATTCGCCGGGGTCTACATCAGTCCCGATGACTTGGACCGGAAAAGCTGCGTCCTTAGCTTCCCGAGCCCGGAGAGTTTGTGGTTCAAGGCGAGCCGGATATACACCCTGATCCTCGGCTTCGCCATCCCGGTGTCGACCATCTGTATTCTCTACACCATGATGCTGTACAAACTACGGAACATGCGCCTCAACTCCAACGCCAAGGCTCTGGACAAGGCTAAAAAAAAAGTCACTATTATGGTGTTTGTAGTCCTAGCGGTGTGTCTGTTCTGTTGGACCCCGTTTCACCTCAGCACCATAGTGGCTCTCACCACCGACCTGAGGACCACTCCGCTGCTCATCGGGTTGTCCTACTTCATCACCAGCCTCAGCTACGCCAACTCTTGTCTGAACCCTTTTCTTTACGCCTTCCTGGATGACAGCTTCAGGAAAGCGTTCAAGAAGATGCTAGAATGTAGACCGGCGGGAATGTAGTAGCCTACAGGCTTAGTGGATACATGTCAATATGGTAATGTTAATATTGATGACATTCAAAACAAACTATGATCATGTTATTTATGTTTGCTTGAATCTATATTAGGAGATTATCATTGTTGCCATGGTATGACTTAAATATTTTATAATTATATATATATATGGAATATATAATATGGAATCACATGGGATTCTGGCCAGGATTGGAGGGGAATATTTATTTTTCATGGACATTTGTCTCCCCCTGCTGTCCTGAGAGGGCAAGTAGCCTACACTGTAGTGAGGGCAGGTCAGCCTACACTGTAGTGAGGGCAAGTAGCCTACACTGTAGTGAGGGCAAGTAGCCTACACTGTAGTGAGGGCAGGTCAGCCTACACTGTAGTGAGGGCAGGTAGCCTACACTGTAGTGAGGGCAGGTAGCCTACACTGTAGTGAGGGCAGGTAGCCTACACTGTACTGAGGGCAGGTACACTGTAGTGAGGGCAGGTCAGCCTACACTGTAGTGAGGGCAGGTAGCCTACACTGTAGTGAGGGCAGGTAGCCTACACTGTAGTGAGGGCAGGTACACTGTAGTGAGGGCAGGTAGCCTACACTGTAGTGAGGGCAGGTAGCCTACACTGTACTGAGGGCAGGTACACTGTAGTGAGGGCAGGTAGCCTACACTGTAGTGAGGGCAGGTAGCCTACACTGTAGTGAGGGCAGGTAGCCTACACTGTAGTGAGGGCAGGTACACTGTAGTGAGGGCAGGTAGCCTACACTGTAGTGAGGGCAGGTAGCCTACACTGTAGTGAGGGCAGGTAGCCTACACTGTAGTGAGGGCAGGTAGCCTACACTGTAGTGAAGCTACAGGGCTTTAACAGTGATGAAGCCTGTACACTTTGCTATAAATACAAAGGCGTTCTTCTGGCCTGTCATTGTGAACCATAGACAAACTGGGTCAACTATAGTGGATAGTCCTAACACAACTAAAGATGTGAACTAATTCTACCTTTCAGTCTGTCTATCTTACTGATAATAATAATAATAATAATAATAATAATAATAACAATATCAACATATTTTCATGTTCAAATTCAAGTAATCATTTGTGTTGACATGACACACTTTGAAAATGACCTGTTGCTTTTCCCGATACCAAGAGAGTCCACATGTTGTGTTCGTAGGTAGCAGTTATACACTGTATCACAGAGACATAAATTCATTGATTTTTATATCTGCTGAAAAATAAAACACAAACAAACAACTGTGTCGTTTATTTGTAGGAGGACAATATACAGTAGGCCATCATTTATAATGGACACAATATACAGTAGGCCATCATTTATAATGGATACAATATACAGTAGGCCATCATTTATAATGGACACAATATACAGTAGGACATCATTTATAATGGACACAATATACAGTAGGCCATCATTTATAATGGACACAATATACAATAGGCCGTCATTTATAATGGATACAATATACAGTAGGCCGTCATTCATAATGGATACAATATACAGTAGACCATCATTTATAATGGAGGACAATATACAGTAGACCATCATTTATAATGGAGGACAATATACAGTAGGCCATCATTTATAATGGAGGACAATATACAGTAGGCCATCATTTATAATGGAGGACAATATACAGTAGACCATCATTTATAATGGAGGACAATATACAGTAGGCCATCATTTATAATGGAGGACAATATACAGTAGTCCATCATTTAGAATGGACACAATATACAGTAGGCCAACATTTATAATGGACACAATATACAGTAGGCCATCATTCATAATGGACACAATATACAGTAGGCCATCATTTATAATGGACACAATATACAGTAGGCCATCATTTATAATGGAGGACAATATACAGTAGGCCATCATTTATAATGGAGGACAATATACAGTAGGCCATCATTTATAATGGAGGACAATATACAGTAGGCCATCATTTATAATGGATACAATATACAGTAGGCCATCATTTATAATGGAGGACAATATACAGTAGGCCATCATTCATAATGGAGGACAATATACAGTAGGCCATCATTTATAATGGACACAATATACAGTAGGCCATCATTTATAATGGACACAATATACAGTAGGCCATCATTTATAATGGACACAATATACAGTAGGCCATCATTTATAATGGACACAATATACAGTAGGCCATCATTCATAATGGACACAATATACAGTAGGCCATCATTCATATCGGAGGACAATATACAGTTATACAGTAGGTCATCATTCATAATGGACACAATATACAGTAGGCCATCATTCATAATGGAGACAATATACAGTAGGCCATGATTCATAATGGACCTTACAGAGCACACTGGTTTATTTGTAGGAGGACACTATACAGTAGGCTATCATTCATAAGGGACACAATATACAGTAGGCCATCATTCATAATGGAGGACAATATACAGTAGACCATCATTCATAATGGATACAATATACAGTAGGCCATCATTTATAATGGACACAATATACAGTAGGCCATCATTCATAATGGAGGACAATATACAGTTATACAGTAGGCCATCATTCATAATGGACACACTATACAGTAGACCATCATTCATAATGGACACAATATACAGTAGGCCATCATTCATAATGGACACAATATACAGTAGGCCATCATTCATATCGGAGGACAATATACAGTTATACAGTAGGCCATCATTTATAATGGACACAATATACAGTAGGCCATCATTCATAATGGACACAATATACAGTAGGCCATCATTTATAATGGATACAATATACAGTAGGCCATCATTTATAATGGAGGACAATATACAGTAGGCCATCATTCATAATGGAGGACAATATACAGTAGGCCATCATTTATAATGGACACAATATACAGTAGGCCATCATTTATAATGGACACAATATACAGTAGGCCATCATTTATAATGGACACAATATACAGTAGGCCATCATTTATAATGGACACAATATACAGTAGGCCATCATTCATAATGGACACAATATACAGTAGGCCATCATTCATATCGGAGGACAATATACAGTTATACAGTAGGTCATCATTCATAATGGACACAATATACAGTAGGCCATCATTCATAATGGACACAATATACAGTAGGCCATCATTCATAATGGAGGACAATATACAGTAGGCCATCATTCATAATGGAGGACAATATATAGTAGGCCATCATTCATAATGGAGGACAATATACAGTAGGCCATCATTCATAATGGAGGACAATATACAGTAAGCCATCATTCATAATGGACACAATATACAGTTGGCCATCATTTATAATGGACACAATATACAGTAGGCCATCATTTATAATGGACACAATATACAGTAGGCCATCATTTATAATGGAGGACAATATACAGTAGGCCATCATTCATAATGGAGGACAATATACAGTAGGCCATCATTCATAATGGAGGACAATATACAGTAGGCCATCATTTATAATGGACCCAATATACAGTAGACCATTATTTATAATGGACCCAATATACAGTAGACCATCATTTATAATGGACACATTATACAGTAGACCATGATTCATAATGGAGGACAATATACAGTAGGCCATCATTTATAATGGACACAATATACAGTAGGCCATCATTCATAATGGACACAATATACAGTAGGCCATCATTCATAATGGAGGACAATATACAGTAGGCCATCATTTATAATGGACACAATATACAGTAGGCCATCATTCATAATGGAGGACAAAATAAAGTAGGACATCATTCATAATGGACACAATATACAGTAGGCCATCATTCATAATGGACACAATATACAGTAGGCCATCATTCATAATGGAGGACAATATACAGTAGACCAGCATTCATAATGGAGGACAATATACAGTAGGCCATCATTTATAATGGACACAATATACAGTAGGCCATCATTTATAATGGACACAATATACAGTAGGCCATCATTCATAATGGACACAATATACAGTAGGCCATCATTCATAATGGAGGACAATATACAGTAGGCCATGATTCATAATGGACCTTACAGAGCACACTGGTTTATTTGTAGGAGGACACTATACAGTAGGCCATCATTCATAATGGAGGACAATATACAGTAGACCATCATTCATAATGGAGGACAATATACAGTAGACCATCATTCATAATGGAGGACAATATACAGTAGACCATCATTCATAATGGAGGACAATATACAGTAGACCATCATTCATAATGGAGGACAATATACAGTAGGCCATCATTCATAATGGAGGACAATATACAGTAGGCCATCATTTATAATGGACACAATATACAGTAGGCCATCATTCATAATGGAGGACAATATACAGTAGGCCATCATTCATAATGGAGGACAATATACAGTAGGCCATCATTTATAATGGACACAATATACAGTTGGCCATCATTTATAATGGACACAATATACAGTAGGCCATCATTTATAATGGAGGACAATATATAGTAGGCCATCATTCATAATGGACACAATATACAGTAGGCCATCATTTATAATGGAGGACAATATATAGTAGGCCATCATTCATAATGGAGGACAATATACAGTAGGCCATCATTTATAATGGACACAATATACAGGAGGCCATCATTCATAATGGAGGACAATATACAGTAGACCATCATTCATAATGGACACAATATACAGTAGGCCATCATTCATAATGGAGGACAATATACAGTAGGCCATCATTTATAATGGACACAATATACAGTAGGCCATCATTTATAATGGAGGACAATATACAGTAGGCCATCATTTATAATGGAGGACAATATACAGTAGGCCATCATTCATAATGGAGGACAATATACAGTAGGCCATCATTCATAATGGAGGACAATATACAGTAGACCATCATTCATAATGGAGGACAATATACAGTAGGCCATCATTTATAATGGAGGACAATATACAGTAGGCCATCATTTATAATGGAGTACAATATACAGGAGGCCATCATTTATAATGGACACAATATACAGGAGGCCATCATTCATAATGGACACAATATACAGTAGGCCATCATTTATAATGGAGACAATATACAGTAGACCATCATTTATAATGGAGACAATATACAGTAGGCCATCGTTTATAATACAGTTATACAGTAGGTCATAGTTCATAATGGACCTGACAGAGCAGACTGTGTGGTCTCATGCCATGTGATGTCTAGATCCAGCCGTATGCATCAATACCAACTGAATCACATCACAGTTCATTCGTCACGTTCATAGGATAAAGGGTGAAAATGGTAACAGTGAAATGTTTACTTACAAGCTCTCAACAGTGCAGTACACTTTAAGAAAAAATATTCACAAATATTTTTTAAAAAAGTAGTAAAAAAAATAGTATTGTAAATATACACACAATAAGAAAATACAGTATAAAATTAAATGTGTTTAATAAATTGAAATGAATGAATAATCCAATTAGATATAAAGCAATGTTTAATTCCTTTAATAATGTCAGCAGTCATTACAATACAAGTAGATTCATTCTTACACTTTACTTATTCATTGGATATGATGTATGTGCTGACTGTCACATAGACTTACATGCTAGAAATACAGTAATGTTTAAATATACTGAATCACAAAAATAAACGCAACACGCAACAATTTCAACGACTTTAATGAGTTACAGTGCAGTTCATAGAAAGAAATCAGTCAATTTTAAATAAATTCATTCGGCCCTAATTTATGGATTTCACATGACTGGGCAGAGGCGCAGCCGTTGAATGTTCATTTCTCTACCATAAGCCGCTTCCAACGTCCTTTTAGAGAATTTGTCAGTACGTCAAACCAGACTCACAACCCGAAGACCCCGTGTAACCACAGGGGTGCGAGGCCCAGCCAATCAGAACCACAGGGGTGCGAGGCCCAGACAATCAGAAGTTATTACCCACAAAAGGGCTTTATTACAGACATAAAAAAATAATTACAAAATCAAAATCAAATGTATTTATAAAGCCCTTCGTATATCAGCTGATATCTCAAAGTGCTGTACAGAAACCCAGCCTAAAACCCCAAACAGCAAGCAATGCAGGTGTAGAAGCACGGTGGCTAGGAAAAACTCCCTACAAAGGCCAAAACCTAGGAAGAAACCTAGAGAGGAACCAGGCTATGAGGGGTGGCCAGTCCTCTTCTGGCTGTGCCGAGTGGAGATTATAACAGAACATGGCCAAGATGTTCAAATGTTCATAAATGACCAGCATGGTCAAATAATAATAATCACAGTAGTTGTCGAGGGTGCAACAAGTCAGAACCTCAGGAGTAAATGTCAGTTGGCTGATACTCCTCAGTTTCATCAGGTGTCCGGGTGGCTGGTCATCAGGTGTCCGGGTGGCTGGTCATCAGGTGTCTGGGTGGCTGGTCATCAGGTGTCCGGGAGGCTGGTCATCAGGTGTCCGGGTGGCTGGTCACCAGGTGTCCGGGCGGCTGGTCATCAGGTGTCCGGGTGGCTGGTCATCAGGTGTCCGGGTGGCTGGTCATCAGGTGTCTGGGTGGCTGGTCATCAGGTGTCCGGGAGGCTGGTCATCAGGTGTCCGGGTGGCTGGTCACCAGGTGTCCGGGCGGCTGGTCATCAGGTGTCCGGGTGGCTGGTCACCAGGTGTCCGGGTGGCTGGTCATCAGGTGTTCGGGCGGCTGGTCACCAGGTGTCCGGGCGGCTGGTCACCGGGTGTCCGGGCGGCTGGTCACCGGGTGTCCGGGCGGCTGGTCACCGGGTGTCCGGGTGGCTGGTCACCGGGTGTCCGGGTGGCTGGTCATCAGGAGTCCGGGTGGCTGGTCATCAGGTGTCCGGGTGGCTGGTCACCAGGTGTCCGGGTGGCTGGTCATCAGCTGTCCGGGTGGCTGGTCATCAGCTGTCCGGGTGGCTGGTCATCAGCTGTCCGGGTGGCTGGTCATCAGGTGTCCAGTTGATAAAGTAAAGGAATTTCTATGTTTTTATTTCAGTTGGTTGATATACATTTGCAAGTTAAGGTGGCAGGTGGCTGATCTCAGACGATTCCGCAGGTTAAGAAGCCAGATGTGGAGGTCCTGGGCTGGTGTGGTTACACGGGGTCTTCGGGTTGTGAGTCTGGTTTGACATACTGCCAAATTCTCTAAAACGACGTTGGAAGCTGCTTATGGTAGAGAAATGAACATAAAATTATCTGGCAACCGCTCTGGTGGACATTCCTGTAGTCAGCATGCCAATTGCACGCTCCCTCAAAACATGAGACATCTGTGGCTTTGTGTTGTGTGACAAAACTGCACATTTTAGAGTCACCTTTTATTGTCCCCCAGCACAAGGTGCACCTGTGTAATGATCATGCTGTTTAATCAGCTTCTTGATATGCCACACCTGTCAGGTGGATGGGTTATTTTGGCAAAGGAGAAATGTTCACTAAAAGGGATGTAAACAAATTAGACAAAGCTAATTTTTTGTGAATATGGAACATTTCTGGGATCTTTTATTTCAGCTCATAAAACATGGATCAACACTTTACATGTTGCGTTTACATTTTTTGTTCAGTATAAATGTTACCAGGCAGTCACTGTTCGGGGTAAGCTAAATGATTTATTCTTAAAAAATAAAATAAACAATCATGTCAAATGATACATTGTGCTAACCTAGATATCTCCAGAGTCATATAGCGTATTTAGTGAGTTGAGCTCTAACTCGAGACATTCAGTAGACCAGCCTGTTTAGAAAACATTCCCCTCCTTGTAGGCCTCCGCAATGACAAGAAGTGGAATGTTATCTAAAAAAATACTGTCAACCAGGCAAGACATTCAGTTACATAACATGATTTAAAATCATAGAAAATGTATTCTATTCTCATGTTATGTTAATGGGAAATGCTAACACGGGGGCCATAGAATGTTACAATGTCATGTTAAATCAAATCAAAATTAAGAAAAATGGTCACATGCGTCGAATGCAACAGGTGTAGTAGACCTTACAGTGAAATGCTGAATACAACAGGTGTAGTAGACCTTACAGTGAAATGCTGAATACAACAGGTGTAGTAGACCTTACAGTGAAATGCTGAATACAACAGCTGTAGTAGACCTTACAGTGAAATGCTGAATACAACAGCTGTAGTAGACCTGACAGTGAAATGCTGAATACAACAGGTGTAGTAGACCTCACAGTGAAATGCTGAATACAACAGGTGTAGACCTCACAGTGAAATGCTGAATACAACAGGTGTAGTAGACCTTACAGTGAAATGCTGAATACAACAGGTGTAGTAGACCTCACAGTGAAATGCTGAATACAACAGGTGTAGTAGACCTCACAGTGAAATGCTGAATACAACAGGTGTAGTAGACCTCACAGTGAAATGCTGAATACAACAGGTGTAGTAGACCTCACAGTGAAATGCTGAATACAACAGGTGTAGTAGACCTTACAGTGAAATGCTGAATACAACAGCTGTAGTAGACCTTACAGTGAAATGCTGAATACAACAGGTGTAGTAGACCTCACAGTGAAATGCTGAATACAACAGGTGTAGACCTCACAGTGAAATGCTGAATACAACAGGTGTAGTAGACCTTACAGTGAAATGCTGAATACAACAGGTGTAGTAGACCTCACAGTGAAATGCTGAATACAACAGGTGTAGTAGACCTTACAGTGAAATGCTGAATACAACAGGTGTAGTAGACCTCACAGTGAAATGCTGAATACAACAGGTGTAGTAGACCTTACAGTGAAATGCTGAACACAACAGCTGTAGTAGACCTTACAGTGAAATGCTGAATACAACAGGTGTAGTAGACCTCACAGTGAAATGCTGAATACAACAGGTGTAGACCTCACAGTGAAATGCTGAATACAACAGGTGTAGTAGACCTTACAGTGAAATGCTGAATACAACAGGTGTAGTAGACCTCACAGTGAAATGCTGAATACAACAGGTGTAGTAGACCTTACAGTGAAATGCTGAATACAACAGGTGTAGTAGACCTCACAGTGAAATGCTGAATACAACAGGTGTAGTAGACCTTACAGTGAAATGCTGAACACAACAGCTGTAGTAGACCTTACAGTGAAATGCTGAATACAACAGGTGTAGTAGACCTCACAGTGAAATGCTGAATACAACAGGTGTAGACCTCACAGTGAAATGCTGAATACAACAGGTGTAGTAGACCTTACAGTGAAATGCTGAATACAACAGGTGTAGTAGACCTTACAGTGAAATGCTGAATACAACAGGTGTAGTAGACCTTACAGTGAAATGCTGAATACAACAGCTGTAGTAGACCTGACAGTGAAATGCTGAATACAACAGGTGTAGTAGACCTCACAGTGAAATGCTGAATACAACAGGTGTAGACCTCACAGTGAAATGCTGAATACAACAGGTGTAGTAGACCTCACAGTGAAATGCTGAATACAACAGGTGTAGTAGACCTCACAGTGAAATGCTGAATACAACAGGTGTAGTAGACCTCACAGTGAAATGCTGAATACAACAGGTGTAGTAGACCTCACAGTGAAATGCTGAATACAACAGGTGTAGTAGACCTCACAGTGAAATGCTGAATACAACAGGTGTAGTAGACCTTACAGTGAAATGCTGAATACAACAGGTGTAGTAGACCTCACAGTGAAATGCTGAATACAACAGATGTAGTAGACCTTACAGTGAAATGCTGAACACAACAGCTGTAGTAGACCTTACAGTGAAATGCTGAATACAACAGGTGTAGTAGACCTCACAGTGAAATGCTGAATACAACAGGTGTAGACCTCACAGTGAAATGCTGAATACAACAGGTGTAGTAGACCTTACAGTGAAATGCTGAATACAACAGGTGTAGTAGACCTCACAGTGAAATGCTGAATACAACAGGTGTAGTAGACCTTACAGTGAAATGCTGAATACAACAGGTGTAGTAGACCTCACAGTGAAATGCTGAATACAACAGGTGTAGTAGACCTTACAGTGAAATGCTGAACACAACAGCTGTAGTAGACCTTACAGTGAAATGCTGAATACAACAGGTGTAGTAGACCTCACAGTGAAATGCTGAATACAACAGGTGTAGACCTCACAGTGAAATGCTGAATACAACAGGTGTAGTAGACCTTACAGTGAAATGCTGAATACAACAGGTGTAGTAGACCTTACAGTGAAATGCTGAATACAACAGGTGTAGTAGACCTTACAGTGAAATGCTGAATACAACAGCTGTAGTAGACCTGACAGTGAAATGCTGAATACAACAGGTGTAGTAGACCTCACAGTGAAATGCTGAATACAACAGGTGTAGTAGACCTCACAGTGAAATGCTGAATACAACAGGTGTAGTAGACCTCACAGTGAAATGCTGAATACAACAGGTGTAGTAGACCTTACAGTGAAATGCTGAATACAACAGCTGTAGTAGACCTTACAGTGAAATGCTGAATACAACAGGTGTAGTAGACCTCACAGTGAAATGCTGAATACAACAGGTGTAGACCTCACAGTGAAATGCTGAATACAACAGGTGTAGTAGACCTTACAGTGAAATGCTGAATACAACAGGTGTAGTAGACCTCACAGTGAAATGCTGAATACAACAGGTGTAGTAGACCTTACAGTGAAATGCTGAACACAACAGCTGTAGTAGACCTTACAGTGAAATGCTGAATACAACAGGTGTAGTAGACCTCACAGTGAAATGCTGAATACAACAGGTGTAGACCTCACAGTGAAATGCTGAATACAACAGGTGTAGTAGACCTTACAGTGAAATGCTGAATACAACAGGTGTAGTAGACCTCACAGTGAAATGCTGAATACAACAGGTGTAGTAGACCTTACAGTGAAATGCTGAATACAACAGGTGTAGTAGACCTCACAGTGAAATGCTGAATACAACAGGTGTAGTAGACCTTACAGTGAAATGCTGAACACAACAGCTGTAGTAGACCTTACAGTGAAATGCTGAATACAACAGGTGTAGTAGACCTCACAGTGAAATGCTGAATACAACAGGTGTAGTAGACCTCACAGTGAAATGCTGAATACAACAGGTGTAGACCTCACAGTGAAATGCTGAATACAACAGGTGTAGTAGACCTTACAGTGAAATGCTGAATACAACAGGTGTAGTAGACCTTACAGTGAAATGCTGAATACAACAGGTGTAGTAGACCTTACAGTGAAATGCTGAATACAACAGGTGTAGTAGACCTTACAGTGAAATGCTGAATACAACAGGTGTAGTAGACCTCACAGTGAAATGCTGAATACAACAGGTGTAGTAGACCTCACAGTGAAATGCTGAATACAACAGGTGTAGTAGACCTCACAGTGAAATGCTGAATACAACAGGTGTAGTAGACCTCACAGTGAAATCCTGAATACAACAGGTGTAGAAGACCTCACAGTGAAATGCTGAATACAACAGGTGTAGTAGACCTCACAGTGAAATGCTGAATACAACAGGTGTAGAAGACCTCACAGTGAAATGCTGAATACAACAGGTGTAGTAGACCTCACAGTGAAATCCTGAATACAACAGGTGTAGTAGACCTCACAATGAAATGCTGAATACAACAGGTGTGGTAGACCTCACAGTGAAATGCTGAATACAACAGGTGTAGTAGACCTTACAGTGAAATGCTGAATACAACAGGTGTAGACCTCACAGTGAAATCCTGAATACAACAGGTGTAGTAGACCTCACAGTGAAATGCTGAATACAACAGGTGTAGTAGACCTCACAGTGAAATGCTGAATACAACAGGTGTAGTAGACCTCACAGTGAAATGCTGAATACAACAGGTGTAGTAGACCTTACAGTGAAATACTGAATACAACAGGTGTAGACCCAACAGTGAAATACTTACTTACAAGCCCTTAATAACCAACAATGCAGTTTTTAGAAAACGACCTTAAAAAAATAAGAAATAAAAGTAACAAATAATTAAAGAGCAGCAGTAAAATTCGCAATAGCGAGGTTATATACAAGGGGTACCGGTACAGAGTCAATGTGGAGGTTATATACAAGGGGGGTACCGGTACAGAGTCAATGTGGAGGTTATATACAAGGGGGGTACCGGTACAGAGTCAATGTGGGGGTTATATACAAGGGGGGTACCGGTACAGAGTCAATGTGGAGGCTCTATACAAGGGGGGTACCGGTACAGAGTCAATGTGGAGGTTATATACAAGGGGGGTACCGGTACAGAGTCATCGTGGAGGCTATATACAGGGGGTACCGGTACAGAGTCAATGTGGAGGTTATATACAAGGGGGGTACCGGTACAGAGTCAATGTGGAGGTTATATACAAGGGGGGTACCGGTACAGAGTCAATGTGGAGGTTATATACAAGGGGGGTACCGGTACAGAGTCAATGTGGAGGCTATATACAGGGGGTACCGGTACAGAGTCAATGTGGAGGTTATATACAAGGGGGGTACCGGTACAGAGTCAATGTGGAGGCTATATACAAGGGGGGTACCGGTACAGAGTCAATGTGGAGGTTATATACAAGGGGGGTACCGGTACAGAGTCAATGTGGAGGCTATATACAAGGGGGGTACCGGTACAGAGTCAATGTGGAGGTTATATACAAGGGGGGTACCGGTACAGAGTCAATGTGGAGGCTATATACAAGGTGGGTACCGGTACAGAGTCAATGTGGAGGTTATATACAAGGGGGGTACCGGTACAGAGTCAATGTGGAGGTTATATACAAGGGGGGTACCGGTACAGAGTCAATGTGGAGGTTATATACAAGGGGGGTACCGGTACAGAGTCAATGTGGAGGTTATATACAAGGGGGGTACCGGTACAGAGTCAATGTGGAGGTTATATACAAGGGGGGTACCGGTACAGAGTCAATGTGGAGGTTATATACAAGGGGGGTACCGGTACAGAGTCAATGTGGAGGCTCTATACAAGGGGGGTACCGGTACAGAGTCAATGTGCGGGGCTACCTGGTTAGTCGAGGTAATGGAGGTAATATATACATGTAGGTAGAGTTATTAAAGTGACTTATGCATAGATAATAACACATCATAATGCAGAAACCTCAATGTCCCAACTCTGTAAACCCATGTCTCTGGACGGATCTATATGAAGCTTGGATGACCTACAAATGACTATTATTAAGGGGTGTTACTGCTTAAAACAGAGATTAAAACACAGCCTCTCCATTCCACCCACTCGCTCTCTCTAATACAACTGTTGTGAAAACACAGTTAAGCTTGTTATCAATATGACACGTCATTCAGCGCAACGTATAAAGGCAATCTCTCTCTCTCTCTCGTGTTTGATAGGTCGGCAGGTAGCTTAGCGGTTAGAGTGTTGGGCCAGTAACCGAAAGATTCGCTGGTGTGAATTTCCATAAGGTGAAAAAAATATCTGTTGATCAACCGTTGAACGAGACACTTAAAACCTTAATTTGCCCCCAGGGACAATACTACTATGGCTGATCTTGTAAAACAGGGGTGTCAAACTCATTCCACGGAGAGTGTCTGCGGGTTTTAATTTTGTCCTTTTCAATTAAGACCTAGACAACCAGGTGAGGAGAGTTCCTTACTAATTAGTGACCTTAATTCATCAATCAAGTACAAGGGGTGGAGGGAAAACCCACAATGCACTCTGCCCTCTGTGAAATGAGTTTGACGTGTTGTAAAATAATACATTTCACCAATCCAGTTTCTGTGACAATAAAAATATGTATAATTTTTTTTTATATAACGATTCCATTTATTACATTTTAGCCAATATAATGAGCCTGTCCTCCGATATGTCCACATACCAGCCCCCACTGACACACACACACGAGTCCATGGTGTCCTTAAAGTGACAGTGAGGAGAGAGGGAGGAGGAGTGGAATGATGTCCCCACCAGGTTACTTTTAGGTGTTAAAATACATTTTATCAGGCAGCAGATAGCCAGCTCCAGAATTCGGATGGTAACCGAAAAGTCGTTAGTTCGAAACCCTGAACAACAAGGTGAAAAATCTGCCCATGTGCCCTTGAACAAGGCACACAACTCTAATGGCTCCAGGGTTGATCATGGCTGTAACCTGGCTGTGAGACCACTCTCCAGGTGTCTCACGGGGATATGGCTGTAACCTGACTGTGAGACCACTCTCCAGGTGTCTCAGGGGGGATAAGGCTGTAACCTGGCTGTGAGACCACTCTCCAGGTGTCTCAGGGGGGATAAGGCTGTAACCTGACTGTGAGACCACTCTCCAGGTGTCTCAGGGGGATATGGCTGTAACCTGACTGTGAGACCACTCTCCAGGTGTCTCAGGGGGATATGGCTGTAACCTGGCTGTGAGACCACTCTCCAGGTGTATCAGGGGGATATGGCTGTAACCTGGCTGTGAGACCACTCTCCAGGTGTCTCAGGGGGATATGGCTGTAACCTGGCTGTGAGACCACTCTCCAGGTGTCTCAGGGGGATATGGCTGTAACCTGACTGTGAGACCACTCTCCAGGTGTCTCAGGGGGAATAAGGCTGTAACCGGGCTGTGAGACCACTCTCCAGGTGTCTCAGGGGGATATGGCTGTAACCTGGCTGTGAGACCACTCTCCAGGTGTCTCAGGGGGATATGGCTGTAACCTGGCTGTGAGACCACTCTCCAGGTGTCTCAGGGGGATATGGCTGTAACCTGACTGTGAGACCACTCTCCAGGTGTCTCAGGGGGATAAGGCTGTAACCTGGCTGTGAGACCACTCCCCAGGTGTCTCAGGGGGATATGGCTGTAAACTGGCTGTGAGACCACTCTCCAGGTGTCTCGGGGGGGATAAGGCTGTAACCTGGCTGTGAGACCACTCTCCAGGTGTCTCAGGGGGGATATGGCTGTAACCTGACTGTGAAACCACTCTCCAGGTGTCTCAGGGGGATATGGCTGTAACCTGACTGTGAGACCACTCTCCAGGTGTCTCAGGGGGAAATGGCTGTAACCTGGCTGTGAGACCACTCTCCAGGTGTCTCAGGGGGAATAAGGCTGTAACCTGGCTGTGAGACCACTCTCCAGGTGTCTCAGGGGGATATGGCTGTAACCTGGCTGTGAGACCACTCTCCAGGTGTCTCAGGGGGATATGGCTGTAACCTGGCTGTGAGACAACTCTCCAGGTGTCTCAGGGGGATAAGGCTGTAACCTGGCTGTGAGACCACTCTCGAGGTATCTCAGGGGGATATGGCTGTAACCTGACTGTGAGACCACTCTCCAGGTGTCTCAGGGGGATAAGGCTCTAACCTGGCTGTGAGACCACTCTCCAGGTGTCTCAGGGGGATATGGCTGTAAACTGGCTGTGAGACCACTCTCCAGGTGTCTCGGGGGGGATAAGGCTGTAACCTGGCTGTGAGACCACTCTCCAGGTGTCTCAGGGGGGATAAGGCTGTAACCTGGCTGTGAGACCACTCTCCAGGTGTCTCAGGGGGATATGGCTGTAACCTGGCTGTGAGACCACTCTCCAGGTGTCTCAGGGGGATAAGGCTGTAACCTGACTGTGAGACCACTCTCCAGGTGTCTCAGGAGGATACGGCTGTAACCTGGCTAGGAGACCACTCTCCAGGTGTCTCAGGGGGATATGGCTGTAACCTGGCTAGGAGACCACTCTCCAGGTGTCTCAGGGGGATATGGCTGTAACCTGGCTGTGAGACCACTCTCCAGGTGTCTCAGGAGGATACGGCTGTAACCTGGCTGTGAGACCACTCTCCAGGTGTCTCAGGGGGATATGGCTGTAACCTGGCTGTGAGACCACTCTCCAGGTGTCTCAGGGGGATATGGCTGTAACCTGGCTGTGAGACCACTCTCCAGGTGTCTCAGGGGGAAATGCTAAAAAACACTAATATAAGCACCCACTCACTATGATGAGGACACGCCTCCTCAAGTGTAGTAGTGACGTATATTGTCGACAGACAACTACATTATGGCCATGGTTTACACAGCCAGAAAGCGTAGGAGGAGACTCACAGCCACAAAGAGGAGGAGGAGGAGCCTCAAAGCCACATAGAGGAGGAGGAGCCTCACAGCCACTATAACCTCTACCCCACTATAACCTCCACCCCACTATAACCTCCACCCCACTATAACCTCCACTATAACCTCCACCCCACTATAACCTCCACCCCACTATAACCTCCACCCCACTATAACCTCCACCCCACTATAACCTCCACCCCACTATAACCTCCACCCCACTATAACCTCCACCCCACTATAACCTCCACTATAACCTCCACTATAACCTCCACTATAACCTCCACTATAACCTCTATCCCACTATAACTTCTACCCCACTATAACCTCTATCCCACTATAACCTCCACCCCACTATAACCTCCACCCCACTATAACCTCTATCCCACTATAACCTCCACCCCACTATAACCTCCACCCCACTATAACCTCTACCCCACTATAACCTCCACTATAACCTCCACTATAAACTCCACTATAACCTCCACTATAACCTCCACTATAACCTCCACTATAACCTCCACCCCACTATAATCTCCACTATAACCTCTACCCCACTATAACCTCTACCCCACTATAACCTCCACTATAACCTCCACTATAACCTCCACTATAACCTCTACCCCACTATAATCTCTACCCCACTATAACCTCTACCCCACTATAACCTCTACCCCACTATAACCTCTACCCCACTATAACCTCCACTATAACCTCCACTATAACCTCTATCCCACTATAATCTCTACCCCACTATAACCTCTACCCCACTATAACCTCTACCCCACTATAACCTCTACCCCACTATAACCTCTACCCCACTATAACCTCCACTATAACCTCCACTATAACCTCCACTATAACCTCCACTATAACCTCTACCCCACTATAACCTCCACTATAACCCCCACTATAACCTCTACCCCACTATAACCTCCACTATAACCCCCACTAT
Organism: Salvelinus fontinalis; assembly: GCF_029448725.1. NCBI lineage: Eukaryota > Metazoa > Chordata > Actinopteri > Salmoniformes > Salmonidae > Salvelinus > Salvelinus fontinalis. The sequence goes on along the minus strand of NC_074672.1, from coordinate 49,026,597 downwards.
AACCTCTACCCCACTATAACCCCCACTATAACCTCTACCCCACTATAACCTCTACTATAACCTCTACCCCACTATAACCTCTACCCCACTATAACCTCCACTATAACACCCACTATAACCTCTACCCCACTATAACCTCTACTATAACCTCCACTATAACCTCTACCCCACTATAACCTCCACTATAACCTCCACTATAACCTCCACTATAACCCCCACTATAACCCCCACTATAACCTCTACCCCACTATAACCTCTACTATAACCTCTACCCCACTATAACCTCTACCCCACTATAACCTCTACCCCACTATAACCCCCACTATAACCTCTACCCCACTATAATCTCTACTATAACCTCTACTCCACTATAACCCCCACTATAACCTCTACCGCACTATAACCTCTACTATAACCTCTACCCCACTATAACCTCTACCCCACTATAACCTCCACTATAACCCCCACTATAACCTCTACCCCACTATAACCTCTACCCCACTATAACCTCCAATATAACCTCTACCCCACTATAACCTCTACCCCACTATAACCTCTACCCCACTATAACCTATACCCCACTATAACCTCTACCCCACTATAACCTCCACTATAACCTCTACCCCACTATAACCTCTACCCCACTATAACCTCTACCCCACTATAACCTCCACTATAACCCCCACTATAACCTCTACCCCACTATAACCTCTACCCCACTATAACCTCCAATATAACCTCTACCCCACTATAACCTCTACCCCACTATAACCTCTACCCCACTATAACCTATACCCCACTATAACCTCTACCCCACTATAACCTATACCCCACTATAACCTCTACCCCACTATAACCTCCACTATAACCTCTACCCAACTATAACCTCCACTATAACCTCCACTATAACCTCCACTATAACCTCCACTATAACCTCCACTATAACCTCCACTATAACCTCCACTATAACCTCTACCCCACTATTACCTCCAACCCACTATAACCTCCAACCCACTATAACCTCCAACCCACTATAACCTCCAACCCACTATAACCTCCAACCCACTATAACCTCCAACCCACTACAACCTCCAACCCACTATAACCTCCACTATAACCTCCACTATAACCTCCACTATAACCTCCACTATAACCTCCACTATAACCTCTACCCCACTATAACCTCCACTATAATCTCCACTATGACCTCCACTATGACCTCCACTATGACCTCTACCCCACTATGACCTCCACTATAACCTCCACTATAACCTCCACCCCACTATAACCTCCACTATAACCTCCACTATGACCTCCACTATGACCTCTACCCCACTATAACCTCTACCCCACTATAACCTCCACTATAACCTCCACTATAACCTCTACCCCACTATAACCTCTACTATAACCTCTACCCCACTATAACCTCTACCCCACTTTAACCTCCACTATAACCTCTACCCTACTATAACCTCTACTACAACCTCCACCCCACTATAACCTCCACTATAACCTCCACTATAACCTCCACTATAACCTCTACCCCACTATAACCTCTACCCCACTATAACCTCCACTATAACCTCTACCCCACTATAACCTCTACTATAACCTCCACCCCACTATAACCTCTACCCCACTATAACCTCCAGCCCACTATAACCTCCACTATAACCTCTACCCCACTATAACCTCCACCCCACTATAACCTCTACTATAACCTCTACCCCACTATAACCTCCACCCCACTATAACCTCTACTATAACCTCTACCCCACTATAACCTCTACCCCACTATAACCTCCACTATAACCTCCACCCCACTATAACCTCTACTATAACCTCTACCCCACTATAACCTCTACCCAACTATAACCTCCACCCCACTATAACCTCTACTATAACCTCCACCCCACTATAACCTCTACTATAACCTCTACCCCACTATAACCTCCACCCACTATAACCTCCACCCCACTATAACCTCTACTATAACCTCTACCACACTATAACCTCCACCCCACTATAAACTCCACCCCACTATAACTTCCACCCCACTATAACCCCCACTATAACCTCTACTTTAACCTCCACCCACTATAACCTCTACCCCACTATAACCTCCACTATAACCTCTACCCCACTATAACCTCCACCCCACTATAACCAACACTATAACCTCCATCCCACTATAACCTCCACCCCACTATAACCTCCACCCCACTATAACCTCCACTATAACCTCTACCCCACTATAACCCCCACTATAACCTCCACTATAACCTCCACTATAACCTCCACTATAACCTCCACTATAACCTCTACCCCACTATAACCTCCACCCCACTATAACCTCCACTATAACCTCTACCCCACTATAACCTCCACTATAACCTCCACTATAACCTCCACTATAACCTCTACCCCACTATAACATCCACTATAACCTCTACCCCACTATAATCTCCACCCCACTATAACCTCCACCCCACTATAACCTCTACCCCACTATAACCTCCACTATAACCTCTACCCCACTATAACCTCCACTATAACCTCTACCCCACTATAACCTCTACCCCACTATAACCTCTACCCCACTATAACCTCTGCCCTACTATAACCTCTGCCCCACTATAACCTCCACTATAACCTCTACCCCACTATAACCTCTACCCCACTATAACCTCTACCCCACTATAACCTCCACTATAACCTCCACTATAACCTCCACTATAACCTCCACTATAACCTCTACCCCACTATAACCTCCACTATAACCTCTACCCCACTATAACCTCTACCCCATATAACCTCCACTATAACCTCCACTATAACCTCTACCCCACTATAACCTCTACCCCACTATAATCTCCACTATAACCTCTACCCCACTATAACCTCTACCCCACTATAACCTCTACCCCACTATAACCTCCACCCCACTATAACCTCCACCCCACTATAACCTCCACCCCACTATAACCTCCACTATAACCTCCACTATAACCTCCACTATAACCTCTATCCCACTATAACCTCCACCCCACTATAATCTCCACTATAACCTCTACTATAACCTCTACCCCACTATAACCTCTACCCCACTATAACCTCTACCCCACTATAACCCCCACTATAACCTCCACTATAACCTCCACTATAACCTCCACTATAACCTCTACCCCACTATAACCTCTACCCCACTATAACCTCTACCCCACTATAACCTCTACCCCACTATAACCTCTACCCCACTATAACCTCCACCCCACTATAACCTCCACCCCACTATAACCTCCGCTATAACCTCCGCTATAACCTCCGCTATAACCCCCGCTATAACCTCTATCCCACTATAACCTCTACCCCACTATAACCTCTACCCCCCTATAACCTCTACCCCACTATAACCTCTACCCCACTATAACCTCCACCCCACTATAACCTCTACCCCACTATAACCTCTACCCCACTATAACCTCTACCCCACTATAACCTCTACCCCACTATAACCTCCACCCCACTATAACCTCCACCCCACTATAACCTCTACCCCACTATAACCTCCACCCCACTATAACCTCCACCCCACTATAACCTCCACCCCACTATAACCTCCACCCCACTATAACCTCCACCCCACTATAACCTCCACCCCACTATAACCTCTAACAGTTCACCCCTGTGTTGTAATTGCACACTACTACCACCAGAGAGCAGTATAACTCCATGCAGTACTCAGTACTACCACCAGAGAGCAGTATAACTCCATGCAGTACTCAGTACTACCACCAGAGAGCAGTATAACTCCATGCAGTACTCAGTACTACCACCAGAGAGCTGTATAACTCCATGCAGTACTCAGTACTACCACCAGAGAGCAGTATAACACCATGCAGTACTCAGTACTACCACCAGAGAGCAGTATAACTCCATGCAGTACTCAGTACTACCACCAGAGAGCAGTATTACACCATGCAGTACTCAGTACTACCACCAGAGAGCAGTATTACACCATGCAGTACTCAGTACTACCACCAGAGAGCAGTATAACTCCATGCAGTACTCAGTACTACCACCAGAGAGCAGTATAACTCCATGCAGTACTCAGTACTACCACCAGAGAGCAGTATAACTCCATGCAGTACTCAGTACTACCACCAGAGAGCAGTATAACTCCATGCAGTACTCAGTACTACCACCAGAGAGCAGTATAACTCTATGCAGTACTCAGTACTACCACCAGAGAGCAGTATAACTCCATGCAGTACTCAGTACTACCACCAGAGAGCAGTATAACTCTATGCAGTACTCAGTACTACCACCAGAGAGCAGTATAACTCTATGCAGTACTCAGTACTACCACCAGAGAGCTGTATAACTCCATGCAGTACTCAGTACTACCACCAGAGAGCAGTATAACTCCATGCAGTACTCAGTACTACCACCAGAGAGCAGTATAACTCCATGCAGTACTCAGTACTACCACCAGAGAGCAGTATAACTCTATGCAGTACTCAGTACTACCACCAGAGAGCAGTATAACTCCATGCAGTACTCAGTACTACCACCAGAGAGCAGTATTACACCATGTTGACTTCAGGGCTAAAAGCAGACAGGAGTATTACTATCAAAGTCAAACACTAGATGGCACTTGTATGCCTATGTGTGTGTGTGTGTGTGTGTATGTGTCTCTCATGTTATGTATCCTGTCTGTGATTTAATGTTTGGCTTCCTCTCTTCAGCCATGCAGACGTCCATTACGATAACATCACTTTTCCAATCTCCATCAGATCAATAGGTAATGACTAGGTCTGTACGCAGAGAGAGAGAGAGAGAGAGAAAGGCAGACCTGGCTCTAGAGAAGACAGGCTATGTGCACACTGCCCCCTCAAAATGAGGTGGAAACTGAGCTGCACTTCCTAACCTCCTGCACAATGTATGACCATATTAGAGACACATTTTCCCTCCGATTACACAGATCCACAAACAATTCCAAAACAAACCCAATTTTGATAAACTCCCATATCTACTGGGTGAAATTCCACAGTGTGACATCACAGTAGCAAGATTTGTGACCTGTTGCCACAAGAAAAGGGCAACCAGTGAAGAACAAACACCATTGTAAATACAACCCATATTTATGTTTATTTATTTTCCCTTGTGTACTTTAACCATTTGTACATTGTTACAACACTGTATATATACATAATATGACATTTGTAATGTCTTTATTCTTTGGGAACATCTGTAAGTGTAATGTTTACTGTTAATTTTTATTGTTTATTTGACTTTTGTATATTATCTAGCCTCACTTGCTTTGGCAATGTTAACACATGTTTCCCATGACGATAAAGCCCCTTGAATTGAATTGAGAGACTCTAGCGAACATGAGGTCTCCTCAAAGGATGAGTCCCACATGGCTCCCTATATAGTGCACTACCACAGGGCTCTGGTCTAAAGTAGTGCACTACCACAGGGCTCTGGTCTAAAGTAGTGTGCACTACCACAGGGCCCTGGTCTAAAGTAGTGTGCACTACCACAGGGCCCTGGTCTAAAGTAGTGCACTACCACAGGGCTCTGGTCTAAAGTAGTGCACTACCACAGGGCCCTGGTCTAAAGTAGTGCACTACCATAGGGCTCTGGTCTAAAGTAGTGTGCACTACCACAGGGCCCTGGTCTAAAGTAGTGCACTACCACAGGGCTCTGGTCTAAAGTAGTGTGCACTACCACAGGGCCCTGGTCTAAAGTAGTGCACTACCACAGGGCTCTGGTCTAAAGTAGTGTGCACTACCACAGGGCCCTGGTCTAAAGTAGTGCACTACCACAGGGCTCTGGTCTAAAGTAGTGTGCACTACCACAGGGCTCTGGTCTAAAGTAGCGCACTACCATAGGGCCCTGGTCTAAAGTAGTGTGCACTACCACAGGGCTCTGGTCTAAAGTAGTGTGCACTACCATAGGGCCCTGGTCTAAAGTAGTGTGCACTACCACAGGGCCCTGGTCTAAAGTAGTGCACTACCATAGGGCTCTGGTCTAAAGTAGCGCACTACCATAGGGCCCTGATCTAAAGTAGCGCACTACCATAGGGCTCTGGTCTAAAGTAGTGCACTATCATAGGGCTCTGGTCTAAAGTAGTGCACTACCATAGGGCTCTGGTCTAAAGTAGTGTGCACTACCACAGGGCCCTGGTCTAAAGTAGTGCACTACCATAGGGCTCTGGTCTAAAGTAGCGCACTACCACAGGGCCCTGGTCTAAAGTAGCGCACTACCATAGGGCTCTGGTCTAAAGTAGCGCACTACCATAGGGCTCTGGTCTAAAGTAGTGCACTACCACAGGGCCCTGGTCTAAAGTAGTGCACTACCATAGGGCTCTGGTCTAAAGTAGTGTGCACTACCACAGGGCCCTGGTCTAAAGTAGTGTGCACTACCACAGGGCTCTGGTCTAAAGTAGTGTGCACTACCACAGGGCTCTGGTCTAAAGTAGCGCACTACCACAGGGCCCTGGTCTAAAGTAGTGCACTACCACAGGGCCCTGGTCTAAAGTAGTGCACTACCCTAGGGCCCTGGTCTAAAGTAGTGCACTATAAAGGGAATAGGGGGCCACAGCAAGCTTCCACAGCAAGCCAGCCGGTTACGCAGCAGCAGAAGCAAACCAACTGCAGCAGTAATGGAGGAAGGGTTGTTTAGAAACTTCTAGGTGCTTGTTAGATGAGTGCAGCTGGGACCTAAGTGCAGTAATAGTAGTGTTGGAGGCTTTAGAAACTGCAAGAAAATACCAGTACAGTTTCTATGAAGCCAGAGCAGTAAAATAGACAAGACAGTTCCTTTTTGTTACACGTCACAAAGCAGAGGACAGCTGGCCTCAACTCTCAGCGGCGGGTTAACGTCAATCCTTTATCATCGTCCAGGATCTCCTCGACTCGCTTTCTCTGTGTAGAGAGAAAAATAATATGAAGATGGGAAGAACTACCAGGCGGAGAGAGAAAGAGAGAGAAAGAGAGAGAGAGAGAGAAAAAAGAGAGAGAGTGAGAGGTAGAGGGGGGGAGGGAGATAGAGAGAGAGAGAGAGCGAGACAGAGGTAGAGGGAGAGAGAGCGATAGACACAGCGAGGGAGACAGAGGTAGAGAGAGAGAGAGATGGAGAACGAGAGAGAGATACTTTTGAGGAAGAGAATCATCTTTCGAGACTCACATCTGTCTGACAACAGCTGATAATCAGCTGAGGGGATGCGCTGCGCCAAACTGAACAAATTATGGGAATCAACAGGAGAGAGGGCGAGAGAGAGAGAGGGCGAGAGAGAGAGAGGGCGAGAGAGAGAGAGAGGGAGAGAGAGAGAGAGAGAGAGACAGAGAGAGAGAGAGGCAGAGAGAGGGCGAGAGAGAGAGAGAGAGAGGCAGAGAGAGAGAGGCAGAGAGGGCGAGAGACCGAGAGAGAGAGCGGCAGAGAGAGGGCGAGAGAGAGAGAGAGAGCGGCAGAGAGAGGGCGAGAGACCGAGAGAGAGAGCGGCAGAGAGAGGGCGAGAGACCGAGAGAGAGAGCGGCAGAGAGAGGGCGAGAGAGAGAGAGAGAGAGAGAGAGAGAGGCAGAGAGAGGGCGAGAGAGAGAGAGAGGCAGAGAGAGGGCGAGAGAGAGAGAGAGAGAGAGAGGCAGAGAGAGAGAGAGAGGCAGAGAGAGAGAGAGAGGCAGAGAGAGAGAGAGAGGCAGAGAGGGCGAGAGACCGAGAGACCGAGAGAGAGAGCGGCAGAGAGAGGGCGAGAGAGAGAGAGAGAGGCAGAGAGAGACCGAGAGAGTGAGAGGCAGAGAGAGGGCGAGAGAGAGAGAGAGAGAGAGGCAGAGAGAGGGCGAGAGAGAGAGAGAGAGAGGCAGAGAGAGGGCGAGAGAGAGAGAGAGGCAGAGAGAGATCGAGAGAGTGAGAGGCAGAGAGAGGGCGAGAGAGAGAGAGAGAGAGAGCGCGGCAGAGAGGGCGAGAGATCATGGGAGATGACGGCGGTCTCCCCGGACTCTCTCTCTACCTCTGTCTCCGACAACCGTTAATGATGAGTCCGTAGTGCTCAAAACATCCTGCCACACAGGCTTCTCTGGCCTTGTTGTCATAGTATCCCCATTCTCCTCCTCCACATCCCCCTCTCATCTCTCCAAATCAAATGTATTCATGAAACCCTTTTTACAAGCGCTTACACAGAAACCTAAAATCCCAGAGAGCAAGCAATGCAGATGTAGAAGCACAGTTGGAAAACCTCCCTAGAAAGGCAGGAACCTAGGAAGAAATCAGGCTTTCCCGCTGTCTGCCTCTCCTCCTCCTTCCACACAGGCTTCTCTGGCCTTGCTGTCACAGAACCCCCCTTTCCTCTCCCCTCTCCCCAGTTGGTCACATTTTGTTTAGCATTCTTCTTCTGGTAAACCAAAAGAATAGTTAAACACTTCCACACGCGTACACCCCCCCCCCCCCCCCCCCCCCCCACACACACACACACATAAACACTAGTCTGGGTACCAGTCTCCCTAACATTCCACTCCATGTACTTCGTGTCATATGCCGTTTGTCTTATACAGAGTGTAATAGCTCAATAGAGAGACTGGCAAACCACACACACACACACACACGACGGAGACAGGAAGTCCTTGTTGAACCACCTGTGTGTCTAATGTCTCTGTATGTCGGTGACATGTGGTCAGCATGCTGTCAAGGTTCACCTGTCTGACGCTGTTCAGTTACATATTTACATTTTCTAAAGTGCCTCGGCTCTGTGGAACAAATCACAGTTATTCACATTCAAATCAAAGTCATTCACATTCCCTTCACCTGCTGAGCTGAGATAGAGAAAGGGGTGACAGAGAAAGGCATATAAACTGTCTCTGCTGTCTTTGTCTCTCCTGTCTCTGTCTCTCCTGTCTCTGCTGTCTCTGTCTCTCCTGTCTCTGCTGTCTCTGTCTCTCCTGTCTCTCCTGTCTCTGCTGTCTCTGTCTCTCCTGTCTCTGCTGTCTCTGTCTCTCCTGTCTCTACTTTCTCTGTCTCTCCCTCTCTGTCTCTCCTGTCTCTGCTGTCTCTGTCTCTCCTGTCTCTACTTTCTCTGTCTCTCCCTCTCTGTCTCTCCTGTCTCTGCTGTCTCTGTCTCTCCTGTCTCTACTGTCTCTGTCTCTCCTGTCTCTGCCTCTCCTGTCTCTGCTGTCTCTGTCTCTCCTGTCTCTCCTGTCTCTGCTGTCTCTGTCTCTCCTGTCTCTGCTGTCTCTGTCTCTCCTGTCTCTTTCCCTGTCTGTCTCTCCTCTCTCTGTCTCTCCTCTCTCTGTCTCTCCTGTCTCTGCTCTCTCTGTCTCTCCTGTCTCTGCTGTCTCTGTCTCTCCTGTCTCTGCTGTCTCTGTCTCTCCTGTCTCTGCTGTCTCTGTCTCTCCTGTCTCTGTCTCTCCTTTCTCTGTCTTCTTCCCTGTCTGTCTCTCCTCTCTCTGTCTCTCCTCTCTCTGTCTCTCCTGTCTCTGTCTCTCCTGTCTCTGTCTCTCCTGTCTCTGTCTCTCCTGTCTCTGCTGTCTCTGTCTCTCCTGTCTCTACTTTCTCTGTCTCTCCTCTCCTCTGTCTCTCCTTTCTCTGTCTTCTTCCCTGTCTGTCTTCCCCCCCCCTCTCTTTCCCTCTCTATCCATTAATTTCAATGTATTGGCATGACGTAACAATGTACATATTGCCGAAGCGTAATTTGGAGATTACTTTACAATATGAACGTAATTAAAATAATAATAATCAAGATTGATTATTGTTGTTACTGTAGTCCCATTGGCAAAGGTCAAAATAACCAACACATTCAACAATAACAATAAACATACAGTAGAGTACATGTGCAGGTTGGTTGGTCTGTCAGACACTGTCCCTCATCTTATGACAGGCAGCAATGTCTCTGTAATGTCTCTCTCTCTCTGCGTGGGTTGAAGAGCGTGCAAAGCTGTCATCAAGGCAAAGGGTGGCTACTTTGAAGAATCTCAAATGTAAAATATATTTTCATTTGTTTAACTTCTTTTGGCCTGGGGGGCAGCATTGAGTAGCTTGGATGAATAAGGTGCCCAGAGTAAACTGCCTGCTACTCAGACCCAGAAGCTAAGGTATGCATAGTATTAGTAGATTTGGATAGAAAACACTCTGAAGTTTCTAAAACTGTTTGAATGATGTCTGTGAGTATAACAGAACTCATATGGCAGGCAAAAACCTGAGAAAGAAATACAACCAGGAAGTGGGAAATCTGAGGTTTGTATGTTTTCAAGTCTTTGCCTATCCAATATACAGTGTAAAATTTGGTCCGATTGCACTTCCTACGGCTTCAACTAGATCTCAACAGTCTTTAGAACCTTGTTTCAGGCTTCTACTGTGAAGGGGGAGAGAATAAGAGCTGATTGACTAAGAGGTCTGGCAGAATGCCATGAGCTCAGTCTCGCGTGCGCCCGTGACAGTTAGCAGCGTTCCTTTTCATTTCTAAAGACAAAGGAATTGTCCAGTTGGAATATTATTGAAAATTTATTATAAAAACATCCTAAAGATTGTTTCTATACATCGTTTGACATGTTTCTACGAACTGTAATGGAACTGTCGTCTGAACTAAGTGTCTGCGCCGTGTGAATTTGGATTCGTGAACTAAACGCGCAAACAAAAAGGAGGTATTTGGACATAAATGATGGACTTTATCGAACAAAACAAACATTTATTGTGGAACTGGGATTCCTGGGAGTGCATTCTGATGAAGATCATCAAAGGTAAGTGAATATTATAATGCTATTTCTGACTTCTGTTGACTCCACAGCATGGCAGGTATGGCTTGTTTGGTCTCTGAGCGCTGTATTCAGATTATTGCATGGTGTGCTTCTTCCGTAAAGGTTTTTTGAAATCTGACACAGCGGTTGCATTAAGGAGAAGTTTATCTATAATTCCATGCATTACACTTGTATCTTTTATCAATGTTTATTATTAGTATTTCTGTAAATTGATGTGGCTCTCTGCAAAATCACCGGATGTTTTGAAGGCAAAACATTACTGAACATAACGCGCCAATGTAAACTGAGATTTTTGGATATAAATATGAACTTTATCGAACAAAACATACATGTATTGTGCAACATGAAGTCCTATGAGTGTCATGTGATGAAGATCATCAAAGGTTAGTGATTCATTTTATCTCTTTCTGCTTTTTGTGACTCCTCTCTTTGGCTGGAAAAATGGCTGTGTTTTTCTGTGACTTGACACTGACCTAACATAATCACATGGTATGCTTTCGTCGTAAAGCCTTTTTGAAATCGGACACTGTGGTGGGATTAACAACAAGTGTATCTTTAAGATGGTGTATAATGAGATTTCTGTTTGAATTTGGCGCCCTGCACTTTCACTGGCTGTTGTCATATCGATCCCGTTAACGGGATTTCAGCCGTAAGAAGTTAACACTTTTTTGGTTACTACATGATTCCATATGCGTTATTTCATAGTTTTGATGTCTTCACTATTATTCTACAATGTAGAAAATAGTAAAAAATAAAGAAAAACCCTTGAATGAGTAGGTTGTGTCCACATTTTTGACTGGTACTGTAGGTTCTGGATGGCAGGAAGCTTGGCCCCAGTGATGTACTGGCCCGTACACACTACCCTCTATAGCGCCTTACGGTCAGATGCCGAGCAGTTGCCATACCAGGCGGTGATGCAACCGGTCAGGATGCTCTCTATGGTGCAGCTGTAGAACATTTTGAGGATCTGGAGACCCATGCCAAATCTTCAGTCCCCTGAGGGGGAAAAGGTGTTGTCGTGCCCTCTTCACAACTGTCTTGGTGTGTTTGGACCATGATAGTTTGTTGGTGATGTGGACACCAAGGAACTTGAAACTCTCAACCCGCTCCACTACAGCCCCATCGATGTGAATGTGGGCCTGTTCGGCCTGCCTTTTCCAATAGTCCACGATCAGCTGCTTTGTCTTGCTCACATTGAGGGAGAGGTTGTTGTCCTGGCACCACACTGCCAGGTCTCTGACCTCCTCCCTATAGGCTGTCTCATCGTTGTCGGTGATCAGGCCTACCACTGTTGTGTCGTCAGCAAACTTAATGATAGCGTTGGAGTCGTGTTTGGCGACACAGTTGTGGGTTAACAGGGAGTACAGGAGGGGACTAAGCACGCACCACTGAGGGGCCCTCATGTAAAGGATCAGCGTGGCAGATGTATTGTTGCCCTCCCTTACTACCTGGGGCGGCCCGTCAGGAAGTCCAGGATCCAGTTAAAGAGGGAGGTGTTTAGTCCCAGGGTCCTTAGCTTAGTGATGAGCTTTGTGGGCACTATGTTGTTGAACACTGAGTTGTAGTCAATGAACAGCATTCTCACATAGGTGTTCCTTTTGTCCAGGTGGGAAAGGGCAGTGTGGAGTGCGATTGAGATTGCGTCACCTTTGGATCTGTTTGGGCGGTATGCAAATTGCAGTGGGTCTAGAGTTTTGGGACCGATGGTTTTGATGTGAGCCAGGACCAGCCTTTCAAAGCACTTCGTGGCTACCGACGTGAGTGCTACGGGGCAGTAATAATTTAGTCAGGTTACCTTCGCTTTCTTGGGCACAGGGATTATGGTGGTTAAAGGTCTTGCTCACATTGGCTACGGACAGCGTGATCACACAGTCGTCTGGAACAGCTGGTGCTCTCATGCATGCTTCAGTGTTGCTTTAGCTCCTTTGGTAGGCTCGAGTCACTGGGCAGCTTGCAGCTGGGTTTCCCTTTGTAGTCCATAAAATGTTTCATGCCCTGCCACATCCAACTAGTGTCAGAACCAGTGTAATAGGATTCAATCTTAGTCCTGTATTGATGCGTCGCCTGTTTGATGGTTCGTCTGAGGGCATAGCAGGATTTCTTATAAGCGTCCGGATTAGTGGCCCGCTCTAGCCTTTAGTTCAGTGCGGATGTTGCCTTTAATCCATGACTTCTGGTTGGGAAATGTACGTATGGTCACTGTGGGGACGATGTCGTCGATGCACTTATTGATGAAGCCGATGACTGAGGTGGTGTACTCCCCAATGCCATTGGATGAATCATGGAACATATTCCAGTCTGTGCTGCAAAACAGTCCTGTAGCGTAGCATTCACTTCATCTGACCACTTCCGTGTTGAGAGAGTCACTAGTACTTCCTGCTTTAGTGTTTGCTTGTAAGCAGGAATCAGAAGGATAGAATTATGGTCAGATTTGCCAAATGGAAGGCGAGGGAGAGCTTTGTTTGTGTCTATGTGTGTGGAGTACAGGTGATCTAGAGTTTTTTCCCCCTCTGGTTGCACATTTAACATGTTGATAGAAATGAGGTAAAACTGATTTAAGTTTGCCTGCATTAAGGTCCCCGGCCACTAGGAGCGCCGCTTCTGGATGAGCATTTTGTTGTTTGCTTATGTCCTTATACAGCTGGTTGAGTACGGTCTTAGTTCCAGCATCGGTTTGTAGTGGTAAATAGACGGCTACGAATAATATAGATGAGAACTCTCTTGGTAGATAGTGTGGTCTACAGCTTATCATGAGGTAGTCTATCTCAGGCGAGCAATACCTCGAGACTTCTTTAATATTAGACATCGTGCACCAGCTGTTATTGACAAATAGACACACACCCCCACCCCTCGTCTTAACAGACTGTCACGTTCGTCGTATGAATCGGATGAAGGTGCAGCATGGTATGCGTCCATTCTTCTTAAATAAAGAAAGAACACTGAACAAACTAACAAAACAAAAAAACGAACGAAACGTGAAGCTATATGAAATAGTGCAGACAGGCAACTAAACATAGAATAAGATCCCACAAACACCAAAGGGAAATGGCTACCTAAATATGATCCCCAATCAGAGACAACGATAAACAGCTGCCTCTGATTGGGAACCATATCAGGCCACCATAAACATACAAGTACCTAGACAATACAAAACCCCTAGACAATACAAAAACTAGCGTAATCCACCCTAGTCACACCCTGACCTAACCAAAATATAAAGAAAACAGATCTCTCAGGTCAGGGCATGACACAGACGTAGCTGCTCTGTCCTGGGTCACTGTATTTTAGATCTTTCCAAAAACTGAAATGCTTTAAAAAATATATATATATTATTATTGGATATTGGCCTAATTCTGCCCTGCATGCATTGTTTGTAGTTTTCCTCTGGAGGAGAATCTTACAGAACGCTGCAAGCAGGGTTTCAATGGGGTGTTTGTCCCACTGCAAGTGGACCTCGCTGCCATAATGTGCATATTGCTCTCTTTCCATCTCACCCTCTGTCCCTCCTCTCTGTCTCACCCTCTGTTCCTCCTCTCTGTCTCACCCTCTGTCCCTCCTCTCTGTCTCACCCTCTGTCCCTCCTCTCTGTCACTCCTCTCTGTCTCTCCGTCTCACCCTCTGTCTCACCCTCTGTCTCTCCGTCTCTCCGTCTCACCCTCCGTCTCTCCGTCTCACCCTCCGTCTCTCCGTCTCACCCTCCGTCTCTCCGTCTCTCCGTCTCACCCTCCGTCTCTCCGTCTCACCCTCCGTCTCTCCGTCTCACCCTCCGTCTCTCCGTCTCACCCTCCGTCTCTCCGTCTCACCCTCCGTCTCTCCGTCTCACCCTCCGTCTCTCCGTCTCACCCTCCGTCTCTCCGTCTCACCCTCCGTCTCTCCGTCTCACCCTCCGTCTCTCCGTCTCACCCTCCGTCTCTCCGTCTCACCCTCCGTCTCTCCGTCTCACCCTCCGTCTCTCCGTCTCACCCTCCGTCTCTCCGTCTCACCCTCCGTCTCTCCGTCTCACCCTCCGTCTCTCCGTCTCACCCTCCGTCTCTCCGTCTCACCCTCTGTCCCTCCTCTCTGTCTCACCCTCTGTCCCTCCTCTCTGTCTCTCCGTCTCACCCTCTGTCTCACCCTCTGTCTCACCCTCTGTCTCACCCTCTGTCTCACCCTCTGTCTCACCCTCTGTCTCTCCGTCTCACCCTCTGTCTCACCCTCCGTCTCTCCGTCTCACCGTCTCACCCTCTCACTGTCTCACCCTCCGTCTCTCCGTCTCACCCTCCGTCTCTCCGTCTCACCCTCCGTCTCTCCGTCTCACCCTCTGTCCCTCCTCTCTGTCTCACCCTCTGTCCCTCCTCTCTGTCACTCCTCTCTGTCTCTCCGTCTCACCCTCTGTCTCACCCTCTGTCTCTCCGTCTCACCCTCCGACCCTCTGTCTCACCCTCCGTCTCTCCGTCTCACCCTCTGTCTCACCCTCCGTCTCTCCGTCTCACCCTCCGTCTCACCCTCTGTCTCACCCTCTGTCTCACCCTCCGTCTCACCCTCTGTCTCTCCGTCTCACCCTCTGTCTCACCCTCTGTCTCTCCGTCTCACCCTCTGTCTCACCCTCTGTCTCTCCGTCTCACCCTCTGTCTCACCCTCTGTCTCTCCGTCTCACCCTCTGTCTCACCCTCCGTCTCTCCGTCTCACCCTCTGTCTCACCCTCCGTCTCTCCGTCTCACCCTCCGTCTCTCCGTCTCACCCTCCGTCTCTCCGTCTCACCCTCCGTCTCTCCGTCTCACCCTCCGTCTCTCCGTCTCACCCTCCGTCTCTCCGTCTCACCCTCCGTCTCTCCGTCTCACCCTCCGTCTCACCCTCCGTCTCTCCCTCCGTCTCTCCGTCTCACCGTCTCACCCTCTCACCGTCTCACCCTCCGTCTCTCCGTCTCACCCTCCGTCTCTCCGTCTCACCCTCCGTCTCTCCGTCTCACCCTCTGTCCCTCCTCTCTGTCCCTCCTCTCTGTCACTCCTCTCTGTCTCTCCGTCTCACCCTCTGTCTCACCCTCTGTCTCTCCGTCTCACCCTCCGTCTCTCCGTCTCACCCTCCGTCTCTCCGTCTCACCCTCCGTCTCTCCGTCTCACCCTCCGTCTCTCCGTCTCACCCTCCGTCTCTCCGTCTCACCCTCCGTCTCTCCGTCTCACCCTCCGTCTCTCCGTCTCACCCTCCGTCTCTCCGTCTCACCCTCCGTCTCACCCTCCGTCTCTCCGTCTCACCCTCCGTCTCTCCGTCTCACCCTCCGTCTCTCCGTCTCACCCTCCGTCTCTCCGTCTCACCCTCCGTCTCTCCGTCTCACCCTCCGTCTCTCCGTCTCACCGTCTCTCCGTCTCACCCTCTCACCCTCTCACCCTCTCACCCTCTCACCCTCCGTCTCTCCGTCTCACCCTCCGTCTCTCCGTCTCACCCTCCGTCTCTCCGTCTCACCCTCCGTCTCTCCGTCTCACCGTCTCGCCCTCCGTCTCTCCGTCTCGCCCTCCGTCTCTCCGTCTCGCCCTCCGTCTCTCCGTCTCGCCCTCCGTCTCTCCGTCTCGCCCTCCGTCTCGCCCTCCGTCTCTCCGTCTCGCCCTCCGTCTCTCCGTCTCGCCCTCCGTCTCTCCGTCTCGCCCTCCGTCTCTCCGTCTCACCCTCCGTCCCTCCTCTCCGTCTCACCCTCCGTCCCTCCTCTCCGTCTCTCCGTCTCTCCGTCTCACCCTCCGTCTCTCCGTCTCACCCTCCGTCTCTCCGTCTGTCCCTCCGTCTCTCCGTCCGTCCCTCCTCTCCGTCTCACCCTCCGTCCCTCCTCTCCGTCTCACCCTCCGTCCCTCCTCTCCGTCTCACCCTCCGTCCCTCCTCTCCGTCTCTCCGTCTCACCCTCCGTCTCTCCGTCTCACCCTCCGTCTCTCCGTCTCACCCTCCGTCCCTCCTCTCCGTCTCACCCTCCGTCCCTCCTCTCCGTCTCTCCGTCTCACCCTCCGTCTCACCCTCCGTCTCTCCGTCTCACCCTCCGTCTCTCCGTCTGTCCCTCCTCTCCGTCTCACCCTCTGTCCCTCCTCTCCGTCTCACCCTCTGTCCCTCCTCTCCGTCTCACCCTCCGTCTCACCCTCCGTCTCTCCGTCTCACCCTCCGTCTCACCCTCCGTCTCTCCCTCCGTCTCTCCCTCCGTCTCTCCCTCCGTCTCTCCCTCCGTCTCTCCCTCCGTCTCTCCCTCCGTCTCTCCCTCCGTCTCTCCCTCCGTCTCTCCCTCCGTCTCTCCCTCCGTCTCTCCCTCCGTCTCACCCTCCGTCTCACCCTCCGTCTCTCCCTCCGTCTCTCCCTCCGTCTCTCCCTCCGTCTCTCCCTCCGTCTCTCCCTCCGTCTCTCCCTCCGTCTCACCCTCTGTCTCTCCGTCTCACCCTCTGTCTCTCCGTCTCACCCTCTGTCTCTCACCTTCTGTCCATCCTCTCTATCTCTGTGGCTCCCTCTCTGTCTCTCTTCTCTCTCTCCTGGTATCTACACCCCTGACAGTGGTGGCAGGCATTTGGTCGGTAGCGTTGTGACTCATTAAGAAGACTGTCAACCCAGGTGTAGCCTCCAGAGTGCTGTGTGTGTGTGTGTATATACACTGCTCAAAAAAATAAAGGGAACACTTAAAAAACACAATGTAACTCCAAGTCAATCACACTTCTGTGAAATCAAACTGTCCACTTAGGAAGCAACACTGATTGACAATAAATTTCACATGCTGTTGTGCAAATGGAATAGACAAAAGGTGGAAATTATAGGCAATTAGCAAGACACCCCCCAAAACAGGAGTGATTCTGCAGGTGGTGACCACAGACCACTTCTCAGTTCCTATGCTTCCTGGCTGATGTTTTGGTCACTTTTGAATGCTGGCGGTGCTCTCACTCTAGTGGTAGCATGAGACGGAGTCTACAACCCACACAAGTGGCTCAGGTAGTGCAGTTCATCCAGGATGGCACATCAATGCGAACTGTGGCAAAAAGGTTTGCTGTGTCTGTCAGCGTAGTGTCCAGAGCATGCAGGCGCTACCAGGAGACAGGCCAGTACATCAGGAGACGTGGAGGAGGCCGTAGGAGGGCAACAACCCAGCAGCAGGACCGGTACCTCCGCCTTAGTGCAAGGAGGTGCACTGCCAGAGCCCTGCAAAATGACCTCCAGCAGGCCACAAATGTGCATGTGTCTGCTCAAACGGTCAGAAACAGACTCCATGAGGGTGGTATGAGGGCCCGACGTCCACAGGTGGGGGTTGTGCTTACAGCCCAACACCGTGCAGGACGTTTGGCATTTGCCAGAGAACACCAAGATTGGCAAATTCGCCACTGGCGCCCTGTGCTCTTCACAGATGAAAGCAGGTTCACACTGAGCACATGAGCACATGTGACAGACGTGACAGAGTCTGGAGACGCCGTGGAGAACGTTCTGCTGCCTGCAACATCCTCCAGCATGACCGGTTTGGCGATGGGTCAGTCATGGTGTGGGGTGGCATTTCTTTGTGGGGCAGCACAGCCCTCCATGTGCTCGCCAGAGGTAGCCTGACTGCCATTAGGTACCGAGATGAGATCCTCAGACCCCTTGTGAGACCATATGCTGACACATGCACATTTGTGGCCTGCTGGAGGTCATTTTGCAGGGCTCTGGCAGTGCACCTCCTTGCACTAAGGCGGAGGTACCGGTCCTGCTGCTGGGTTGTTGCCCTCCTACGGCCTCCTCCACGTCTCCTGATGTACTGGCCTGTCTCCTGGTAGCGCCTGCATGCTCTGGACACTACGCTGACAGACACAGCAAACCTTTTTGCCACAGTTCGCATTGATGTGTCATCCTGGATGAACTGCACTACCTGAGCCACTTGTGTGGGTTGTAGACTCCGTCTCATGCTACCACTAGAGTGAGAGCACCGCCAGCATTCAAAAGTGACCAAAACATCAGCCAGGAAGCATAGGAACTGAGAAGTGGTCTGTGGTCACCACCTGCAGAATCACTCCTGTTTTGGGGGGTGTCTTGCTAATTGCCTATAATTTCCACCTTTTGTCTATTCCATTTGCACAACAGCATGTGAAATTTATTGTCAATCAGTGTTGCTTCCTAAGTGGACAGTTTGATTTCACAGAAGTGTGATTGACTTGGAGTTACATTGTGTTGTTTAAGTGTTCCCTTTATTTTTTTGAGCAGTGTATATATATATATCACTTATCATATCAACGCTGAGACAGAACAGAAATAGCAAACATCTCGAAAGGCAAATATGACTTAATGTAATCTTCCCAGACAGACATGTGTACCTCAAATCATCAAGACGAGGGAATTCAGTTTAAAGAGTCTACGTCAATCTAAGTAACACAATAAAAAGTGGCTATAAAAATCTTTCAGTTTAAGCCAGAGACATCTTCCACCGATGTAAGACTTCCGCAAACGAATGGAAGCATGGAGGTGGTTCTCCGTTTTGGTAACCCATACAAACGAATGGAAGCATGGAGGTGGTTCTCCGTTTTGGTAAGCCATACAAACTAATGGAAGCATGGAGGTGGCTCTCCGTTTCGGTAACCCATACAAACGAATGGAAGCATGGAGGTGGCTCTCCGTTTCGGTAACCCATACAAACAAATGGAAGCATGGAGGTGGCTCTCCGATTCGGTAACCCATACAAACGAATGGAAGCATGGAGGTGGCTCTCCGATTCGGTAACCCATACAAACGAATGGAAGCATGGAGGTGGCTCTCCGTTTCAGTAACCCATACAAACGAATGGAAGCATGGAGGTGGCTCTCCGTTTCGGTAACCCATACAAACGAATGGAAGCATGGAGGTGGCTCTCCGTTTCGGTAACCCATACAAACGAATGGAAGCATGGAGGTGGCTCTCCGTTTCGGTAACCCATACAAACGAATGGAAGCATGGAGGTGGCTCTCCGTTTCGGTAACCCATACAAACGAATGGAAGCATGAAGGTGGTTCTCCGTTTCGGTAACCCATACAAACGAATGGAAGCATGGAGGTGGCTCTCCGTTTCGGTAACCCATACAAAACGAATGGAAGCATGGAGGTAGTTCTCCGTTTTGGTAACCTATACAAACGAATGGAAGCAAAGAGGTAGTTCTCCGTTTTGGTAACCCATACAAACGAATGGAAGCAAAGAGGTAGTTCTCCGTTTTGGTAACCTATACAAACGAATGGAAGCATGGAGGTGGCTCTCCGTTTGGGTAACCCATACAAACGAATGGAAGCATGAAGGTGGTTCTCCGTTTTGGTAACCCATACAAACGAATGGAAGCATGGAGGTGGCTCTCCGTTTGGGTAACCCATACAAACGAATGGAAGCATGGAGGTGGTTCTCCGTTTTGGTAACCCATACAAACGAATGGAAGCATGGAGGTGGTTCTCCGTTTTGGTAACCCATACAAACGAATGGAAGCATGGAGGTGGTTCTCCGTTTTGGTAACCCATACAAACGAATGGAAGCATGGAGGTGGTTCTCCGTTTTGGTAACCCATACAAACGAATGGAAGCATGGAGGTAGTTTTGTGTCAACACAAATAAAGGGTTAAATATGTGTACAAACAAACTAACATATGTCCTGAACTTTCTTATATCTCATAGATAGAGGACAGACACTTCAAAACCTTATTCCTTATTATCATTTTTTGGGACTGTATTTTTTGGCATTGATGAATGTGTTTTTTTAAATGTTTTTTTTTTTTTTCATTCCTAAATGGGTCCTAAAATACTCAATCAAATAGCAAAATGACCCATGGTATGACCATCTTAAAACAACTTAATATGTCAGTGTAGTAACCCCAACGGCTTAGACCACAGGTGTCAAACTCATTCCACAGGGGGCCGAGTGTCTGCGGGTTTTCGCTCCTCCCTTATACTTGATTGATGAATTAACATCACTAATTAGTTAGGAACTCCCCACACCTGGTTGTCTAGGGCTTTATTGAAAGGAAAAACCAAAAACCTGCAGACACTAGGCCCTCCGTGGAATGAGTTTGACACCCCTGGCTTAGACTGTCAGAGCTATTAAACACACAGAGGCTCCTTCCTGCAGCACACACACACACACACGGAAACATACATAAATAGACACACACACACACACACACACACACATTCCAATCTGTGCTGCAAAACAGTCCTGTAGCGTAACATTCACTTCATCTGACCACTTCCGTATTGAGCGAGTCACACACACACACACACACACACTGTTTTCTTTCCAAGGGAAAGGAGGGGGGAGATATGGAGGGAATAGGGAGGGGCTGTTAAACCCACCTGCAGCTTGTCCAGACAATCGATGGCATTTATCTTGCTTTCCTCCGTTGGCAGCAGCAACTCAAGACGGACGGCGGTTTGGGCGTTGGACTGGCACGAAATCATTAGATTGATTTCCTGGGTCTGCATGGACGGATAGACGGATGGAGGGATGGATGGGTGGGGGGGGGGGGGGTGGAGGGAAGGATCGATGGAGGGAGGGAGATATGCACAAACAGGGAAACATAGTTTTCAGGTCCATAGAGCAGAGACCTTGAATTATTGTGGTTCAGGCCTCATGAAGTAGAGACCTTGAAGTATTATGGTTCAGGCCTCATGGAGTAGAGACCTTGAACTATTATGGTTCAGGCCTCATTGAGTAGAGACCTTGAAGTATTGTGGTTCAGGCCTCATGGAGTAGAGACCTTGAAGTATTGTCGTTCAGGCCTCATGGAGTAGAGACCATTTAGTATTGTGGTTCAGGCCTCATGGAGTAGAGACCATTTAGTATTGTGGTTCAGGCCTCATGGAGTAGAGACCTTGAAGTGTTGTGGTTCAGGCCTCATGGAGTAGAGACCTTTCAGTATTGTGGTTCGGGCCTCATGGAGTAGAGACCTTTCAGTATTGTGGTTCAGGCCTCATGGAGTAGAGACCATTTAGTATTGTGGTTCAGGCCTCATGGAGTAGAGACCTTTCAGTATTGTGGTTCAGGCCTCATGGAGTAGAGACCTTGAAGTATTGTGGTTCAGGCCTCATGGAGTAGAGACCTTTCAGTATTGTGGTTCAGGCCTCATGGAGTAGAGACCTTGAAGTATTGTGGTTCAGGCCTCATGGAGTAGAGACCTTTCAGTATTGTGGTTCAGGCCTCATGGAGTAGAGACCTTGAAGTATTGTGGTTCAGATCTCATGGAGTAGAGACCTTGAAGTATTGTGGTTCAGGCCTCATGGAGTAGAGACCATTTAGTATTGTGGTTCAGGCCTCGTGGAGTAGAGACCTTGAAGTATTATGGTTCAGGCCTCATGGAGTAGAGACCTTGAAGTATTGTGGTTCAGGCCTCATGGAGTAGAGACCATTTAGTATTGTGGTTCAGGCCTCATGGAGTAGAGACCTTGAAGTATTATGGTTCAGGCCGCATGGAGTAGAGACCTTGAAGTATTGTGGTTCAGTCCTCATGGAGTAGAGACCATTTAGTATTGTGGTTCAGGCCCAGTAATTGACATCATAATGATTGATAGTACCACTCTGATGAAGAGGGGGGCCAGAGGAAGGGTAAACAATTACAATAGAATTGAATAGGATAACAGGCTTACATGTTTCTCACATGAAACTTCTACAGTGGATTTCTAGTAGGCTAGCATCACTGTTGTTGTGTGCAGAGGGGAATTATAGCCTAGCAAATGATCATGGAACAGTTCAATTCATCT
Source organism: Salvelinus fontinalis (assembly GCF_029448725.1). NCBI lineage: Eukaryota > Metazoa > Chordata > Actinopteri > Salmoniformes > Salmonidae > Salvelinus > Salvelinus fontinalis. The sequence continues at coordinate 49,004,177 of NC_074672.1, read as the reverse complement.
TAATTAAAAAATATTAAATAAATAAAAATGTGAATATGATGACAAGAGGTACTTCCCAAATTAGATTGATTTCCTCGGTCTGCACGGAGGGATGGATGGAGATATGCACAGACGGGGAAACATATTATTCAGACCTCATGGAGCGGAAGCCAATTATTAATGCGGTTCAGGCCCACTAATTGACATCGTGACATCATAATTAAGAGGGATGGCAGAGGAAGAGAGAGAAGAAGAAAAAAAAATAAGATAATTGACTTCTTACCAAAGGAACTTTCTAAAGTGGATTTAAAGGTAGGATTGTTTTCACTGTGTGTACAGTCAAACGCATGACAAGAAGCCGTTACATCGATGAGAGTAAAACAAATCTGTGTGTGCATATGGAGACAGACGGCACCCTATTCCCTATCATTCTGTGTACGAGACAACTTTTGATCAGGGGCCCATAGGAATATTGTCAAAAATAGGGGCACATATATATATATATATAAAGAATAGGGTGCCGTTTTGGAACAGAACGAGGGGGAGGATATTCTTACCCTCATACTCCGATACTGCAGTCTCATCTGTCGAACTCTGTTGCGGGCTTCCGCGGCCTTCAGTTGTCCTATGATCAGGTCTTGCCGTCTCTTCTCTTCCTCGTCCCTCTCGTCGCAGTGATGATGACCGACACTTGTATGTCTCTTCCCCCCGGCCCCGGAAGACTGCCAGGCGGACACCCGCTGCCGAGACATCGCCATCCAGGTCTTCGCCTCTTTCGGCGGCTCCTCGTAGGCCAGGTACCGGGCCCGCTGCTGCGGACACATCCGCTTCACCTCCTCTTTAGTCGCGCTTGATCTCCTCCGGTTGCCACAGGTACTGGGCTTGTTGTCACTTTTTGACGACATATCGATAGGCCTACTGGTTTCAAAATGAATAGGTATATCTTACCAAATACAATTTTGACAGTTTGTTTGTTACTTTTTGAAATGTTGCATATTTTAAAATATTGGTGTTTCCACAACAATGTAGCGAACTGTTGATACAGTAGCATACAGTGGCCAGTCAGCAACAGTAGCAAACACAAAACTGCACTCAATGTCAACATTTATCATCACGTAAGTTCAGTAAAAAGCGGGAGATACACTAATTTCAGCAACGCATTTCAAGAAAAGTATTGAATGTTGTTTTACCTTTCAGAGAGGGGGGGAAATGAAGTCGAGATCACACACACGGCGCCGTGTTGTTTACTGCCGTTGTCATAGAAACATGCTCGGCTACCACATTCCGTGGCTAACCTCTTCCGCATCGCGCTGGTGTGCCAAACTGTGCCTAGTTAGACGCTGATATTGACTTTTGATAAAGTTATTTTTGTTGTTGTCATGAGCCATGAAAATATGATTGATCTATTCGCTTTTCTTCTTGTGTCTGTTGTGGAGGCACCTTTGGAGTGAAATTAGACTCGTTGTTTGTGTAACAGTGTGGACGTGCATGCCGTTGTGGTGATGATGACTGATGGTTTTTCTCGGAACTGATTGATTTACTTTACGTAGCAGTTTATGATAACTAACTTGGCAGGTTAGGATAATTAACATAACAGATGAGGATAATTAACAGAGCAGGTTAGGATAATTAATATAGCAGGTTAAGATAATTAACGGAGCAGATTAGGAGAATTAACATAACATGTTAGGGTAATTAACATAGAAAATTAGGAATATTAACATAGCAGGTTCGAGAATTAACGTAGAAGGTTAGGAGAATTAACATAACAGGTTAGGAAAATTAACATAACAGGTTAGGAAAATTAACATAGCAGGTTAGGATAATTAACATAACAGGTTATGATAATGAACGTAGCAGGTTAATGTAGCAGGTTAGGATAATTTAAGTAGAAGGTTAGGCGAATTAAAGTAGGAGTTTAGGAAAATTAACAAGGCAGGTTAAGATAATTAAGCTAAGGTTAGGAAAAGGGTTAGGATTAGATTTTGCTTTAGCTAAAATTCTACAACTGTAAATTAAATTCTTAAATATACAAACAAGAAATAAGAAGAACACAGAAAGTAAGAAGCTATATACAGGGTCAGTACCATATTAACAATGTACAGGGACACTGGAGTGATGGAGGTAGATATGTATAGGGAGAAGGGGACAGGGATACTGGAGTGATGGAGGTAGATATGTATAGGGGGAAGGTGACTATATACAGGGTCAGTACCATATTAACAATGTACAGGGATACTGGAGTGATTGAGGTAGATATGTAGAGGGGTAAGGTGACTATTTACAGGGTCAATTCCATATTAATAATGTACAGGGATACCGGAGTGATGGAGGTAGATATGTATAAGGGTAAGGTGACAGGGATACTGGAGTGATGGAGGTAGATATGTATAAGGGTAAGGTGACAGGGATACTGGAGTGATGGAGGTAGATATGTATAGGGGTAAGGGGACTAGGCCTCAGGATGCATGATAAACAGAGTAGCAGCAGCGTAAATGATGGAGGTAGATATGTAGAGGGGTAAGGTGACTAGGCCTCAGGATGCATGATAAACAGAGTAGCAGCAGCGTAAATGATGGAGGTAGATATGTAGAGGGGTAAGGGGACTAGGCATCAGGATGCATGATAAACAGAGTAGCAGCAGCGTAAATGATGGAGGTAGATATGTAGAGGGGTAAGGTGACTAGGCCTCAGGATGCATGATAAACAGAGTAGCAGCAGCGTAAATGATGGAGGTAGATATGTAGAGGGGTAAGGTGACTAGGCCTCAGGATGCATGATAAACAGAGTAGCAGCAGCGTAAATGATGGAGGTAGATATGTAGAGGGGTAAGGGGACTAGGCCTCAGGATGCATGATAAACAGAGTAGCAGCAGCGTAAATGATGGAGGTAGATATGTAGAGGGGTAAGGTGACTAGGCCTCAGGATGCATGATAAACAGAGTAGCAGCAGCGTAAATGATGGAGGTAGATATGTAGAGGGGTAAGGTGACTAGGCCTCAGGATGCATGATAAACAGAGTAGCAGCAGCGTACATGATGGAGGTAGATATGTAGAGGGGTAAGGTGACTAGGCCTCAGGATGCATGATAAACAGAGTAGCAGCAGCGTAAATGATGGAGGTAGATATGTAGAGGGGTAAGGTGACTAGGCCTCAGGATGCATGATAAACAGAGTAGCAGCAGCGTAAATGATGGAGGTAGATATGTAGAGGGGTAAGGGGACTAGGCATCAGGATGCATGATAAACAGAGTAGCAGCAGCGTAAATGATGGAGGTAGATATGTAGAGGGGTAAGGGGACTAGGCCTCAGGATGCATGATAAACAGAGTAGTAGCAGCGTAATGATGGAGGTAGATATGTAGAGGGGTAAGGTGACTAGGCCTCAGGATGCATGATAAACAGAGTAGCAGCAGCGTAAATGATGGAGGTAGATATGTAGAGGGGTAAGGGGACTAGGCATCAGGATGCATGATAAACAGAGTAGCAGCAGCGTAAATGATGGAGGTAGATATGTAGAGGGGTAAGGGGACTAGGCCTCAGGATGCATGATAAACAGAGTAGTAGCAGCGTAATGATGGAGGTAGATATGTAGAGGGGTAAGGGGACTAATGATGATTGTATGTGTATGTAGAGTCAGTATAAATGTTATGTAAACATTGTATTTCTGTGGTTTGAATTTCATAATCAATTTGGTTTTTCAGTTGGTAGACCTGCCCTTGTGTCTCTCCTCACTCGGAAAACCCACTACTCCCTGATGTCAATAACAAAGCTGATAACTGTGACTTGATTGGATTAGAATGTGAATAATGGTAATGATGATGAGAGCCCGGTATAACTCAGCCCTTTCATTAGAGGTTATGGTTACTTTGTGTCTCTAATACCACACTGTTTACATTTCTATAGTCATGTGACAAAGAGTCTTTTTTCAATTAAAAGTCCAATTGTTGGCCTTTTTACCAAATCATTTTTTTTCTCCACGTGAAATGTTTAATTTCCAGAACTAATCACAATTGGGTGTGCTATAACCTGCCCATATAATATCCTGCCCATATGAACACATTTATTTTAGGCCATATAAAGAACACCTATGCATGATTTAATGAAAACAGCAAACAGACATAATGTTTCACGTTCTTTAATAAAATACTTTAATGAAAACAGAAACAGACAATAGGCTATAGAGCAGGCTTCACAGTTTCTCCACCTCCAAAATAGGCCTACGAGGAACCTCGACGTCTCTCGACGACGTTGAGTGCACGAGGGGGGTCTCTGCACTGTGTAGTACCTTACCTAGCCCAGTAAGCGCTGTGTAGTACCCTCTACAAAAAGTTTAACAAAAAGACACGTAAGCCATATAAACGCATTGAATAACAAGAGTCACTACATGGAACAACAAATCATCTGAATGAAGTTTGTTCTGAAGTGTCTGTCCTACATCTGAGAGATATGAGAAAGATTAGGAAACAATTGTAAGTTTTCAAACGTTGACATGTATTTTCTAACCCCTTGATTATGTCAATCAACAGTTTCCATACTTTCATTCATTATTTCAACTGGTACCGTGGGACCTTCAGGCAAGTCTTGTGAGGCCTGTGGGCATCCTAGAGCAAAACAACCGACATACAGGTGTTCATGAGAGCCCAAACTGTTCGGACGCTACAGACAGAGAAGTTGGCAGATCGGCTGTACCGAATTCAGATGAGTCCCAAGACACTTGTGCGGGTCGAAGAACAAAACGGAGAACATCATCGTGAGAGTCTCATCTTTCCGTAGAGGGGACGTTACAGACGATTCTGTGAGAAGACCAATTTTCGGGAATGTCTCATGGTCTAACAAATACTGCTTTAGCTCTGTCACCTTTCAACGCATACGCGGAAGTGGATGCGGTGGATTCATCCAATGCAAAACAAACTATATCTCTATCTTAAACCGAGTGATTTTTCTGGGGAATTTTTTATTATTGTGCTAAATATATTTCCGCCGGGGTTGCGGACATCAACTCTAGGAGGCTAAACACAACTGGTGACAGATCGAGATCTCTGTCTGACAAACTGCTATCAGTCTTTTCTACATTTGTAATATAAACTCAGCAACAAAAAAAAAGAAATGTCCTCTCACTGTCAACTGCGTTTATTTTCAGCAAACTTAACATGTGTAAATATTTGTATGAACATAAGATTCAACAACTGAGACATAAACTTAACAAGTCCACAGACATGTGACTAACAGAAATTGAATAATGTGTCCCTGAACAAAGGGGGGGTCAAAATCAAAAGTAACAGTCAGTATCTGGTGTGGCCACCAGCTGCATTAAGTACTGCAGTGCATCTCCTCCTCATGGACTGCAACAGATTTGCCAGTTCTTGCTGTGAGATGTTACCCCACTCTTCCACCAAGGCACCTGCAAGTTCCCAGACATTTCTGGGGGGGTCTAGAGTTTAGGGGTGGTCTAGAGTTTAGGGGTGGTCTAGTGGTCTAGTGGTTAGAGGTGGTCTAGTGGTTAGGGGTGGTCTAGGGGTTAGGGGTGGTCTAGGGGTTAGGGGTGGTCTAGAGGTTAGGGGTGGTCTAGTGGTTGGGGGGGTCTAGAGGTTAGGGGTGGTCTAGAGGTTAGGGGTGATCTAGAGGTTAGGGGTAGTCTAGTGGTTAGGGGTGGTCTAGAGGAGCACCATAACTCATTGGACAATGATTTTTTTGTTTTGTTATTTTGGTTCTGTACTCTAGCACTCTAGAGTTTGAAAGGATACAATGACGACGAGGGTGAAGTACAGACTGTCAGCTTTAATGTGAGGTTATTTTCATACATATCGGATAAACCGTTTAGAAATGACAGCACCTTTTGTACATGGTCCCCCCATTTTAAGGTAATACAAGTATTCGTTGAATTGGCTTCACAGATGTGTCGTTAGGCAGGTGTATTCATTTGTGTCGTTAGTGAATGCAGGAGAGGTGTTGATGAATAGTATTGATTCTAGACTTTGCTGTTGCCTTTGGAGGTTGTTGTTGGGGTTGGACAACATGAGGAAGACAGCAGTGTCGATGCAAATGAAGCTGGCCGTCATAAGACTCAGAAATGAAAATGAATCAATCAGGAACATTGCAAAAACCCTGGGCATGCCCAAGTCAACAGTTTGGTTCATCATTAAGAAGAAAAACAACACCTGGTGAACTCAATTATGTCAAAAGACCCGGTAGACTGAGGAAGACCACTGTAGTGGATGACCGGAGAATACTCTCTATGGTGAGAACCTGACAACAGCCCAACAGATCCAAAACCCTCTCCTGGATGCAGGTGTAAAGTCTACCATACGTAGAAGACTACACCAGCAGGACTACAGAGGGTACACTACAGGATGCAAACCACTGATAAGAACAGAAAGGCGAGATTACAGTTTGCTAAAAAGCACCTAAAAGAGCCCCAAGAGTTCTGGGGAAAAAAGTATTGTGGACAGATGAGACAAAGATTAACATGTACCAGAGTGATGGAAAGAGGAACGTGTGGAGAGAAAAAAAGACATGCCCATGATCCAAAGCATACCACCTCATCCGTGAAACATGTTGTAGTAGGTGTTATGGCTTGAGCCTGTATGGCTGCCAGTGGAACATGGTGGAGGGGGTGTTATGGCTTGAGCCTGTATGGCTGCCAGTGGAACATGGTGGAGGGGGTGTTATGGCTTGAGCCTGTATGGCTGCCAGTGGAACATGGTGGAGGGGGTGTTATGGCTTGAGCCTGTATGGCTGCCAGTGGAACATGGTGGAGGGGGTGTTATGGCTTGAGCCTGTATGGCTGCCAGTGGAACATGGTGGAGGGGGTGTTATGGCTTGAGCCTGTATGGCTGCCAGTGGAACATGGTGGAGGGGGTGTTATGGCTTGAGCCTGTATGGCTGCCAGTGGAACATGGTGGAGGGGGTGTTATGGCTTGAGCCTGTATGGCTGCCAGTGGAACATGGTGGAGGGGGTGTTATGGCTTGAGCCTGTATGGCTGCCAGTGGAACATGGTGGAGGGGGTGTTATGGCTTGAGCCTGTATGGCTGCCAGTGGAACATGGTGGAGGGGGTGTTATGGCTTGAGCCTGTATGGCTGCCAGTGGAACATGGTGGAGGGGGTGTTATGGCTTGAGCCTGTATGGCTGCCAGTGGAACATGGTGGAGGGGGTGTTATGGCTTGAGCCTGTATGGCTGCCAGTGGAACATGTTGGAGGGGGTGTTATGGCTTGAGCCTGTATGGCTGCCAGTGGAACATGGTGGAGGGGGTGTTATGGCTTGAGCCTGTATGGCTGCCAGTGGAACATGGTGGAGGGGGTATTATGGCTTGAGCCTGTATGGCTGCCAGTGGAACATGGTGGAGGGGGTGTTATGGCTTGAGCCTGTATGGCTGCCAGTGGAACATGGTGGAGGGGGTGTTATGGCTTGGGCCTGTATGGCTGCCAGTGGAACAGGCTCACTTGTCTTCATCGATGATGTGACAACAAGTAGAACAATGAATTCTGAATTCAATGAATTCTGAAGTGTACAGAAATATTTTATCTGCTCAGATAAAACCAAACGCCTTCAAACTCATTGGACGGCACATCAACATGCAACAAGACAATGACCCTAAACATCAGTGCTAGAGCAACGAAACCAGCGTCTGGTGATGTTACAGGCCTGGCAGAGCATCACCAGGGAAGATACCCAGCGTCTGGTGATGTTACAGGCCTGGCAGAGCATCACCAGGGAAGATACCCAGCGTCTGGTGACGTTACAGGCCTGGCAGAGCATCACCAGGGAAGATACCCAGCGTCTGGTGATGTTACAGGCCTGGCAGAGCATCACCAGGGAAGATACCCAGCGTCTGGTGACGTTACAGGCCTGGCGGAGCATCACCAGGGAAGATACCCAGCGTCTGGTGACGTTACAGGCCTGGCAGAGCATCACCAGGGAAGATACCCAGCGTCTGGTGATGTTACAGGCCTGGCAGAGCATCACCAGGGAAGATACCCAGCGTCTGGCGATGTTACAGGCCTGGCGGAGCATCACCAGGGAAGATACCCAGCGTCTGGTGATGTTACAGGCCTGGCAGAGCATCACCAGGGAAGATACCCAGCGTCTGGTGATGTTACAGGCCTGGCAGAGCATCACCAGGGAAGATACCCAGCGTCTGGTGACGTTACAGGCCTGGCAGAGCATCACCAGGGAAGATACCCAGCGTCTGGTGATGTTACAGGCCTGGCAGAGCATCACCAGGGAAGATACCCAGCGTCTGGTGACGTTACAGGCCTGGCGGAGCATCACCAGGGAAGATACCCAGCGTCTGGTGACGTTACAGGCCTGGCAGAGCATCACCGGGGAAGATACCCAGCGTCTGGTGATGTTACAGGCCTGGCGGAGCATCACCGGGGAAGATACCCAGCGTCTGGCGATGTTACAGGCCTGGCGGAGCATCACCGGGGAAGATACCCAGCGTCTGGCGATGTTACAGGCCTGGCGGAGCATCACCGGGGAAGATACCCAGCGTCTGGTGATGTTACAGGCCTGGCGGAGCATCACCGGGGAAGATACCCGGCGTCTGGTGATGTTACAGGCCTGGCGGAGCATCACCGGGGAAGATACCCGGCGTCTGGTGATGTTACAGGCCTGGCGGAGCATCACCGGGGAAGATACCCGGCGTCTGGTGATGTTACAGGCCTGGCGGAGCATCACCGGGGAAGATACCCGGCGTCTGGTGATGTTACAGGCCTGGCGGAGCATCACCGGGGAAGATACCCGGCGTCTGGTGATGTTACAGGCCTGGCGGAGCATCACCGGGGAAGATACCCGGCGTCTGGTGATGTTACAGGCCTGGCGGAGCATCACCGGGGAAGATACCCGGCGTCTGGTGATGTTACAGGCCTGGCGGAGCATCACCGGGGAAGATACCCAGCGTCTGGTGATGTTACAGGCCTGGCGGAGCATCACCGGGGAAGATACCCAGCGTCTGGTGATGTTACAGGCCTGGCGGAGCATCACCAGGGAAGATACCCAGCGTCTGGTGATGTTACAGGCCTGGCAGAGCATTACATTTACATTTACATTTAAGTCATTTAGCAGACGCTCTTATCCAGAGCGACTTACAAGTACATACATTCATACTTTTTTTGTACTGGCCCCCCGTGGGAATCGAACCCACAACCCTGGCGTTGCAAGCGCCATGCTATACCAACTGAGCCACACGGGACCACCAGGGAACATACCCAGGGTCTGAGGATGTTACAGGCCTGGCAGAGCATCACCAGGGAACGTACCCAGCGTCTGGTGATGTCGATGCATCGCAGACTTCAAGCAGTCATTGCATGCAAAGCATATGCGACCAAATATGAACAATGATTAATTTATTCTACATTATGTTTAACTGTCCAATGGTTTTTCATGCCCGAAAATGACTGGGCCCATGTACAAAAGCTTCTGTAATTGCTAAACGGTTCGTCCGATATCTATAAAAATACCCTCAAATTAAAGCTGCACTTCACCCTCATTGTCATTGTATCCTTTCAAACTCAAAGTGATAGAGTACAGAACCAAAAAAACAGGATGCATGTATAGGGCTACTGTGTAGGTTCCAGCCCACACCTTTCTGGCAAAATAACTCAATCCCCTGATTGACATGATGCAGTTAGCCACTATTTAGTAAGGAATTACCTTCATCCACTTGTCTAGGTCTTAATTGAAAGGAAAAACCAAACAGCTGCAGACACTCGTTTTCTTACACCAACAGTTTCCTTTCACACAAAGTGTGGGGTACATTGTGCGGGGTACATTGTGCGGGGTACATTGTGCGGGGTACATTGTGCGGGGTACATTGTGTGGAGTACATTGTGTGGAGTACATTGTGCGGGGTACATTGTGCGGGGTACATTGTGTGGGGTACATTGTGCGGGGTACATTGTGCGGGGTACATTGTGCGGGGTACATTGTGTGGGGTACATTGTGTGGGGTACATTGTGTGGAGTACATTGTGTGGAGTACATTGTGCGGGGTACATTGTGCGGGGTACATTGTGCGGGGTACATTGTGCGGGGTACATTGTGTGGGGTACATTGTGTGGGGTACATTGTGCGGGGTACATTGTGTGGGGTACATTGTGTGGGGTACATTGTGTGGAGTACATTGTGTGGAGTACATTGTGTGGGGTACATTGTGTGCGGTACATTGTGTGGAGTACATTGTGTGGGGTACATTGTGCGGGGTACATTGTGCGGGGTACATTGTGCGGGGTACATTGTGCGGGGTACATTGTGCGGAGTACATTGTGTGGAGTACATTGTGTGGGGTACATTGTGTGGGGTACATTGTGTGGGGTACATTGTGTGGAGTACATTGTGTGCGGTACATTGTGTGCGGTACATTGTGTGCGGTACATTGTGTGGAGTACATTGTGTGGGGTACATTGTGTGAGGTACATTGTGTGGGGTACATTGCCACAGTAGATTTGCTAAATGAGGAAACTCTTTGTTTCTACTGAAAGGAATCTTTGTCAAACAGATAAATCGGCCGTAGTCTGTTTAAAAAAAGGACTAAGTTGTTGCGATGACAATACCAAGTAGAGGGTGAACATATCTTGAAAGATTACAAGCGTCTTTTAGGGAGCGTTAATAAGGTGACAATTAAATGTTTGCAATTGAGATCCGCCTTGCAGGTGAATTCATATCGATGGTTTAACGAGACATCAGCAGGTGAATTCATATCGATGGTTTAACGAGACATCAGCAGGTGAATTCATATCGATGGTTTAACGAGACATCAGCAGGTGAATTCATATCGATGGTTTAACGAGACATCAGCAGGTGAATTCATATCGATGGTTTAACGAGACATCAGCAGGTGAATTCATATCGATGGTTTAACGAGACATCAGCAGGTGAATTCATATCGATGGTTTAACGAGACATCAGCAGGTGAATTCATATCGATGGTTTAACGAGACATCAGCAGGTGAATTCATATCGATGGTTTAACGAGACATCAGCAGGTGAATTCAGCACATATCGATGGTTTAACGAGACATCAGCAGGCGATCATAAAGAAGCTGCTAACGAACTACTATTTTTTGGACAGATCTTTTTGGTGAACATAGTGAACATCGGGAACCTGAATTTGCGTAGGTGACAAAACCATTAATTTGTCTCCCTGATTTACCTCCCACTATACTGTTTTTTGTTGTTGTTGTTCATGACATGTTTCTGCAGATACATCTCCACCCGGCACAGCCAGAAGAGGACTGGCCACCCCTCATAGCCTGGTTCCTCTCTAGGTTTCTTCCTAGGTTTTGGCCTTTCTAGGGAGTTTTTCCTAGCCACCGTGCTTCTACACCTGCATTACTAGCTGTTTGGGGTTTTAGGCTGGGTTTCTGTACAGCACTTTGAGATATTAGCTGATGTACGAAGGGCTATATAAAATAAACTTGATTAAACTTGAGATACGTTACAAGTCATTCTCTAAAGAGAGTGAATCCACACTGCACAAACAGGAAATAGTGGGGAGAGCTTGTCAATCTGGTCCACGCTGATTTTTTGTTGTTCAGTGCTTAAAAAATATGTAATATTTTTAATTTGGTAAAATGTATTTCGGAAGGGAGAAGGTAGTGTGGTTTTCACTCTTCTGCAGGTTTGACTAAATCATCATGTCTTCCATCCTAGCCTCATGTCCTCATCTGCTTGAATATGCCTCCCAGTCCCCGGTTCGAATCCGGGCTGTATCACATCCGGCCGTGATTGGGAGTCCCATAGGGCGGCGCACAATTGGCCCGGTGTCATCCAGGTTTGGCCGGGAGTAGGCCGTCATTGTAAATAAGGAATTTGTTCTTAACTGACTTGTTTAGTTAAATAAAAGGTTAAAGAAATGGTGCAATAGATGGTATAAAATACAGTATATACATATGATATGCGTAAATAAGATATGTAAACATTATTTAAAGTGGCATTATTTAAAGTGGCATTGTTTAAAGTGACTAGTGATCCATTTATTCAAGTGGCCAGCGATTGTGTCTCAATGTAGGCAGCAGCCATTCTGAGTTAGTGATGGCTGTTTAGCAGTCTGATGGCCTTGAGATAGAAGCTGTTTTTCAGTCTCTCGGTCCCAGCTTTGATGCACCTGTACTGACTTCGCCTTCTGGATGGTAGCGCTATGAACAGTCAGTGGCTCGTGTGATTGTTGTCCTTGATGATCTTTATGGCCTTCCTGTGACATCGGGTGGTGTAGGTGTCCTGGAGGGCAGGTAGTTTCCCCCCGGTAATGCGTTGTGCAGACCTCACTACCCTCTGGAGAGCCTTACGGTTGTGGGCAGTGCAGCTGCCATACCAGGCTGTGTACAGCCCGATAGGATGCTCTTGATTATGCATCTGTAAAAGTTTGTCAGGGTTTTGGTTGACAAGACACATTTCTTCAGCCTCCTAAGGTTGAAAAACTTTCTACCTTCTCCACTGCTGTTCCTTTGATGTGGATAGGGGGATGCTCCCTCTGCTGTTCCCTGAAGTCCACAATCATCACCTTTGTTTTGTTGACGTTGAGTGTGAGGTTATTTTCCTGACACCACACTCCGAGGGCCCTCACCTCCTCCCTGTAGGCCGTCTCGTCGTTGTTGGTAATTAAGCCTACACTGTAGTGTCGTCTGCAAACTTGAGGATTGAGTTGGAGGTGTGCATGGCCACGCAGTCATGGGTGAACAGGGAGTACAGGAGAGGGCTGAGAACGCACCCTCATGGGGCCCCAGTGTTGAGGATCAGCGAAGTGGAGATGTTGTTTCCTACTTTCACCACCTGGGGGCGGCCCGTCAGAAAGTCCACAACCCAATTGCACAGGGCAGGGTTGAGACCCAGGGCCTCCAGCTTGATGATGAGTTTGGAGGGTACTATTGTTTTGAATGCTGAGCTGTAGTCAATGAACAGCATTCTCACATAGGTATTCCTCTTGTCCAGATGGGAAAGGGCAGTGTGCAGTGTGATGGTGATTGTATCGTCTGTGGACCTGTTGGGGCGGTATGCAAACTGAAGTGGGTCTAGAGTGGCCGGTAAGGTGTAGGTGACATGATCCTTGAATTGTCTCTCAAAGCACTTCATGATGACAGAAGTGAGTGCTACTGGGCGGTAGTCATTTAGTTCAGTTATCTTTGCCTTCTTGGGAACAGGAACAATGGTGGCCATCTTGAAGCATGTGGGGACAGCAGACTGGGATAGGGAGTGATTGAATAAGTCCGTAAACATGGTCTGCGCATGCTCTGAGGACGTGGCTAGTGATGCCGTCTGGGCCAGCGGCCTTGCGAGGGTTAGAACGTTTAAATGTTTTACTCACGTCGGCCACTAGAAAGAGAGGGGGGGTGGGGGGGCCAGTCCTTCTTAGCGGGCCGCGGGGGTGGCACTGTTTTATCCTCAAAGCGGGCAAAGAAAGTGTTAGATTGGTCTGAAAGCATGACTTCGGTGTCCGTGATGTGGCTGGCTTTCTTTTTGTAGTTCCGTGATTTCCTGTAGACCCTGCCACATACGTCTCGTGTCTAAGCCATTGAATTGCGACTTCACTTTGTCCCTGTACCGGCATTTCGCTTGTTTGATTGCCTTGCGGAGGGAATAACTACATTGTTTGTCTGCCATATTCCCAGACCTCTTTCCATGGTTAAATGTGGTGATTTGCACTTTCAGCTTTGCCCGAATGACGCCATCCATTCACGGTTTCTGGTTAGGGTTTTAATAGTCACAGTGGGTACAACAACTCCTATACACTTCTTTATTAACTCACTCACTGAGTCAGCGTATACATCGATAATGTTCTCTGAGGCTGACCAGAACATATCTCAGTCCGCGTGATCAAAACATTCTTGAAGCGTGGATTCCGATTGGTCAGACCAGCATTGAATGGTTCTAGTCACTGGTACATCCTGTTTTGAGTTTCTGCCTATAAGACGGTAGGAGCAAGATGGCGTTGTGGTCGGATTTGCGGAAGGGAGTGCGGGGGAGGGCTTTGTTTGAATCGCGGAAGTTATAGAAGCAGTGATCGAGTGTATTACCCCATGTGCGTAGTGCAATCAATATGCTGATAGAATTTAGGTAGCCTTGTTCTCAAATTTGCTTTGTTAAAATCCCCAGCTACAATAAATGCCGCCTCAGGATATATGGTTTCCAGTTTACATAGTGTCCAGTGAACTTCCTTGAGGGCTGTCTTGGTGTCTATTTGAGGGGGAATGTACACCGCTGTGACGATAACTGACGAGAATTCTCTTTGGAGGTAATATGGCTGGCATTTGATTGTAAATAATTATAGCTCGGATGAGCAGAAGGACTTGAGTTCCTGTGTGTTGTTATGATAACCAGTCTAGTGCATTTTAGAGTTGAAGAGGACCAACTACAGAAACACATGCTTGCATCTCAAAAAGTAAATTAAATGTAGAATCAGTTTAACATGAGACAAACGCAGGATTTCACTTCTGTAACATGCAGTGATGAGAATTCTGTTGTCCCTGTCAGGGAGCTCAGGCTTTTGCTGTAGATAGTAGGGTTCTCGTCTCTGGACCACACAATCTAAGGCACTACTCTCTCTACATCCAAAAAGATCTCACACTCGATTAGTGCAAATACAGTGAATTTGAAAAGTATTCAGACCCCTTCCCTTTTTTCCACATTTTGTTAAGTTACAGCCTTATAAAAAAATGTATTAAATTATTTATTTTCCTCATCAATCTACACACAATACCCCACAATGAAAAAGCGAAACAGGTTGGTAGCAGCATCATACTGTGGGGATGTTTCTCAGCGGCAGGGATTTGGAGAGTAGTCGAGGGAAAGATGAACGGAGCAAAGTACAGAGTTTGAGAGATCCTTGATGAAAACCTTCTCCAGAGCACTCAGGACCTCAGACTGGGGCGAAGGTTGACCTTCCAGCAGGAAAACGACCATAAGCACACAGCCAAGACAATGCTGGAGTGGCTTCGGGACAAGTCTCTGAATATTCTTGAATGGCCCAGCCAGAGCCGGGACTTAAACTCGAACAAACATCTCTGGACAGACCTGAAAATAGCTGTGCAGCGACGCTCCCCATCCAACCTGACAGAGTTTGAGAGGATCTGCAGAGAAGAATGGGAGAAACCCAAATACAGGTGTGCCAAGCTTGTAGCATCATACCCAAGAAGACTCGAGGCTGTAATCGCTGCCAAAGGTGCTTAAACAAAGTACTGAGTATTTAATTTTGTTAAAATTCGCAAACATTTCTAAAAAACATGTTTTTCTTTGTCATGATGGGGCATTGTGTGTAGATTGATGAGGGGGGATTTAATCCATTTTAGAATAAGGTTGTAACGTAACAAAATGTGGAAAAAGTCAAGGGGTCTGAAATATTTCCGAGTGCACAAAAACTTATTTAAGCAGACTTTATGCGTTTCTGTGCATTTATGTGCAGCTTAATTTGTAGGAAAATAATTTTGGTGGGATTCAAACTTTCGGAAACAATCTTTTGAAAGTTATTAGAGCAATGCATGATGGACAATGGTGTTCTACACAGCCGTTTTGTGTGTCCAACATTCATTTATATAAAACAACAAACGTGTTAACAACTCATATATTGTTAATCAACCAGGTTATCACTGAAAAAAATTATAATATAATAGTTGCCTTACATTGTTTTATTTTGTATTAATGCCAACACTTATTTCTATGCTTTTTACGCTTAATAATACTTTGGGATACTGGTGCACTTGTAGTCAGAAGGCCCTTTTTTTCGTGAAGGAAACAGTAGGCCTACACGATTTTCTTCAAAACACATTTCACCTTTGGTGGAGCCTACATTTAAACCAGTTTCTTCACAATGCATTTAATACAAGGCTATGTCGAATTAGACGAGGGTTGCCAGATTGGAGAAAAAATGGCATATATACAGTACCAGTCGAAAGTTTGGACACACCTACTCATTCAAGGGTTTTTCTTTATTTTTTTGAAGACATCAACAATATGAAGTAACACATATGGAATCATGTAGTAACCAAAAAAGTGTTAAACAAATCAAAATATAGTTTATATTTGATATTCTTCAAAGTAGCCACCCTTGGCCTCGATGACAGCTTTGCACACTCTTGGCAAACACATTCACTTTCGACTGGTACTGTATATATTTTTTGGGTATCGAGGAAGGTATTTGATTGTGGAATGGCAATACATTTTTATGATGAGAAATCATAATACACACACACACTTCCTTACTCATGTTATAGCCAACTCTTGACTTTTGTATGAATAATTTGTTTTTAAAAGTTTTTTTCTAGATGCCATGTCTTCATTATCTTTAACTGGTTAAATGTTTGTAGTTTGCATGTTTCAGTAATGATTAAATAGTCGTAAATCTCTGCTTGATTTAGCTTTTTTTTTAATATTTGCCATATTCCGTATTTCCACTGAAGAAAGAAATAATGAATCAGCACACTACTGTAAATAAATGGACACTACGTGTTATGAAATGGAAATTGCTCTGTTTTAAATAAATGGTGAGAAATACTCAGTCTGAAGCCATTCGGCTATGGATTTCACAGCCCTGTAATAATGATACAATTATATCAGCTTAAAAAGGGTTTATTTACAATCTATGGGCTATAAGATGTTGGGAAAGGTGGCATAGGATAGTCTGAAATAAATTAAATACACTAACTCTAGAAGAGTTCGTGAATGTTCTATCAGAAGAGTTCTTGAATGTTCTATCAGAAGAGTTCTTGAATGTTCTATCAGAAGAGTTCTTGAATGTTCTATCAGAAGAGTTCTTGAATGTTCTATCAGAAGAGTTCTTGAATGTTCTATCAGAAGAGTTCTTGAATGTTCTATCAGAAGAGTTCTTGAATGTTCTTTTAGAAGAGTTCTTGAATGTTCTTTTAGAAGAGTTCTTGAATGTTCTTTTAGAAGAGTTCTTGAATGTTCTTTTAGAAGAGTTCTTGAATGTTCTTTTAGAAGAGTTATTGAATGTTCTTTTAGAAGAGTTCTTGTTTGTTTTCTCTATGGTTGGTTTTCAGAGTTGGTTCAGACTTGGTGTTTTTTTTCCTGTCCATTGGTGCATAGTGTTCTTGGATACTGTTGGAGGGCTTTTAGAATAGTATTCCGACATGACCAGGATTTGACACGCTCCAAGGCTGACGTCTAGGCCGTATCGGCTGGGGAAACAGTCTATACGTGATGGATGAACCGTGTCATATTGGTGCTGCTAGATCATCAGTCTGTTTCCTTCAGCCCACAGATCAATCAATTGGATTTGCTCACAGCTCACTGCTCACAAGTCATTGGCACATCACATCAGACAGACTGATACACACACACACACGCACGCAGACGCACGCACGCACGCGTCAGATCAGACAGACTGATACCCCCCCCCCCCCCCCCCCCCCCCACACACACACACACACACACACACACACACACACACACACACACACACACACACACACACACACACACACACACAGTCTGTTAGGAAGTTGAATTGACTCTCTTCCAAAACACACTGGTGGAATCAAAGTTGTTTCCACGTCATTTAAACAAACTTACGTTGAACCAACGTTGAACCGACGTGGAATTAGACGTCTGTGCCCAATGGTTTGCTCTCCGTTCTCTTAACGTACGAGCCACATTGATAAAACAACATTGGCTCATCTGTTTTTGATGGATACGTATTTCCAGTCAGTTGAATACTGTCTGAAAATATGAAGGAAAAACTTTGATGGAAGACTACAGCCCCTGGACACTAGTGTATCGCAGGGCCTTACCCCTTGATGCACGACTACAGCCCCTGGACGCTAGTGTATCGCAGGGCCTTACCCCTTGATGCACGACTACAGCCCCTGGACGCTAGTGTATCGCAGGGCCTTACCCCTTGATGCACGACTACACCCCCTGGACACTAGTGTATCGCAAGGCATTACCCCTTGATGCACGACTACACCCCCTGGACGCTAGTGTATCACAGGGCCTTACCCCTTGATGCACGACTACAGCCCCTGGACACTAGTGTATCGCAGGGCCTTACCCCTTGATGCACGACTACAGCCCCTGGACACTAGTGTATCGCAAGGCCTTACCCCTTGATGCACGACTACACCCCTGGACGCTAGTGTATCGCAGGGCCTTACCCCTTGATGCACGACTACAGCCCCTGGACGCTAGTGTATCGCAGGGCCTTACCCCTTGATGCACGACTACACCCCCTGGACACTAGTGTATCGCAAGGCATTACCCCTTGATGCACGACTACACCGACTGGACACTAGTGTATCGCAGGGCCTTACCCCTTGATGCACGACTACACCCCCTGGACACTAGTGTATCGCAAGGCATTACCCCTTGATGCACGACTACACCCCCTGGACGCAAGTGTATCGCAGGGCCTTACCCCTTGATGCACGACTACAGCCCCTGGACACTAGTGTATCACAGGGCCTTACCCCCAAGCTCTCCTTAATGCTACAAAGCAGAGGTGCATCCAGTCCCATTTTCACAGTCTTTGGTATCACTCGGCCGGCGATCAGACTCCCAACCTTCCAATCTCAGGACGGACACTATAACCACAAGAACACTTAGTTGGTCAAACCATATCATGTAATCATTATGTAAACATCCCTGGCGTTGCTATTGATTAAACCATCATTGGAACGTAAAGATATATCAGACAATGTAGAAAGACATCTCTTGACATGGAAATTTCTTTGGGCATTGTGTACTTTCTTATTTCTACATACTCTCCTACCGATCCCACTGACCTGACGTAGCTTATATGAAAACAGCCGGATCTCCTGATTACTGGTTGAATTCTAAACCAATCACCTTTTATTTAGTCAAATCAAATGTATTTGTCAAATGCTTCGTAGGACAGCAGGAAGTGGGCTGATGAGGGTGTTCTGAGGGAATTATTTATTTTATTTTTGTAACCATTGCAGAATACATTCCTCATTCCTCTGTGCGAATTGTTTTGTGAAATGTACGTAATGGTCATAAATAAGGCACCTGCTATTGCTATTGGTTATAAATGAGGCCCCTGGTATTGCCATTGGTTAAAAATGAGGCCCCTGGTATTGGTATTGGTTATAAATGAGGCCCCAGGTATTGCTGTTTGTTATAAATGAGGCCCTGGTATTGCCATTGGTTAAAAATGAGGCCCCTGGTATTGGTATTGGTTATAAATGAGGCCCCAGGTATTGCTGTTTGTTATAAATGAGGCCCTGGTATTGCTATTGGTTATAAATGAGGCCCCAGGTATTGCTATTGGTTATAAATGAGGCGCCAGGTATTGCTATTGGTTATAAATGAGGCCCCTGGTATTGCTATTGGTTATAAATGAGGCCCCAGGTATTGCTATTGGTTATAAATGAGGCCCCAGGTATTGCTATTGGTTATAAATGAGGCCCCAGGTATTGCTATTGGTTATAAATGAGGCCCCAGGTATTGCTATTGGTTATAAATGAGGCCCCTGGTATTGCTATTGGTTATAAATGAGGCCCCTGGTATTGCTATTGGTTATAAATGAGGCCCCTGGTATTGCTATTGGTTATTAATTAGGCCCCTGGTATTGCTATTGGTTATAAATGAGGCCCCTGGTATTGCATTTGGTTATAAATGAGAACCCTGGTATTGCTATTGGTTATAAATGAGAACCCTGGTATTGCTATTGGTTATAAATGAGGCCACTGGTATTGCATTTGGTTATAAATCAGGCCCCTGGTATTGCTATTGGCTATACATGAGGCCCCTGGTATTGCTATTGGTTATACATGAGGCCCCTGGTATTGCTATTGGTTATAAATGAGGCCCCTGGTATTGCTATTGGTTATAAATGAGGCCCCAGGTATTGCTATTAGTTATAAATGAGGCCTCAGGTATTGCTATTGGTTATAAATGAGGCCCCTGGTATTGCTATTAGTTATAAATGAGGCCCCAGGTATTGCTATTGGTTATAAATGAGGCCCCAGGTATTGCTATTGGTTATAAATGAGGCCCCAGGTATTGCTATTAGTTATAAATGAGGCCCCAGGTATTGCTATTAGTTATAAATGAGGCCCCAGTTATTGCTATTAGTTATAAATGAGGCCCCAGGTATTGCTATTGGTTATAAATGAGGCCCCAGGTATTGCTATTAGTTATAAATGAGGCCCCAGGTATTGCTATTAGTTATAAATGAGGCCCCAGGTATTGCTATTAGTTATAAATGAGGCCCCAGGTATTGCTATTAGTTATAAATGAGGCCCCAGGTATTGCTATTAGTTATAAATGAGGCCCCAGGTATTGCTATTAGTTATAAATGAGGCCCCAGGTATTGCTATTAGTTATAAATGAGGCCCCAGGTATTGCTATTGGTTATAAATGAGGCCCCAGGTATTGCTATTGGTTATAAATGAGGCCCCTGGTATTGCTGTTGGTTATAAATGAGGCCCCAGGTATTGCTATTGGTTATAAATGAGGCCCCAGGTCTTGCTATTGGTTATAAATGAGGCCCCAGGTATTGCTATTGGTTATAAATGAGGCCCCAGGTATTGCTATTGGTAATAAATGAGGCCCCAGGTATTGCTCATCATAGTGAGTGACGAGTCACTTCTAAATGTCTGTCACTAATGCGGTGTCTATTTTACGACATTCTCAACCTTATACCTCATCCGTCCTTGAATTCGATGATAATTCCCAGCAAATATACCTTGCCGAGATCACCGCTCTATTGAAGACTGTCGTCTACAGCTGAGATGACTTGATTAAACACAGCAGCACCGTACGGTTTAATCGGTGAGATGTGCCATGGCTGTGTTAATGTCACGGAGAGTCTGTATCAGGCCGACTGCCATGGCTGTGTTAATGTCACGGAGAGTCTGTATCAGGCCGACTGCCATGGCTGTGTTAATGTCACGGAGAGTCTGTATCAGGCCGACTGCCATGGCTGTGTTAATGTCACGGAGAGTCTGTATCAGGCCGACTGCCATGGCTGTGTTAATGTAATGTCATAGAGAGTCTGTATCAGGCCGACTGCCATGGCTGTGTTAATGTAATGTCACAGAGAGTCTGTATCAGGCCGACTCCCACCAGAAATACTCAAGCAGTTGTTAATATGAGCGGGAGAGCTGAGACGCCTCTGTGACAATTACCTCTCAGGTCTCTACGCGCACACACACACACACACACACGCTCGCACACACACACAAGCACGCACACACGTACACACACACACACACGCTCGCACACACGTACACACACACACGCTCGCACACACGTACACGCGCTCGCACACACACACACAGACACACACGCTCGCACACACACACACGCTCGCACACACATGCGCACGCGCTCACACACATACCACTGGGTCCTCTTGATTAATACCACTGGGACTTCTTGATTAATACCACTGGGTCATCTTGATTAATACCACTGGGTCCTCTTGATTAATACCACTGGGACCTCTTGATTAATACCACTGGGTCCTCTTGATTAATACCACTGGGACTTCTTGATTAATACCACTGGGTCATCTTGATTAATACCACTGGGTCCTCTTGATTAATACCACTGGGACTTCTTGATTAATACCACTGGGTCCTCTTGATTAATACCACTGGGACCTCTTGATTAATACCACTGGGTCCTCTTGATTAATACCACTGGGACCTCTTGATTAATACCACTGGGACTTCTTGATTAATACCACTGGGTCATCTTGATTAATACCACTGGGTCCTCTTGATTAATACCACTGGGACCTCTTGATTAATACCACTGGGTCCTCTTGATTAATACCACTGGGACTTCTTGATTAATACCACTGGGCCCTCTTGATTAATACCACTGGGCCCTCTTGATTAATACCACTGGGTCCTCTTGATTAATACCACTGGGTCCTCTTGATTAATACCACTGGGTCATCTTGATTAATACCACTGGGTCATCTTGATTAATACCACTGGGACCTCTTGATTAATACCACTGGGTCCTCTAGATTAATACCACTGGGTCCTCTTGATTAATACCACTGGGGTCCTCTTGATTAATACCACTGGGGTTCTCTTGATTAATACCACTGGGGTCCTCTTGATTAATACCACTGGTTCCTCTTGATTAATACCACTGGTTCCTCTTGATTAATACCACTGGGCCCTCTTGATTAATACCACTGGGCCCTCTTGATTAATACCACTGGGGTCCTCTTGATTAATACCACTGGGCCCACTTGATTAATACCACTGGGGTCCTCTTGATTAATACCACTGGGGTCCTCTTGATTAATACCACTGGGGTCCTCTTGATTAATATCACTGGGGTCCTCTTGATTAATACCACTGGGGTCCTCTTGATTAATACCACTGGGGACCTCTTGAATAATACCACTGGGTCCTCTTGATTAATACCACTGGGGTCCTCTAGATTAATACCACTGGGTCCTCTTGATTAATACCACTGGGATCCTCTTGATTAATACCACTGGGTCCTCTTGATTAATACCACTGGGTCCTCTTGATTAATACCACTGGGTCCTCTTGATTAATACCACTGGGGTCCTCTAGATTAATACCACTGGGTCCTCTAGATTAATACCACTGGGTGTCCTGGAGGGCAGGTAGTTTGCCCCCGGTGATGCGTTGTGCAGACCTCACTACCCTCTGGAGAGCCTTACGATTGTGGGCAGAGCAGTTGCCGTACCAGGCGGTGATACAGCCCGACAGGATGCTCTCGATTGTGCATCTGTATAAGTTTGTGAGTGTTTTTGGTGACAAGCCAACTTTCGTCAGCCTCCTGAGGTTGAAGAGGCGCTGCTGCGCTTTCTACTGGTTGTTGGGCCCTATATATCAGAGGGTCTACTGGTGTCCTTTATATCAGAGGGTCTACTGGTGTCCTTTATATCAGAGGGTCTACTGGTGTCCTATATATCAGAGGGTCTACTGGTGTCCTTTATATCAGAGGGTCTACTGGTGTCCTTTATATCAGAGGGTCTACTGGTGTCCTTTATATCAGAGGGTCTACTGGTGTCCTTTATATCAGAGGGTCTACTGGTGTCCTTTATATCAGAGGGTCTACTGGTGTCCTTTATATCAGAGGGTCTACTGGTGTCCTTTATATCAGAGGGTCTACTGGTGTCCTTTATATCAGAGGGTCTACTGGTTTCCTTTATATCAGAGGGTCTACTGGTGTCCTTTATATCAGAGGGTCTACTGGTCGTTGTGTCCTTTATATCAGAGGGTCTACTGGTGTCCTTTATATCAGAGGGTCTACTGGTGTCCTTTATATCAGAGGGTCTACTGGTGTCCTTTATATCAGAGGGTCTACTGGTGTCCTTTATATCAGAGGGTCTACTGGTGTCCTTTATATCAGAGGGTCTACTGGTGTCCTTTATATCAGAGGGTCTACTGGTGTCCTTTATATCAGAGGGTCTACTGGTGTCCTTTATATCAGAGGGTCTACTGGTGTCCTTTATATCAAAGGGTCTACTGGTGTCCTTTATATCAGAGGGTCTACTGGTGTCCTTTATATCAGAGGGTCTACTGGTTTCCTTTATATCAGAGGGTCTACTGGTGTCCTTTATATCAGAGGGTCTACTGGTGTCCTTTATATTAGAGGGTCTACTGGTGTCTTTATATCAGAGGGTCTACTGGTGTCCTTTATATCAGAGGGTCTACTGGTGTCCTTTATATCAGAGGGTCTACTGGTCGTTGTGTCCTTTATATCAGAGGGTCTACTGGTCGTTGAGTCCTTTATATCAGAGGGTCTACTGGTGTCCTTTATATCAGAAGGTCTACTGGTCGTTGTGTCCTTTATATCAGAGGGTCTACTGGTGTCCTTTATATCAGAGGGTCTACTGGTGTCCTTTATATCAGAGGGACTACTGGTGTCCTTTATATCAGAGGGTCTACTGGTGTCCTTTATATCAGAGGGTCTACTGGTGTCCTTTATATCAGAGGGTCTACTGGTGTCCTTTATATCAGAGGGTCTACTGGTGCCCTTTATATCAGAGGGTCTACTGGTGTCCTTTATATCAGAGGGTCTACTGGTGTCCTTTATATCAGAGGGTCTACTGGTGTCCTTTATATCAGAGGGTCTACTGGTGTCCTTTATATCAGAGGGTCTACTGGTGTCCTTTATATCAGAGGGTCTACTGGTGCCCTTTATATCAGAGGGTCTACTGGTGCCCTTTATATCAGAGGGTCTACTGGTGTCCTTTATATCAGAGGGTCTACTGGTGTCCTTTATATCAGAGGGTCTACTGGTCGTTGTGTCCTTTATATCAGAGGGTCTACTGGTGTCCTTTATATCAGAGGGTCTACTGGTGTCCTTTATATCAGAGGGTCTACTGGTGTCCTTTATATCAGAGGGTCTACTGGTGTCCTTTATATCAGAGGGTCTACTGGTCGTTGTGTCCTTTATATCAGAGGGTCTACTGGTCGTTGAGTCCTTTATATCAGAGGGTCTACTGGTGTCCTTTATATCAGAAGGTCTACTGGTCGTTGTGTCCTTTATATCAGAGGGTCTACTGGTGTCCTTTATATCAGAGGGTCTACTGGTGTCCTTTATATCAGAGGGTCTACTGGTGTCCTTTATATCAGAGGGTCTACTGGTGTCCTTTATATCAGAGGGTCTACTGGTGTCCTTTATATCAGAGGGTCTACTGGTGTCCTTTATATCAGAGGGTCTACTGGTGTCCTTTATATCAGAGGGTCTACTGGTGCCCTTTATATCAGAGGGTCTACTGGTGTCCTTTATATCAGAGGGTCTACTGGTCGTTGTGTCCTTTATATCAGAGGGTCTACTGGTGTCCTTTATATCAGAGGGTCTACTGGTGCCCTTTATATCAGAGGGTCTACTGGTGCCCTTTATATCAGAGGGTCTACTGGTGTCCTTTATATCAGAGGGTCTACTGGTCGTTGTGTCCTTTATATCAGAGGGTCTACTGGTGTCCTTTATATCAGAGGGTCTACTGGTGTCCTTTATATCAGAGGGTCTACTGGTCGTTGTGTCCTTTATATCAGAGGGTCTACTGGTGTCCTTTATATCAGAGGGTCTACTGGTGTCCTTTATATCAGAGGGTCTACTGGTGTCCTTTATATCAGAGGGTCTACTGGTGTCCTTTATATCAGAGGGTCTACTGGTGTCCTTTATATCAGAGGGTCTACTGGTGTCCTTTATATCAGAGGGTCTACTGGTCATTGAGTCCTTTATATCAGAGGGTCTACTGGTCATTGAGTCCTTTATATCAGAGGGTCTACTGGTGTCCTTTATATCAGAGGGTCTACTGGTGTCCTTTATATCAGAGGGTCTACTGGTGTCCTTTATATCAGAGGGTCTACTGGTGTCCTTTATATCAGAGGGTCTACTGGTGTCCTTTATATCAGAGGGTCTACTGGTGTCCTTTATATCAGAGGGTCTACTGGTGTCCTTTATATCAGAGGGTCTACTGGTGTCCTTTATATCAGAGGGTCTACTGGTGTCCTTTATATCAGAGGGTCTACTGGTGTCCTTTATATCAGAGGGTCTACTGGTGTCCTTTATATCAGAGGGTCTACTGGTGTCCTTTATATCAGAGGGTCTACTGGTGTCCTTTATATCAGAGGGTCTACTGGTGTCCTTTATATCAGAGGGTCTACTGGTGTCCTTTATATCAGAGGGTCTACTGGTCATTGAGTCCTTTATATTAGAGGGTCTACTGGTGTCCTTTATATCAGAGGGTCTACTGGTGTCCTTTATATCAGAGGGTCTACTGGTGTCCTTTATATCAGAGGGTCTACTGGTCGTTGTGTCCTTTATATTAGAGGGTCTACTGGTGTCCTTTATATCAGAGGGTCTACTGGTGTCCTTTATATCAGAGGGTCTACTGGTGTCCTTTATATCAGAGGGTCTACTGGTGTCCTTTATATCAGAGGGTCTACTGGTGTCCTTTATATCAGAGGGTCTACTGGTGTCCTTTATATCAGAGGGTCTACTGGTGTCCTTTATATCAGAGGGTCTACTGGTGTCCTTTATATCAGAGGGTCTACTGGTGTCCTTTATATCAGAGGGTCTACTGGTGTCCTTTATATCAGAGGGTCTACTGGTGTCCTTTATATCAGAGGGTCTACTGGTCGTTGTGTCCTTTATATCAGAGGGTCTACTGGTGTCCTTTATATCAGAGGGTCTACTGGTGTCCTTTATATCAGAGGGTCTACTGGTCGTTGTGTCCTTTATATCAGAGGGTCTACTGGTGTCCTTTATATCAGAGGGTCTACTGGTGTCCTTTATATCAGAGGGTCTACTGGTCATTGAGTCCTTTATATCAGAGGGTCTACTGGTCATTGAGTCCTTTATATCAGAGGGTCTACTGGTGTCCTTTATATCAGAGGGTCTACTGGTCGTTGTGTCCTTTATATTAGAGGGTCTACTGGTGTCCTTTATATCAGAGGGTCTACTGGTGTCCTTTATATCAGAGGGTCTACTGGTGTCCTTTATATCAGAGGGTCTACTGGTCGTTGTGTCCTTTATATTAGAGGGTCTACTGGTGTCCTTTATATCAGAGGGTCTACTGTTCGTTGTTTCCTTTATATCAGAGGGTCTACTGGTGTCCTTTATATCAGAGGGTCTACTGGTGTCCTTTATATCAGAGGGTCTACTGGTGTCCTTTATATCAGAGGGTCTACTGGTGTCCTTTATATCAGAGGGTCTACTGGTGTCCTTTATATCAGAGGGTCTACTGGTGTCCTTTATATCAGAGGGTCTACTGGTGTCCTTTATATCAGAGGGTCTACTGGTCGTTGTGTCCTTTATATCAGAGGGTCTACTGGTGTCCTTTATATCAGAGGGTCTACTGGTGTCCTTTATATCAGAGGTTCTACTGGTGTCCTTTATATCAGAGGGTCTACTGGTGTCCTTTATATCAGAGGGTCTACTGGTGTCCTTTATATCAGAGGGTCTACTGGTCGTTGTGTCCTTTATATCAGAGGGTCTACTGGTGTCCTTTATATCAGAGGGTCTACTGGTGTCCTTTATATCAGAGGGTCTACTGGTGTCCTTTATATCAGAGGCGCTACTGGTGTCCTTTATATCAGAGGGTCTACTGGTGTCCTTTATATCAGAGGGTCTACTGGTGTCCTTTATATCAGAGGGTCTACTGGTGTCCTTTATATCAGAGGGTCTACTGGTGTCCTTTATATCAGAGGGTCTACTGGTGTCCTTTATATCAGAGGGTCTACTGGTGTCCTTTATATCAGAAGGTCTACTGGTCGTTGTGTCCTTTATATCAGAGGGTCTACTGGTGTCCTTTATATCAGAGGGTCTACTGGTGTCCTTTATATCAGAGGGTCTACTGGTGTCCTTTATATCAGAGGGTCTACTGGTGTCCTTTATATCAGAGGGTCTACTGGTGTCCTTTATATCAGAGGGTCTACTGGTGCCCTTTATATCAGAGGGTCTACTGGTGCCCTTTATATCAGAGGGTCTACTGGTGTCCTTTATATCAGAGGGTCTACTGGTGTCCTTTATATCAGAGGGTCTACTGTTGTCCTTTATATCAGAGGGTCTACTGGTCGTTGTGTCCTTTATATCAGAGGGTCTACTGGTGTCCTTTATATCAGAGGGTCTACTGGTGCCCTTTATATCAGAGGGTCTACTGGTGCCCTTTATATCAGAGGGTCTACTGGTGTCCTTTATATCAGAGGGTCTACTGGTCGTTGTGTCCTTTATATCAGAGGGTCTACTGGTGTCCTTTATATCAGAGGGTCTACTGGTGTCCTTTATATCAGAGGGTCTACTGGTGTCCTTTATATCAGAGGGTCTACTGGTGTCCTTTATATCAGAGGGTCTACTGGTGTCCTTTATATCAGAGGGTCTACTGGTGTCCTTTATATCAGAGGGTCTACTGGTGTCCTTTATTTCAGAGGGTCTACTGGTGTCCTTTATTTCAGAGGGTCTACTGGTGTCCTTTATATCAGAGGGTCTACTGGTGTCCTTTATATCAGAGGGTCTACTGGTGTCCTTTATATCAGAGGGTCTACTGGTGTCCTTTATATCAGAGGGTCTACTGGTGTCCTTTATATCAGAGGGTCTACTGGTGTCCTTTATATCAGAGGGTCTACTGGTGTCCTTTATATCAGAGGGTCTACTGGTGTCCTTTATATCAGAGGGTCTACTGGTGTCCTTTATATCAGAGGGTCTACTGGTGTCCTTTATATCAGAGGGTCTACTGGTGTCCTTTATATCAGAGGGTCTACTGGTGTCCTTTATATCAGAGGGTCTACTGGTGTCCTTTATATCAGAGGGTCTACTGGTGTCCTTTATATCAGAGGGTCTACTGGTGTCCTTTATATCAGAGGGTCTACTGGTGTCCTTTATATCAGAGGGTCTACTGGTGTCCTTTATATCAGAGGGTCTACTGGTGTCCTTTATATCAGAGGGTCTACTGGTGTCCTTTATATCAGAGGGTCTACTGGTGTCCTTTATATCAGAGGGTCTACTGGTGTCCTTTATATCAGAGGGTCTACTGGTGTCCTTTATATCAGAGGGTCTACTGGTGTCCTTTATATCAGAGGGTCTACTGGTGTCCTTTATATCAGAGGGTCTACTGGTGTCCTTTATATCAGAGGGTCTACTGGTGTCCTTTATATCAGAGGGTCTACTGGTGTCCTTTATATCAGAGGGTCTACTGGTGTCCTTTATATCAGAGGGTCTACTGGTCGTTGTGTCCTTTCAATTCGTATCCAATCAAGACCTAGTCAAACAGACAACCAGGAAGTGTAGCTGCTGCTTTCATAACAGCTAATGACGATCCTAATAAAAATAAACAAATACCAGGTGAGGGGACTTCCTTACTAATCAGTGACCTAATCAAATCAAGTAAAAGGAAGGTGTGAAAACCTGCAGACACTATGCCCTCCATTTTGAATAAGTTTCATGAGGCATGAGAACTTGTGGATTATCTTTGAACGACACACAGCTACCGTCTGTTCATAGACACATAGAGGAGTGGCTGTGTTAACAGTGAGCGATTATTCCAATAGAACAGTCAACAGGCCTTTACCAGTGGATTATCGTGAATAACTATTAACCGATCAGCATCGGGAGCCAAACGATCAATTTCATAATGTGCTTTATATCCTTATCGACAACAAACGCAGTGTGTCTCTTGCTTAGCGCTGACTAACGTTTGTCTGGTACAGCTGATTGTCTACTGAAGCAGCTGTTGTCTGTAAAACTGTCTGCAGACTGGGGGAAAAAATAATACGTTATTGGACAGCAGCCCACCACAGCCACGAAGTAATACAACAAGCAGTAGACAGTGGAGTTTAAAGACAGTTAAAGTCGTCTGAGTGATGAGACAAGGTATCCCTGTTGGCTGCTTGTCTGTCACATCTGAACAACAGAAACCAGAGTCGCTCAAGGTTATACATCCAACTTGACACACACACACACACACACACACACACACACACACACACACACACACACACACACACACACACACACACACACACACACACACACACGTACACACAGTCTCAGCTGCCTTTCTCCCCTCGCTCTCTCTCTCTCTTTCTCTCCCTCTCTATGTCTATCTTTTCTCCTAACAAAATGCAGATTTTCTTCTCAACAGGCAGTTGAGGTCACTGAGTCTGTTCATTGGTCTGTATCTATTGCCAGGCTATGGTCACTGAGTCTGTACATTGGTCTGTATCTATTGCCAGGCTATGGTCACTGAGTCTGTTCATTGGTCTGTATCTATTGCCAGGCTATGGTCACTGAGTCTGTTCATTGGTCTGTATCTATTGCCAGGCTATGGTCACTGAGTCTGTACATTGGTCTGTATCTATTGCCAGGCTATGGTCACTGAGTCTGTACATTGGTCTGTATCTATTGCCAGGCTATGGTCACTGAGTCTGTTCATTGGTCTGTATCTATTGCCAGGCTAAGGTTCTCTGAGTCTGTATGTTGTTAATATCTTCCTTTGTTTCAATTCTTTGACTTTGACAAGGTGTTGTGCTAAATTGTTATCTCTATATAGAATGTGGTAACATTGAAGTTTCTGATTACATTGAATTTCGTGTTGCCAATAACTAGTGTATGTATTTTGGTTAGAGATTTTTATTTGTTAGAATTTTGTTATTTATGGTTTGAAATGTAGCTTTTAGGGCCAGTTGCTCATTAGCATCACTCTCTGGGTTGTGGTGTTTACATAAGAAAGCCTTGTGATGATACTACCCTGGATCACGGCGTGTTACAGATGTAGGATCTTAATTTGAACCAGTTTGTAACAGCAGGAAAATAAATCTGCAGCAACAGGATATGTGCATTTTTATGTGGATTATGATTGATGGACAACTTTGTAGGGGTTGATACATTTTGTGTATCATTTCTGCGCACGAAACTATAATATTTGTTCTAAAATTCAGGTGCGCTATTTTGGTGTGACTTTTATCCCATATTTTTATCCCATATGTTTTAAATTGTAAAGGGTTCACCAAATGTTTCTACCATACAGAAGGAGTTATGACATAAGGAGTCAAATAATTTAAGCCAAATTCTAATTGGTTGGTTACATTTATACAGTCTTTCTATATGCAAAATTTGCTCTGGTTGCTTTTAGAGACTTTATGGCCGTGTCAAACTGCCCAGATTAACTTCTTGTCAGACCAAGGTAAGGGTTTCAGGGTTGTTTCTCCTAGGTTGAAATGGTATCTTCATTTCCTGAGATCTGGACCGTTCCTGAAAGATTGTTATTATTATGATTTATTTTCATCATATTAATGGATAGCGCTCAGTCCTTACACTACTGCTTTTAAGGACAGGCTTTGTTGTAGCCCCTGTTCTGTTGGTGGCAAGATTACTAAGTCATCGGCATATAAAATAAACTTTATTTCTTTGTCCTCTCGGGTGAGTCCCAGAGATGTAGATTCTTCTAATATGGTAACCAGTTAATTTATTATTACTAATTATTACTAATACTTAAAA
Source organism: Salvelinus fontinalis (assembly GCF_029448725.1). NCBI lineage: Eukaryota > Metazoa > Chordata > Actinopteri > Salmoniformes > Salmonidae > Salvelinus > Salvelinus fontinalis. The sequence goes on along the minus strand of NC_074672.1, from coordinate 48,973,284 downwards.
ACTTGTCTCATTGCTCTGTCCTCACTTAAGAATTGTGTTATTTTGTATTCAACCTTTACACTTCATTAGTTGTCCTTATAGATCACATGAATAATATCATAGACCCTACCTCTTACACAACTTTGAAGGAGTTTGAAGACCATCCTTCATGCCATATAGCATCAGACATTTTTGAAAAGTCTATAAAACAGGCAAATATCTTTCCTTTGTGAGTTTGGTGGACGTTTTTTTTTATGACTAAGGTGTGGAAGGTATATACAGTGCCTTCGGAAAGTATTCAGACCCCTTGACTTTTTCCACATTTTGTTACGTTACAGCCTTATTCTAAAATGGATTAAATATTTTTTTCCCCACATCAATCTGCACACAATACCCCATAATGACAAAGCAAAAACAGGTCTGAAGAATTTTGGTATAAAATGTATAAAAAAAATAAAAAACAAATACCTTATTTATATAAGTATTCAGACCCTTTACTATGAGACCTGAATTTGAGCTCAGGTGCATCCTGTTTCCATTGATCATCCTTGAGATGTTTCTACAACTTGATTGATTGGACATGATTTGGAAAGGCACACACCTGTTTTTATAGGTCAGTGCAAAAGCCAAGCCATGAGGTCGAAGGAATTTTTAATAGAGCTCCGACACAGGATTATGTAGAAGCACAGATCTGAGGAAGGGTCCGAAATATTTTCTGCAGCATTGAAGGTTCCCAAGAACACAGCAGCCTCCATCATTCTTAAATGGAAGAAGTTTCAAACCACCGCTCTTCCTGGAGCTGGCAGCCCGGCTAAACTGAGCAATCAAGGGAGAAGGGCTTTGGTCACTCTGACAGAGCTCTAGAGTTCCTCTGTGGAGATGGGAGAACCTTCCAGAAGGACAACCATCTATGCAGCGCTCCACCAATCAGGAGCAAAGTACAGAAAGATCCTTGGTGAAAACCTGCTCCAGAGCGCTCAGGACCTCCGCCTGGGGGTGAAGGTTAACCTTCCAACAGGACAACGACCCTAAGCACACAGCCAAGAGAACGCAAGAGTGGCTTTGGGACAAGTCTCTGAATGTCCTTGAGTGGCCCAACCAGAGCCCGGACTTGAACCCGATCTCCCCTGCTCAGATATAACCGCATGATCACAGCCTTTGGAGGTGGAACTCACAGTATGCAGGCAGGTGACTTCATGTTGGCAACCAACATTTATTGGCAGGAGAAGAGGGCTGATGTCATTGGCAGGAGAAGAGGTCTGAAGTCATTGGCAGGAGAATAGGTCTGAAGTCATTGGCAGGAGAAGAGGTCTGATGTCATTGGCAGGAGAAGGGGGCTGAAGTCATTGGCAGGAGAAGGGGGCTGAGGTCATTGGCAGGAGAAGGGGGCTGATGTCATTGGCAGGAGAAGAGGTCTGAAGTCATTGGCAGGAGAAGGGGGCTGATGTCAATGGCAGGAGAAGAGGTCTGAAGTCATTGGCAGGAGAAGGGGGCTGAAGTCATTGACCGCCTGTGAAACAAAGGATCATATTGTGGTCCTAGGTGAGATTCGGATCTGACTTCCATATACGAAGTGGTACTATATCTTCTGTCATAAACATAGTATGTAATGTATTTTGTTCTGACTTACTATTCTTGATGTTTCATTCTCTGATTACTAAACGTCTTTTTTGTGTGTGTGTGTGTGTGTGTGTGTGTGTGTGTGTGTGTGTGTGTGTGTGTGTGTGTGTGTGTGTGTGTGTGTGTGTGTCTATACTAACTGATGGCGGGTAAATGAGAAGAGCACTGATGTGTGTGTGTGTGTGTGTGTGTGTGTGTGTGTGTGTGTGTGTGTGTGTGTGGGTAAATGAGAAGAGCCCTGATATGATGTTCCGCTACTTTCCATAACGATACCCGACACACAATTCATTACTGTTTGTTATCCGTCAACACCTTCTCATAGGTCGTTGTGCACCGTTTTGCACGTATACCACCATTGAGAATGAATGAGTGGAAGGACATCATCCACAATAAGTGGGGAGTTGCAGAGGGAGCTCTGTCGTGATGGAAAAGCACACCTTTATTATTGACCAGCTATTCTTGGAGGTCAAAGTTGAGGAAGATCTGCACTGACACATATATGCAGATTTTCGACCCTAACGAGTTTAAGTACCACCTGTCCAGGTGTTTTTATGACCTATGTCGTGATTACGCAACGTTTTATTATCTTTACCTACATGTTGACATGTTCCCTATTCTCGGTGTGTTTGTGTGTTTGAACATGTGATATTTTGTATCTGTCCTATATCCATTACAAATCCAGAGAAAGGAAAATACTACGAGGACTGTAATATTCTTAATTCCCTTGACATGTGGCACGGTGCCAGAAATCTGGGAAAGAAACTACGTGCGGTGAGTGTAACTACAAATTATATGCTACCTAATGATAATAACATTTGTTGATATTGGTATATATACACACACAAGTGCATTTAAAATGTTCTTTTTTTTGTTGTTGCATATTCCCAATTCCCAGAAAGCTTTGTGTCGGCAACCCTGGAGCAATTGGAGATGAAGTGCCACACCATATTTTTTATAAATCCCAGTCTCTGGTATTTCAACCAGCAACTTTTCAGGTACTGGCAGGGTGTGACAGCAGGGTTGTCCTCGGTTTGGGATGTCTGGAGATCCTAGGACAGGCCTCCGCAAATCCATTAGGTCAAACATCACTCCAGGTAGACGAGTAGCGACTTGCTCCAGCACCTCTCTCTTTTCCTCAAAGGGCAGCTCTCTAAACTTAGCCTGTATAGATAGTAAAAAAAAGAAAAAAAAGAATTAAGTCAAATTCAGATTCAAAACCAGTTCTCTGCTGCCAACGACTGGAACGAACTGCAAAAATCACTGAAGCTGGAGACTCATATCTCCCTCACTAGCTTTAAGCACCAGCTGTCAGAGCAGCTCACAGATCATTGCACCTGTACATAGCCCATCTGTAAATAGCCCATCCAACTACCTCATCCCCATACTGTATTTATTTATTCATTTTTCTCCTTTGCACCCCAGGATCTCTACTTGCACATTCATCTTCTGCACATCTGCCACTCCAGTGTTTAATTGCTATATCGTAATTACCTCACCACTATGGCCTATTTATTGCCTTACCTTCCTTATCCTACTTCATTTTCACACACTGTATATATATTTTTCAGCTGTATTATTGACTGTACGTTTGTTTTACTCCATGTGTAACTCTGTGTTGTTGTATGTGTCGAACTGCTTTGTTTTATCTTGACCAGGTCGCAGTTGTAAATGAGAACTTGTTCTCAACTAGCCTACCTGGTTAAATAAAGGTGAAATAAATCAAACAAAATATTGTGTAATATTATTTGAATGTTGTGAAACGGGTAAACAGAAATGCAAGAGTAAGATTTTCACCTTCATCACGGTCTTCCTCTCCTGTCAGTCAGGTAGCCTTCATCACGGTCTTCCTCTCCTGTCAGTCGGGTAGCCTTCATCACGGTCTTCCTCTCCTGTCAGTCAGGTAGCCTTCATCACGGTCTTCCTCTCCTGTCAGTCAGGTAGCCTTCATCACGGTCTTCCTCTCCTGTCAGTCAGGTAGCCATCATCACGGTCTTCCTCTCCTGTCAGTCAGGTAGCCTTCATCACGGTCTTCCTCTCCTGTCAGTCAGGTAGCCTTCATCACGGTCTTCCTCTCCTGTCAGTCAGGTAGCCTTCATCACGGTCTTCCTCTCCTGTCAGTCAGGTAGCCTTCATCACGGTCTTCCTCTCCTGTCAGTCAGGTAGCCTTCATCACGGTCTTCCTCTCCTGTCAGTCGGGTAGCCTTCATCACGGTCTTCCTCTCCTGTCAGTCAGGTAGCCTTCATCACGGTCTTCCTCTCCTGTCAGTCAGGTAGCCTTCATCACGGTCTTCCTCTCCTGTCAGTCGGGTAGCCTTCATCACGGTCTTCCTCTCCTGTCAGTCAGGTAGCCTTCATCACGGTCTTCCTCTCCTGTCAGTCAGGTAGCCTTCATCACGGTCTTCCTCTCCTGTCAGTCAGGTAGCCTTCATCACGGTCTTCCTCTCCTGTCAGTCAGGTAGCCTTCATCACGGTCTTCCTCTCCTGTCAGTCGGGTAGCCTTCATCACGGTCTTCCTCTCCTGTCAGTCAGGTAGCCTTCATCACGGTCTTCCTCTCCTTGTCTTTCTGCAGCCCTTCCTCTTCCTCCTTCCTATTTCCAACTCGTCAAATGAGGACTGCTGCTGTTAAAAACTGGAAACAAACAGAAGATACACATGTAAACAACATTGTTAGGAATGTATTTTTATTGTTTCAGTACTTGTTATTTTATGTAGCCGATAATTTATAAGGATTCTAATGCAGAAGGTCTCGCACACTTAAAAAGTCAATAAGTTACACAACATGTTGATAACTAATGTAGATAATGAAATCACCATACATGTATAGATAGCAAATTAAATGCAGTAGTTGTTCTTGATAACAAAAAATAATGAAATTGAATGGGTTGTCTATAATTAGAGTAATATAAATCATACTCGTATTAAAAATAAAAAAACATCTAATTTGGTGCAGATTTAGCATCACTTGTCTTGTTCACATTGGGGTATATTGCATTAAATAATCTAGCTTTGTTTGTTTTTATTGCACTGGGCACTTTCAAATATTTCACAAAACAAGGTTTGTTTGAAAAACTTAACTAGCTAGCTAGCTAGGGAGGACAGCAGCTAACATGCTAACTTAGCTCTCAAGAATGAAAGGGGCCCTACCCAGTATTAGATTCAGAAGGGCAAATGACTAGCTAACGTTACCAGGCAAGCTATTTTCCGTGAATGCAATGCTTTGAATATTCAAAGTCCATTGTTTTACTTTGCTTTTTCCCCACAAGTGTGATAGCTAGCTCATGTAGTTACCACTTTAGCTTGCTGGCTATCATCATATTGAAATCCAATCTTTTACCAGGCAGAAACATTCAAGGTAAGGCCAGTAGCTAACATTAGCTAGCTATAACGTTTAAACCATGTAGCCTACCTTACATTGCTAACATTCTGGCTAACAGCATAAACACTTTGACTTAACTATAAAAATGAGATTTATAACCAATGCATCACATTACATGTTTGGAAACATCAAGCAATTTAGTTTCGTTTCAATTTTGAACATAGCTGGTATTGCATCTAATATCAGTGTCGAATTTCCCTCAGAGCGGATTTTTATGTATCCTCTCATCCCTAGTCGACTACATACAGTACCAGTCAAAAGTTTGGACACATCGACTCATTCCAGGGTTTTTCTTAGATTTTTACAATTTTCTACATTGTAGAATAACAGTGAAGACATCAAAACTATGAGATAACACATATGGAATCATGTAGTAAACCAAAAAAAGTGTTTAAACCAATCAAAAATATATTTTGTATTTGAGATTCTTCAAAGTAGCCACTCTTTGCCTTGATGACAGCTTTGCACACTCTTGGCAATTTCTCAACCAGCTTCATGAGGTAGTCACCTGGAATGCATTTCAGTTAACAGGTGTGCCTTGTTAAAAGTTAATTTGTGGAATTTATTTCCTTCTTAATGCGTTTGAGACAATCAGTTGTGTTGTGACAAGGTAGGGGTGGTATACAGAAGATAGCCCTATTTGGTAAAAGACCACGTCCATATTATGGCAAGAGCAGCTCAAATAAGCAAAGAGAAATGACAGTCCATCCCTACTTTAAGACATGAATGTCAGTCAATCCGTAAAATGTCAAGAACTTTGAAAGTTTCTTCAAGTGCAGTCGCAAAACCATCAAGCGCTATGATGAAACTGTCTCTCACGAGGACCGCCACAGGAAAGGAAGACCCAGAGTTACCTCTGCTGCAGAGGATAAGTTAATTAGAGTTAACTACACCTCAGATTGCAGCCCAAATAAATGCTTCACAGAGTTCAAGTAACAGACATATTTCAAAATCAACTGTTCAGAGGAGACTGCGTGAATCAGGCCTTCATTTTCAAATTGCTGCAAAGGAACCACTACGAAAGGACACCTATAAGAAGAAGAGACATGAGGAAAGGATTGGGACAACATTCCCCAGGCCACAATCAACAGCCTGATGAACTCTACGTGAAGGAGATGTCGCGCTGCATGAGGCAAATGATGGTCACACTAGATACTGACTGGTTTTCTTATCCACCCCCCTACCTTCTTTTTAAAAGGTATCTGTTATCAACAGCTTCATATCTGTATTCCCAGTCATGTGAAATCCATAGATTAGGGCCTAATGAATTCGTTTCAATTGACTGATTTCCATTATATAAACTGTAACTCAGTAAAATCATTGTAATTGTTACATGTTGCGTTTGTATTTTTGTTCGTTATGTATACCGTATCACCCATTGATTCTTAAAGAAAATCACATATTTTACCTTTATTTAACTCGGCAAGTCAGTTAAGAACAAATTCTTATTTTCAATGACGGCCTAGGAACAGTGGGTTAACTGCCTTATTCAGTGGGAAGAACGACAGATTTGTACTTTTTCAGCTCGGGGATTTGAACTTGCAACCTTTTGGTTACTAGTCCACCGCTCCAACCTCTAGGCTACTCTGCCGCCCCGCATAAAAGCCTCATGAAGCTTAGTTCATCTGTCGTGAACCCATCAGAACCCACAATATAAGCATTTTTTTACACCATTGTTTGTAAACAATGCAATTGTAAACAAATACTAAATAGCTTCAAAAACACGGTTAAAACTATCATGTTCATATCATGAATGGTCAGTCATTGCATCCGTAACTCTGTCTATAAATGGTTACTTTAATCCATTCCCATCCCACAGCTGTTTATTGTAACAGTGGTGGAGTGACAGCTTTGTTATTGTTTGAACTGCAGATTGATCCTTGAAAATGGTAGGTAGGTAGAGACATGTACAATGTGGCCACAGATAGAACAACGAGCCAGATATTTCACAGGATGTATAAAATGTGAGTCATCCAGTTGGCGTTTCCACTCACTACCAAATATGGTGATGACAGGAAACCCAGTGGCCGGCAGTGGGGAGAAGATGGTGCGAGATGAAGATCCGGGTTCGATCCTGGGCTGTATCACAACCGGCTGTGATCTGGAGTCCCATAGGGCGGCACACAATTGACCCAAGGTAGTCTGGGTTAGGGGAGGGTTATACTTGGCTCATCGCTCTCTAGTGACTCCTTGTGGAGGGCCGGGCGCCTGCAGGCTGACCTCAGTCGTCAGTTGAACGGTGTTTCCTCTGACACATTGGTGCGTCTGGCTACCGGGCGTGTGTTAAGGAGCGCGGTTTGAAGGGTCATGTTTTGGAGGGCGCATGACTTGACCTTCGCCTCCCGAACCTGTTGGGGAGTTGCAGCGATGAGACAAGCTTTAAAAAGGGTGTAAAATACCAAAAAAGGAGTGCAAGGGTGAATTAAGTTAATGGCCACCCGCACTTCACCAAGTTCGCTCACATAAATATGCTAATATACGCTAGAACGCGCCAATAGGATCTCACCAGCTCGTCCTTGGCCCTGCCCCTCCTCCTTGCTCCTTCTGCCCACTATGATTTACTTGCTCCCGTTGGAAACGGCTGTGGTCGATCTTCAGTTAGTTGATTTCTGAATAGAGAAATCTTTTTTTTAGAGATGCACTATGTAGAAATCACTCTGCTATTTCCTGGTTGATAAAATATTAATAGTTAGCCGAATTTCCAGTCTGTGACAAAATAAGAAAGTATAGTTTAGAGAATCATCATGTACCATCTAAACCGCTGTGAAATATATTCTCCATAACTAAAAATGTTGTATTTTCAGCTGTTTGAAGCTGATGTACAAAAACCCGAAAGTAAAAAACTTAAACTTAATAATGGGAAGCATAGAAATTGCGCAAATAGAATCTCCCTTCCACTTTCTTCCATTCTCCTCTTCATCCCTCTCTTTATCCCTCTCTTTATCTCTCTCTTTATCTCTCTCTTTATCTCTCTCTTTATCTCTCTCTTCATCTACCTCTTCATCCCCCTCTTCATCCACCTCTTCATCCACCTCCTATTAAAAACACTCAAACAATCTCTCATTCAATCCATAAGGCAGAATATCTGCATTGTAGTCAATTCCACTCCGACATTGCTCGTCCTAATATTTATATATTTCTTAATTTCCATTCTTTTACTTTCAGATTTGTGTATTGTTGTGAATTGTTAGATATTACTGCACTGTTGGAGCTAGGAACACAGGCATTTTGCTACACCCGCAATAACATCTGGTAAATATGTGTATGTGACCAATACAATTTGATATGATGTGACTTGTTGCACAGATCACATTTAAAGGTAATTTCCGATTGAGCCGACGTGTACAGTATTTAACCGTGAACGCAGTATCCCGTGTCCGCGGGAACATTACCTGTAATTGTCAATCACGCTATAGATGGGTTAGCTGACAACGTCACAAAAACAATGTTCTGGATGACCAGACTGCTGAAGTCAGTGTGTTGTTGTGATTCTGGATGGCCAGACTGCTGAAGTCAGTGTGTTGTTGTGATTCTGGATGGCCAGACTGCTGAAGTCAGCGTGTTGTTGTGATTCTGGATGGCCAGACTGCTGAAGTCAGCGTGCTGTTGTGATTCTGGATGGCCAGACTGCTGAAGTCAGTGTGTTGTTGTGATTCTGCATGGCCAGACTGCTGAAGTCAGCGTGTTGTTGTGATTCTGGATGGCCAGACTGCTGAAGTCAGCGTGTTGTTGTGATTCTGGATGGCCAGACTGCTGAAGGCAGCGTGTTGTTGTGATTCTGGATGGCCAGACTGCTGAAGTCAGTGTGTTGTTGTGATTCTGGATGGCCAGACTGCTGAAGTCAGCGTGTTGTTGTGATTCTGCATGGCCAGACTGCTGAAGTCAGCGTGTTGTTGTGATTCTGGATGGCCAGACTGCTGAAGTCAGCGTGTTGTTGTGATTCTGCATGGCCAGACTGCTGAAGTCAGCGTGTTGTTGTGATTCTGGATGGCCAGACTGCTGAAGTCAGTGTGTTGTTGTGATTCTGGATGGCCAGACTGCTGAAGTCAGCGTGTTGTTGTGATTCTGCATGGCCAGACTGCTGAAGTCAGCGTGTTGTTGTGATTCTGGATGGCCAGACCGCTGAAGTCAGCGTGTTGTTGTGATTCTGGATGGCCAGACTGCTGAAGTCAGCATGTTGTTGTGATTCTGGATGGCCAGACTGCTGAAGTCAGCATGTTGTTGTGATTCTGGATGGCCAGACTGCTGAAGTCAGCGTGTTGTTGTGATTCTGGATGGCCAGATTGCTGAAGGCAGTGTGTTGTTGTGATTCTGGATGGCCAGACTGCTGAAGTCAGCGTGTTGTTGTGATTCTGGATGACCAGACTGCTGAAGTCAGTGTGTTGTTGTGATTCTGGATGGCCAGACTGCTGAAGTCAGCGTGTTGTTGTGATTCTGGATGGCCAGACTGCTGAAGTCAGCGTGCTGTTGTGATTCTGGATGGCCAGACTGCTGAAGTCAGCGTGCTGTTGTGATTCTGGATGGCCAGACTGCTGAAGTCAGCGTGCTGTTGTGATTCTGGATGGCCAGACTGCTGAAGTCAGCATGCTGTTGTGATTCTGGATGGCCAGACTGCTAAGGTCAGCGTGCTGTTGTGATTCTGGATGGCCAGACAGCTGAAATCAGCGTGCTGTTTTGATTCTGGATGGCCAGACTGCTGAAGTCAGCGTGCTGTTGTGATTCTGGATGGCCAGACTGCTGAAGTCAGCGTTGTGATTCTGGATGGCCAGACAGCTGAAGTCAGCGTGCTGTTGTGATTCTGGATGGCCAGACTGCTGAAGTCAGCGTTGTGATTCTGGATGGCCAGACTGCTGAAGTCAGGGTGCTGTTGTGATTCTGGATGGCCAGACTGCTGAAGTCAGCGTGTTGTTGTGATTCTGGATGGCCAGACTGCTGAAGTCAGCGTGCTGTTGTGATTCTGGATGGCCAGACTGCTTAAGTGAGGGTGCTGTTGTGATTCTGGCTGGCCAGACTGCTGAAGTGAGGGTGCTGTTGTGATTCTGGATGGCCAGACTGCTGAAGTCAGCGTGCTGTTGTGATTCTGGATGGCCAGACTGCTGAAGTCAGCATGCTGTTGTGATTCTGGATGGCCAGACTGCTGTAGTCAGCATGCTGTTGTGATTCTGGATGGCCAGACTGCTGAAGTCAGCGTGTTGTTGTGATTCTGGATGGCCAGACTGCTGAAGTCAGCGTGCTGTTGTGATTCTGGATGGCCAGACTGCTGAAGTCAGCGTGCTGTTGTGATTCTGGATGGCAAGACAGCTGAAGTCAGCGTGCTGTTGTGATTCTGGATGGCCAGACAGCTGAAATCAGCGTGCTGTTTTGATTCTGGATGGCCAGACTGCTGAAGTCAGCGTGCTGTTGTGATTCTGGATGGCCAGACTGCTGAAGTCAGCGTTGTGATTCTGGATGGCCAGACAGCTGAAGTCAGCGTGCTGTTGTGATTCTGGATGGCCAGACTGCTGAAGTCAGCGTTGTGATTCTGGATGGCCAGACTGCTGAAGTCAGCGTGTTGTTGTGATCTAGATGGCCAGACTGCCGAAGTCAGCGTGCTGTTGTGATTCTGGAAGGCCAGACTGCTGAAGTCAGTGTGCTGTTGTGATTCTGGATGGCCAGACTGCTGAAGTCAGCGTGCTGTTGTGATTCTGGATGGCCAGACTGCTGAGGTCAGCGTGTTGTTGTGATTCTGGATGGCCAGACTGCTGATGTCAGCATGTTGTTGTGATTCTGGATGGCCAGACTGCTGAAGTCAGTGTGCTGTTGTGATTCTGGATGGCCAGACTGCTGAAGTCAGCGTGTTGTTGTGATTCTGGATGGCCAGACTGCTGAAGTCAGCGTGCTGTTGTGATTCTGGATGGCCAGACTGCTGAAGTCAGCGTGTTGTTGTGATTCTGGATGGCCAGAATGCTGAAGTCAGCGTGTTGTTGTGATTCTGGATGGCCAGACTGCTGATGTCAGCGTGTTGTTGTGATTCTGGATGGCCAGACTGCTGAAGTCAGCGTTGTGATTCTGGATGGCCAGACTGCTGAAGTCAGCGTGTTGTGTGATTCTGCATGGCCAGACTGCTGAAGTCAGCGTGTTGTTGTGATTCTGGATGGCCAGACTGCTGAAGGCAGCGTGTTGTTGTGATTCTGGATGGCCAGACTGCTGAAGTCAGCGTGTTGTTGTGATTCTGGATGGCCAGACTGCTGAAGTCAGCGTGTTGTTGTGATTCTGGATGGCCAGACTGCTGAAGGCAGCGTGTTGTTGTGATTCTGGATGGCCAGACTGCTGAAGTCAGCGTGTTGTTGTGATTCTGGATGGCCAGACTGCTGATGTCAGCATGTTGTTGTGATTCTGGATGGCCAGACTGCTGAAGTCAGCGTGTTGTTGTGATTCTGGATGGCCAGACTGCTGAAGTCAGCGTTGTGATTCTGGATGGCCAGACTGCTGAAGTCAGCGTTGTGATTCTGGATGGCCAGACTGCTGAAGTCAGCGTTGTGATTCTGGATGGCCAGACTGCTGAAGTCAGCGTTGTGATTCTGGATGGCCAGACTGCTGAAGTCAGCGTTGTGATTCTGGATGGCCAGACTGCTAGCAACAATGACAAGAACCTGCCATGTGGGTCATTTCTTTTTGTTCTTGCTACCATGTCTTGTTTTGAGGTGTTTTGACATATTTCATGTCTATGCTATTGTGGCTAAAATTCACTAGCTAGCTAACCGACAACTGTAACAATGTATTTGAGAGACAACAAGTGGTCATTATGCAATTGTTATATATTTGTTCAATAAACATCGGAGACTAAATATAGCTTACGTTATCAACAAATCGAAGCCAACTCTATTTGTTTTGCCCCATAGTTACGCACGCGTCAGTTTTGTTGCTAAACAACCAACCCGTCTACGATGCGAATCTTCAGCGCTACAGATTGAATTGAGACATTTCTCTCTCTCTCTCTCTCTCTCTCTCTCTCTCTCTCTCCCTCTCTCTCTCTCTCTCTCTCTCTCTCTCTCTCTCTCTCTCTCTCTCTCTCTCTCTCTCTCTCTCTCTCTCTCTCTCTCTCTCTCTCTCTCTCTCTCTCTCTCTCTCTCTCTCTCTCTCTCTCTCTCTCTCTCTCTCTCTCTCTCTCTCTCTCTCTCTCTCTCTCGCTCTCGCTCTCTCTCCTACTAAAAATGTCCTCCAAATTGATTTTACATTTCATTTTTTTCATATTTCACATTATCTTAGGTCGTTGAGTGGAAGCAGCAGGCAGGATCAGGACAAGGGCAGAGCAGTGCATTATAGATAATATCTCTATGTCCTGACAGCAGAGAGGTGTGTGTGTGTGTGTGTGTGTGTGTGTGTGTGTGTGTGTGTGTGTGTGTGTGTGTGTGTGTGTGTGTGCGTGTGCGTGTGCGTGCGTGTGTGTGTGTGTGTTTGCATTCATGCTTGCGTTGTGAGTGTGTGAGAGAGGTTTAATGTGAGGCAAATGAGAAAGAGACGTAAGGGAACTACTGCCTTTTAAAAACAGACTTCCTTCCCTCTTCTACTTCTGCTGCTGCTAAATGCCATTCTATCCATTCACTGTTCTCTCTACCTGTCCTCTCTCTATATTAGCATCATAATTACCAGAAACATTACCCCGACTGTACCTCTGCGTGTGTTGTTGTTGTTGTGGTTTAGATCCATGGTGTTTCCCGTGCTGAGATAATAAGTGGTTATATCTACGGGATTAAAATCCTGCTGAGAGAGAGAAGCCTCTGTAAACATCCTCATCACTCACTCCCAGGGAGGGAGAGAGAGGTGGAAGGGAGGAAGGGGAATGAGAGGGAATGAGAGAGAGAGAGAGAGAGAGGGAGGTGTAAGGGAGAGAGAGAGGGAGGTGAAAGGGAGGGAGGGGAGAGAGAGAGGGAGGTGAAAGGGAGGGAGGGGAGAGTGAAAGGGAGGTGAAAGGGAGGGAGGGAGGGGAGAGAGAGAGGGAGGTGAAAGGGAGGGAGGGGAGAGAGAGGTGAAAAGTGAGGGAGAGAGTGAGAGGGGGAGGGGGAGAGAGGGAGGTGTAAGGGAGGGAGGGGAGAGAGGGAGGGGAGGGAGGTGAAAGGGAGGGAGGGGAGAGAGAGAGGGAGTTTGAAAGAGAGGGAGGTGAAAGGGAGGGAGGGGAGAGAGAGAGGGAAGTGAAAGGGAGGGAGGGGAGAGAGAGGTGAAAAGTGAGGGAGTGAGCGAGTGAGAGGGGGGGAGAGAGGGAGGTGAAAGGGAGGGAGGCGAGAGAGAGAGAGGGAGGGGAGAGAGAGGGAGGTGAAAGGGAGAGAGAGAAACATTCAACTGAAAGGTGTCTTCCACATTTAACCACATTTAACCTGTTCTGAATCAGAATAAAGGGATGGTGGGAGACAGAGGGATACATGTACATTTAACAGACGCTTATCCAGAGTGACTTACAGAAGCAATTAGGGTTAAGTGCCTTGCTCAAGGGCACATCGACAGATGTTTCACCTTGTTGGGTTTGGGATTCGAACCCTCATCCTTTTGGTAACAGGCCCAATGCTCCAACTACTAGGCAGTAGGGGGCGCTAGGGGGATGGAGAGAGAGGTAGAGAGAGAGAAGTATTTTTGTAGCCAAGTACTTATGACAGTAACAAAATCACACAAGCAAAAACTTGTACACACAAGAAAAATAATTTCATCTGACATTTCAAGAATGTTATTGTTGTTTTGTATTAGGATCCCCATTATCTCCTGCTGAAGCAGCAGCTACTCTTCCTGGGGTTTACAGGGGCGAAAATCTGATATCAACCTTGGAGGGGACAATTACATGAAATTTTCTCAGGAGCAATTCCTGAGGGGGACAGCAAAAGTAGTGCTGTAACACATAGCCTACGTTGTAATATGTTAAATGTATATTGAGGAACCATAATTACTACTACTGGATAATTGATAGGTACAGTAGTTAACTGAAGGGTTGTCCCAACTTGTTTAAATCATTATAATACTACTACTAATAATAATAGTTATAGCAGTGTTCCTTATCAGTCCAGTATGTATGCAGGTATTCGTACTTACAACCAGCAATATCAAGAAAGGCCAGTAGGCGGCAATGGTACTGTACACTGTATGGGTGTAGTTTTCATAAATACAATGAACATGGTGTGATCACATCTAAAGAATCTCCATTGAGAACCATCACAAAGTTGGTCTCCGTATTGAATTGACCTTTTAATTTGACTTCGTGATACATTTATATAGTCATTAAATATGTGCACCTGGCCTGAGTCTACTACAATATCTTTACAAGAACAAAAAGCTTAAAATAAGTACAGTTCTAAAAGCAAAATAACTACTTCAATGAAAAACCCAAATAAATCAAACAAAATATCCTTCAGTCAGTGTCTCAACTCTTCAAACAGCAGCTATGGACAAAGTATGCAATTTTAAATAAAATAACATGAAATAAATAATTTGTAAGTGTACTGTCATGTACTAAAAACTGAAAACTACTAAACAAAAGAACAATTATCAATTACACCAGGGGTTCTCAAACAGGGGTCCATGGACTAATTGCAAGGTGTCCGTGAAATAAAAAAGTGTAATGAATGTAGTCAGTACCACAAGGTTTCCAGTAAGTTTACATATAATATAGAGGGGGTGGAGGTCCCTGAGGACCGCTCAAAACCTTGCCTGCCTTGCCTCAAAATATGCAGGGGTTCCAGTACCCAAAAAAGGTTGAGAACCACTGCTATACACACTACTGAACAAAAGAACCAAACATATGTTTGCGGGTTTCAATGGATCCAACAAATTGCTGGCAGATATTTTCCCTCTTGAGACTGTCCAGCCTGTCTCTATGTACATTACAGACAACTACACCGTTCAGTCTCTCTTGGCCCATGCTAGCCCGTGGCCAAGTCTTTAACCTGCGGAGTGCACTGAAACTCCTCTCAGCCTCACATGAAGACACTGGCACCACAGATAAAAATTCTGATCAGCACCTCAACTTGGTCAAACAACCCCCGCACCTCCACTGGAAGCCTCCTGAGGACCTCTGCTGCCTCTCCACTGCTGCTACAGGGGTATTTGTTGTGAAAGAGAGGGATCTGCACTGAAAGAGAATCTATGTTCAGCTCAGGGTACTGATCTAGAGACTCATCCAACTCCCCCGTGAGAAGCGCTCTTTCCAACTTTTGCAGGACGTTTAGACTGTCCTGATCAAAACGGTCGCCAAACTGAACCTCCACACCATCCAACACTTAAAGAAATTCTGCCCTATAGTGATCCACTGCTTTGCCAGGAAATCATCTTGAATGCGTCTCAATGGAATCAATGGATTCAATAGAGTCAATCAAAGTTGTTGCTTTCTCATACAGTGCAAGGTAGCTTTCGTCATTTCTCTTGCCCCTAAGAGAAAACCGCACACACTCGACTGCAGCCTGCATACCAGAGACAGTCTGAGTTTTCTTCTGCAGTGAAATGTTTAGACATTCAAGCTCTCCAAGAACAGCAGAGGCAAGTGTGAGGCCCAACACAGTTTTGTCTTTGCTGAAGTGCTCAAATAAGCCACTGGCAGTTGAAGCTGTCTTGGATGCAGTTTTTGCCATCTCCTCTAGGCTGCTGAG
Source organism: Salvelinus fontinalis (assembly GCF_029448725.1). Lineage (NCBI taxonomy): Eukaryota > Metazoa > Chordata > Actinopteri > Salmoniformes > Salmonidae > Salvelinus > Salvelinus fontinalis. The sequence goes on along the minus strand of NC_074672.1, from coordinate 48,957,701 downwards.
TACCCGCTCATACTGCCCTAGCACAGCTCTAATAGCAGTATTCCGCACAGTCCACTTTGTTGGACATAGGGGTTTCAGGGTGGTCAGATTTGTATCTTTGGATGTGACAATTGATTCAAACATGCTCTTAAACTTTCCTGACTGGCCATAGAGGACACCTAACTGATGGACCCAAGAAAGGGAATCCCGGATCAGTGGGGAGGCTGAGCAGCCAGCCTGTGTAATCAGATTTACACAGTGTGCTCCACAATGGACATAGAGGGCTAATGGCTGCTGCCTCCTCACAATTGCCTTTGCACCTGTGTATTTTCCTGCCATGTTTGAGGCACCATCGTAACTCTGCCCACATGAGCCAGACATGGGCAAATTGAGCCTCAACAACACATCAGTTGCCACTTTCGCAATGCCCTCGCCTGTTGTCTCCGACACCCTGTATAGCCCAATAAACTCCTTGTGAGGGACACGGTCATGGTCAACATAACGCAGACAGACACTCTCCTGTTCAGCACCAGAGACATCTTGAGTACCATCAAAAATTACTGAAAATTGTACAATCGGAAGAGACCTAATCTCAGCTGCAATGCCTCGAATGACTGTATTGGCCATGATGTTCAGAATTTCATTCTGTGCTTTGGGGCCTGTGTACATTGTGGTACGCTCTGTTAAACACTTCAGTAAAATGGGATCATCCTCTTCTGCCCTGAGTTTCAAAAGCTGGTATAAATTCCCACTGTCATCCGTGTGGCCTGGCTTGTATCTGTCTTACTACATGCCGCACCGAACTAACAATTTTCATCAAGCAATGCCTTGCGTCCTCCTGCTGTTTACCCCACGCGCTGGATAACTGGACACTGATTGGATTTAGCTGGTGTGCTGTTACAGTTACAAAGTGGTGGTGGGTTTGGCAGTTTTGATGTGCTGTGAATTTTTCAATGGCTTTTCTCCAGTTCCTAAATCCTGCACTAATGAAGGCAGCATCTGCTCTTCGGCCAAAAGATGGCTGGCTTGAAAACCCTTGGCTCCAGTGAAAACACAACACTCCTTTTATTGATGGATTATAATGTAGCCAGGGGAAATCGCAAAACCATCTCTCTTGAACCGTCAACACTCTGTTGGCAAGAGTTTGCGGTTCTATAAATTGTGGGTGTGGCTGATATGGTTTTGTGCCATCACTGAGGTAACTGGACGATGCTGTGCCACTGTCCCTTATACTGGTGCTGCTGGCAACAAGGGTGACACCTGGTCCTGCCGTGGCTGTGACACGGTCCTCTGAAGTCTCTCTCCTTGGCTCTTTCCCTTTCACCACCCTCACTGACTCACAGTCTGTCTCCTAGAAAAGAAATAAGGTGTTTGCTGTACTCCTAACTACCGGTACCCAAAACGACACAATTAATCACAACAGCAATACCATTACCTTAAACAAATCTTAGTTTAGTCACCAGTTTAAGTTGAGTGGGGGTATCCATGGCATTTTCCAATTATATCCCTATTTTACAAATCAAAAAAATTGAGAACCTTTCATAATGTTGCCAAACAAAGACTCAACAAACTTACCTGAGACTCCCTGTCTCTGCCAATCTGTCCCTGCATATCTGTCCCCAGCTCTGCTGTCTGTGTGCCATCTGTTGCCTGCTCTGCCGAATGACATCCTTGTGAAACATTTCCATTAGCATTTCACTTCTTTCTTATGAACATTTTATCAACTCGTCTTTGAGATATTAGGCTACTAGAGTTCTTACTTTGCGTTTTGGTGTACCGAAAAATACTCTGATGTCCGTCTTTTAACTTTTTTCTGACATGTTTCTACCTGGCTGGCTGGCTGGCCGGTCTAGCTGCACACACACACATTTACACAACACATGCAGCAACGTTTTGAAATTTTAACATAGTTTGTTTCATATTGGCAGGTTTCCAACAAAAGCTGAATTTGCAAAGCTAGCGAGCACCAATTCCGTTTCTGTGGTGTTTGCTATAATCTTTGCTACCTGGTTAAATAAAGGTGAAAAAAAAAAATTTCACTAGCGACAATTTAGCTTTTGCAACGAGACCATTAAATATATTTAAGACAATGGTATAAGAGAGTGTAGTTCTGTTCAGTTTGGACTTCAGTTTATCGCTAACCTTATCACAGGGACTTTGAAGCACTACAGCTGCATGCTAATCTTGGAATAAACTGACGATAGCAAATATTTCATTTTTGACGACGCCACATGAATGGAATAGGTACTAGCTAGCTTGATAGTTAATGTTTGCTTTAGTTTGCGCGCTAGCTCTGCAAATTCAGCTAGTGTGTGAACCCTGCAACATTAAAAAAATATACACATTGCTATGGCGCGATTGACTGGATTACCTCACGTCAGTTACGTACATTGAGTGCCTTTCGGACAGTAGATACGAACCCTCTATTACCTTGCCAGCTAAAGAACTGGCAGTGGATCAAACCATTGTGAGGCAAAGGGTGGGGGGGTCGCAATCTTGTGAAACTTAAAAACGCGCTATTAAGTGTCTATCATCAGCACAAGTGCTTTCATTGCGTATTATTAATATTATTGAAATTACATAGTTATCTTTACAGTGATATATTGGGGGGGACAAATCATATTTTTCCCAGGATGGGGGGGTCGTGTCACCCCCGTCCCCCCTGGGATTTCCGCCTATGATTAAGGATCTCCATTATCTCCTGCTGAAGCAGCAGCTACTCTTCCTGGAGTTTATTAAGGATCTCCATTATCTCCTGCTGAAGCAGCAGCTACTCTTCCTGGAGTTTATTAAGGATCTCCATTATCTCCTGCTGAAGCAGCAGCTACTCTTCCTGGAGTTTATTAAGGATCTCCATTATCTCCTGCTGAAGCAGCAGCTACTCTTCCTGGGGTTTATTAAGGATCTCCATTATCTCCTGCTGAAGCAGCAGCTACTCTTCCTGGAGTTTATTAAGGATCTCCTTTATCTCCTGCTGAAGCAGCAGCTACTCTTCCTGGGGTTTATTAAGGATCTCCTTTATCTCCTGCTGAAGCAGCAGCTACTCTTCCTGGAGTTTATTAAGGATCTCCATTATCTCCTGCTGAAGCAGCAGCTACTCTTCCTGGGGTTTATTAAGGATCTCCTTTATCTCCTGCTGAAGCAGCAGCTACTCTTCCTGGAGTTTATTAAGGATCTCCATTATCTCCTGCTGAAGCAGCAGCTACTCTTCCTGGAGTTTATTAATGACCTCCATTATCTCCTGCTGAAGCAGCAGCTACTCTTCCTGGGGTTTATTAAGGATCTCCTTTATCTCCTGCTGAAGCAGCAGCTACTCTTCCTGGGGTTTATTAAGGATCTCCTTTATCTCCTGCTGAAGCAGCAGCTACTCTTCCTGGAGTTTATTAAGGATCTCCATTATCTCCTGCTGAAGCAGCAGCTACTCTTCCTGGAGTTTATTAATGACCTCCATTATCTCCTGCTGAAGCAGCAGCTACTCTTCCTGGGGTTTATTAAGGATCTCCTTTATCTCCTGCTGAAGCAGCAGCTACTCTTCCTGGGGTCCACACAATACATGAAACAAGACATAAATCACAACATGAATAGACAATAAGAACTCAAGGACAGAACTACATCGATTTAAAATAAGAATACATGTTGCAATATGTCCGTTTTTGTCGACCTGACCAAATTCACATAGACATGTGACTTATAGATCTGTCATTCTCATTGAAAGCAAGTTTACGAAGTTGAAGATATTATCTACGTGCACTATTTCTATGCTTCACATTCTTAAGTTTCATTTTTCCGTCTTGTACTTTTGGTTTTTGTTCACCAGCTTCAAACAGCTTGAAAATACAATATTTTTGGTTATTTGAAAGGATATTTCACAGCAGTTCGCTTGTTTAGTCACATGAACTGAAATTAGATCGAACTATTAGAATTTTAGCAAAGGAAACGGAGAAGCGATTTCTGCACCTATTCAACATGTATCATATACTGAATATCATCACTAACGTTGGCAGCGATACTGCAGCCACTCCTTTCTTCTCATACGTTGCAATCCTTTGCTCTACTGTCACAATTGCTTTCTCTAAGCAGACCCTTATCCTAATCGCACAGCACCAATGTTCTGTAAACACCGGAGAGAATCTCACAACATCAGGAAGTCACACAGAGGTTCACACAATTCCATCTGATGTCAAACACTGTGAACATTCGAGTCTAGTGAACCTCAACTTTGCACAAGCAGACACTGGGAGAGTCATGTGTTTTACAGAAAGGAAACATGCTGACATTAATATTCATGCACAGTCCCTTTCCTTGAGCAGCACACTAGCTTCGCCCAACTCCTAGAAAAGGACCTGGGAACCTATGGAGTTTTACTTCAGCTAGATTCCTAGTCTGTTCACAGGAGATGAACAAAACGTCAATACGAAGCTCGACCGAAGTCCTTCACTCCCTCATGTGCTTTAACAGAACGATAAAAGGTTCTATAGTGACACTGAGAAAACAAGGAGTACTATTAGTCTGGAACAGTGGTCCCTAACCTTTTAAACATGACTTATTAACCCCCCCCCCCCCCCCCCCCTGTTGTGTTCCGGTCGAATTGGACCAATTTGCAAGTTTTGTCTCTGAAAAACATAGTTCATTTAATCTGATTGTCATAAGGTTCCATGACTTTGTCCACACATGATATCTGAACAAACAACATGCATTTTGATGTTTTTCATAATATTTTGGGTGTTTTATTTAACTTTTGTACACTTGTGGTGTTCCCGGGCCCAAAAGTGACCGATCATTAGAAATGAATGGGCGAGACTACGACCAGTGTATAACATTGAGTTCAGACACAAGCCCATTCATCAGATGGACACACTGCCTCTCCCAGACCCCCACATGCATGTGTGTTTGAGCACACACACACACACACACACACACACACACACACACACACACACACACACCTCACTCCCCTTCTTGGCTTCCATGGCAACCCCCACGGGAACCACACCTGTTGGAATTCTCACAAACAATCACAACATTGTTTCAATAATTTATTGCAGCTCTGGTATATAAAAGGTTTTTTGAAGTCTTGCTCACAATTCATTCTGTGGCAGCACAATGAACAAACGATATGCTGTATGTGAGGCTCTTGATCATGTCTTTGATCATGACACTGGTGAGGAGGGGAAAGGCCAGGAAACTGACAGTGAAGATGCATCAGAGGAGGAAGTGTCAGAAGTTGAAGACAACACAGAATATGATCCTGACCACGAGACAACCGATGTGGAACAATCTAGTGATGAGGAAGGGGGCCCTGCTGAGGTTGTTGTTACACTCCGGGTAAAAGAATGGGAATTTGTCCTGGTCTTCATCCCCAGCTGAGAGGAGAGGTCGGCTGTCCTGCTGTTATCAGGATGACCCCAGGGCCAACGAGATACGCCATGTCCCGGGTTGATGACATAAAATCCTGTTTTCAAACTGTTCCTGACAGAGTCAATTGAAACTATAGTGATAAACATGACCAACTTGGAGGGGAGACGTGTTTACCAAGACAACTGGGAGGAGGTGGACCAGACAGACGTCCAAGCATACGTGGGTCTCTTCATTTTGGCTGGTGTGTACAGATCCATAAACTAATCTACCACCAGTTTATGGGATACAGAGTCTGGTCGGGGGCAGTTTTTCGTGCCACTAAGTCACTCCAGACATTTCACGTGTGGTCACGGGTGATTTGCTTCGACAACCGTGATACAAGACCAGGCCGCCGTTAACAAGTCAAGCTGGCAGCGATCAGAGAGGTTTGGCGCAAGTGGGTGGAGCGCCTTCCACTCATCTATAACCCAAGTCCAGTCATCACAGTGGATGAGCATCTGGTCGCTTTTAGGGGACGCTGCCCAGTCAAACAGTTCATGTGTTCCTGAACGTAACCAGGGAAACCTGCTGACGGTGTTCCCGAAAGGAACCAGGGGAACCTGCTGACGGTGTTCCTGAAAGGAACCATGGAAACCTGCTGACGGTGTTCCTGAAAGGAACCAGGGGAACCTGCTGACAGTGTTCCTGAAAGGAACCAGGGAAACCTGCTGACGGTGTTCCCGAAAGGAACCAGGGGAACCTGCTGACGGTGTTCCCGAAAGGAACCAGGGGAACCTGCTGACGGTGTTCCCGAAAGGAACCAGGGGAACCTGCTGACGGTGTTCCTGAAAGGAACCAGGGAAACCTGCTGACGGTGTTCCTGAAAGGAACCAGGGGAAGCGAGTGGTGTTGGAAATGACTGCAGGTCTCCGGTGACACAACATAACATTTTCTTCACATGATGTGGTTTCGGTCAGGAGCTGCTCCCCTCCAAAGAAATGACCACAAGGAAGGAACAAGCCTGAGTTACTCACCATATATTTGCAGGTCATCTACAAGGCTATGCTAGGTAAAGTGCCGCCTTATCTCAGTTCACTGGTCACGATGGCTACACCCACCCGTAGCACGCGCTCCAGCAGGTGTATCTCACTGATCATCCCTAAAGCCAAAACCTCATTTGGACGCCTTTCCTTCCAGTTCTCTGCTGCCTGCGACTGGAACGAATTGCAAAAATCTCTGAAGTTGGAGACTTTTATCTCCCTCAACAACTTTAAAAATCTGCTATCTGAGCAGCTAACCGATCGCTGCAGCTGTACATAGTCCATCTGTAAACTACCCACCCAATTTACCTACCTCACCCCCCATACTGCTTTTATTTATTTACTTTTCTGCTCTTTTGCACACCAGTATCTCTTCTTGCACATGATCATCTGATGATTTATCACTCCAGTGTTAATCTGCTAAATTGTTAATTACTCGATTTATTGCCTACCTCATGCCTTTTGCACACATTGTATATAGATTCTCTTTTTTCTACCATGTTATTGACTTGTTTATTGTTTACTCCATGTGTAACTCTGTGTTGTTGTCTGTTCACACTGCTATGCTTTATCTTGGCCAGGTCGCAGTTGCAAATGAGAACTTGTTCTCAACTAGCCTACCTGGTTAAATAAAGGTGAAATAAAAATAAATAAAAAAAGGCACATGCAACAACCACCACGTATTGTCCAACATGTGCATGAGAACACACAAAATGTAACCCACCATTTGATTGACAGATTGTGAACATTTAGTTGTTTTTGACCTTGTTGGTAATACTGTTGTTGTTACTGTTGTCCTTTAATGTGTTCAGACATTACATTTGTAATTTGTGGTAAAGTTTTCATGTGTAGTTTTGGGCTTATGTCCTTTCTTTACTAATAAAATCATACTGGTCTGTTTTGACTGGGAACACAACAGATGGCATTTAGTGACACTATTATATATTTTTTTAAATGCTTTCAAAAATAAAAAAACTTGTTAAACTTTGACAGTTTGTCGTCTGTGATAAATAGCACAATATGTTTTATCAGAGATTTTTGTCCAGGTCAAAATAATTTATACATTATGCTTTTTTTCAGCTCAGGTCAATGATGCCTGCAGGCCATAAATAGCACATAGACGTTCAAAACTTGTAACGTTCACAAGAACTTTAGTTCTAAGAGAAATCGAACACAATATTAGGTGATAATATATGTATTATTATGGATTTATAATCAACTATAATGGGGCGGTCATTTTGGAGTGGGAACAGAGAATTAATTAACATGAACACAGCAGGAGGGTTACAATGCAACATGGACCTAATAAAAACTGTTCTGTAGGAATGAGGTTTGTGCAGTAGGCCTAATACATTATCACAGCATATTGGCTATATGCCTGGTCTGCCAATATTACTCTTCGCAGACCATATTATATTTCAAAACTTTGAGCTTTGATTACGAAATAGATCAGTTGGTGTGGCACTTTAAAAAAAAAAATATTTATTTATTTCATCTTTACTTAACCAGGTAGGCCGGTTGAGAACAAGTTCTCATTTATAACTGCGACCTGGCCAAGATAAAGCAAAGCAGTGTGACACAAACAACAACACAGAGTTACACATGGAATAAACAAACGTACAGTCAATAACACAATAGAAAATGTGTATGCAGTGTGTGCAAATGGAGTAAGGAGGTAAGGGAATAAATAGGCCATAGTGGCGAAGTAATTACAATTTAGCAAATTAACACTGGAGTGATAGATGAGCAGATGATGATGAGCAGATGATGATGTGTAAGTAGAAATACTGGTGTGCAAAAGAGCAACGAAGTAAATAAAAACAATACGAATGAGGTAGGTAGTTGGATGGGCTATTTACAGATGGGCTGTGTACAGCTACAGTGATCGGTTAGCTGCTCAGATAGCTGATGCTTAAAGTTAGTGAGGGAGATATAAGTCTACAACTTCAACGATTTTTGCAATTCGTTCCAGTCACTGGCAGCAGAGAACTGGAAGGAAAGGCGGCCAAAGGGGGTGTTGGCTTTGGGGATGACCAGTGAGATATACCTGCTGGAGCGCGTGCTACGGGTGGGTGTTGTTATGGTGACCAATGAGCTTTGATAGGACTTGCGAGGCACAAATTGAAATGATTTGTAAATAATGACATGTTTTATTTTACTGGACTTGCCATGTTTTAAAATAAAAAATACAACCTTGGTTTCCGACTTGGATGACTGTTCAAAACTATTTTCCCCATTCGGATCTCGTTATTTTCAAAGTTCACAATTGTCTTAAACGCACTGAAGTCAGAAGTCTGACATTTCCAAATTCTGAGTGCCCAGTTGTTTTGAACATGGCTTTAGTCTCAAGGGAGGGACGGAGGGACGGAGGGAGGGAGGGAGAGAGAGAGAGACAGACTCTCACAGTGCCTGCTCTATCCTTCTGACCAGAGAGAGGGGACACCGTCTTCCATCTGCCTCATGAACAAATTCATGTTGTTCCTCGATATTAAAATAGACACGACTAAGCTGCTAATAATAATAAAAATACAGGGCTATCGATACACTTGGCTACGCATTCATAGTAGTTGCAGCGGTAGCAGGGAGAAGCGCATTTTAGGTTTTGTAATGGTGTTGATTAAAAGCAGTGTTGACAGTGCTGAATAAAACCTTAAACATGAATTCACTCATAAAAACAGCAGCTCTTTGCTGTATTAGTTGACAGTCTCTCTCTGGTCATGGTTTTACTGTATCTCAAGTGGGATATAATCAAACTGTGGCTGGGAATGTGGAAGCTGTAGGTTACGGTGATTTGGAGGTATCTGACACTAGATTTAGCCACACATCTCCTGTTCCGCCAGGTAGGGAGAATTTGTCTTTTCAGACAACTGAAAGGGTTCAAAATGGGAACCCTTTGTCTACCTGGTGCGCAGGGCTTCTGAATCAAATGCACCTACGGTCACAACAGGGCTTCTGAATCAAGTGCACCTACGGTCACAACAGGGCTTCTGAATCAAATGCACCTACGGTCACAACAGGGCTTCTGAATCAAGTGCACCTACTGCCAACAGGGCTTCTGAATCAAATGCACCTACGGTCACAACAGGGCTTCTGAATCAAGTGCACCTACGGTCACAACAGGGCTTCTGAATCAAATGCACCTACGGTCACAACAGGGCTTCTGAATCAAGTGCACCTACTGCCACAACAGGGCTTCTGAATCAAGTGCACCTACTGCCAACAGGGCTTCTGAATCAAATGCACCTACGGTCACAACAGGGCTTCTGAATCAAGTGCACCTACTGCCAACAGGGCTTCTGAATCAAAAGCACCTACGGTCACAACAGGACTTCTGAATCAAGTGCACCTACCACCAACAGGGCTTCTGAATCAAGTGCACCTACGGTCACAACAGGGCTTCTGAATCAAGTGCACCTATGGTCACAACAGGGCTTCTGAATCAAGTGCACCTATGGTCACAACAGGGCTTCTGAATCAAGTGCACCTACGGTCACAACAGGGCTTCTGAATCAAGTGCACCTACGGTCACAACAGGGCTTCTGAATCAAGTGTACCTACTGCCAACAGGGCTTCTGAATCAAGTGCACCTACTGCCAACAGGGCTTCTGAATCAAATGCACCTATGGTCACAACAGAGCTTCTGAATCAAGTGCACCTACGGTCACAACAGGGCATCTGAATCAAGTGCTCCTACGGTCACAACAGGGCTTCTGAATCAAGTGCACCTACCACCAACAGGGCTTCTGAATCAAATGCACATACCACCAACAGGGCTTCTGAATCAAGTGCACCTACTGCCAACAGGGCTTCTGAATCAAGTAAACCTACGGTCACAACAGGGCTTCTGAATCAAGTGCATCTACCACCAACAGGGCTTCTGAATCAAGTGCACCTACTGCCAACAGGGCTTCTGAATCAAGTGCACCTACTGCCAACAGGGCTTCTGAATCAAGTGCACCTACCACCAACAGGGCTTCTGAATCAAGTGCACCTACCGCCAACAGGGCTTCTGAATCAAGTGCTCCTACCACCAACAGGGCTTCTGAATCAAGTGCACCTACCATCAACAGGGCTTCTGAATCAACTGCACCTACCACCAACAGGGCTTCTAAATCAAGTGCACCTACCATACACAGGGCTTCTGAATCAAGTGCACCTGCCACCAACAGGGCTTCTGAATCAAGTGCACCTACGGTCAACAGGGCTTCTGAATCAAGTGCACCTACCACCAACAGGGCTTCTGAATCAAGTGCACCTACCGCCAACAGGGCTTCTGAATCAAGTGCATCTACCACCAACAGGGCTTCTGAATCAAGTGCACCTACCACCAACAGGGCTTCTGAATCAAGTGCACCTACCGCCAACAGGGCTTCTGAATCAAGTGCACCTACCACCAACAGGGCTTCTGATTCAAGAGCACCTACCGCCAACAGGGCTTCTGAATCAAGTGCACCTACCGCCAACAGGGCTTCTGAATCAAGTGCATCTACGGCCAACAGGGCTTCTGAATCAAGTGCACCTACCGCCAACAGGGCTGCTGAATCAAGTGCACCTGCCACCAACAGGGCTTCTGAATCAAGTGCACCTACCACCAACAGGGCTTCTGAATCAAGTGCTCCTACCACCAACAGGAAACACATTTTTTTTTAAAGGAGCGCAAACCTTCATTTATTTTCTACAGAGAGAATGGTCATCGACTAGGAATGAAGATTGACCAGTCCATTGTGATCGGCTAGGAATGTCTTGAAGATTGACCAGTCCATCGTGATCGACTAGGAATGTCTTGAAGATTGACCAGTCCATTGTGATCGGCTAGGAATGTCTTGAAGATTGACCAGTCCATCGTGATCGACTAGGAATGTCTTGAAGATTGACCAGTCCATTGTGATCGGCTAGGAATGCCTTGAAGATTGACCAGTCCATCGTGATCGACTAGGAATGCCTTGAAGATTGACCAGTCCATAGTGATCAACTAGGAATGTCTTGAAGATTGACCAGTCCATTGTGATCGGCTAGGAATGCCTTGAAGATTGACCAGTCCATCGTGATCGACTAGGAATGCCTTGAAGATTGACCAGTCCATTGTGATCGGCTAGGAATGCCTTGAAGATTGACCAGTCCATCGTGATCGACTAGGAATGTCTTGAAGATTGACCAGTCCATTGTGATCGGCTAGGAATGCCTTGAAGATTGACCAGTCCATCGTGATCGACTAGGAATGCCTTGAAGATTGACCAGTGCATTGCGATCGACCGGTTGGTGACCACTACTCTAGACAGTACAGTGGAGTCACAAATTATTGACACCCTTGATAAAGATGAGCATAAATGACTGTATAGAACAAATAATGATATTGTATGTTAAAAATAAATTATATTATTTTACAGGAATACAATTGTTCAGAGAAAAATATTTAGTTTAATTAACAAGTAATATATTTTTCTTCAAAAAGGTAGGGGTCAAAATGATTGACATCACTGTTTTGAATACCTTTGAATACCTCACCTAATGGCACAAACCCTTTTTCTAAAATGATTTATGAGTTCTAGAACACATTGGGAGGGATCTTAGAACATTCCTTCATACAGAATCTTTCCATATTCTTGATATCCTTCGTCTGCCCTTGTCACGACTTCTGCCCGAAGTCGTTGCCTCTCCTTGTCCGGGCGGTGCTCGGCCGCCGACGTCACCGGTCTTCTAGCCATCATTGATCTATTTTTCATTTTCCATTGGTTTTGTCTTGTCTTCCCACACACCTGGTTTCAATCCCATTCATTACCTGTTGTGTATTTAACCCTCTGTTTCCCCTCATGTCTTTGTCAGGGATTGTTTTATGTCAAGTGTTGTTTCTTTTTGTTGCGTGACGGGTCCTCGTACCCATGTTTATTTTATGTATGTACATTTTAGTGTTATGGAGCATTGTTAAGTGGACAGATATTAAAAGACTCCATTTTACACTCCGTTTGACTCTCCTGCGCCTGACTTCCATGCCACCTGTACACACGACTCTGACAGCGCTTATGGACTGCCCTCTTCAATTCAAACCACAGGTTTTTAATGGGTTTCAAGTCCGGAGACTGAAAATGTTGATTTTTGTGACAAAATTAACTATTTCTTTGTGGATTTTGATGTTGTCTTGGGAAATTGTCTTGCTGGAATATCCACTTGCGGCCAAGTTCCACTTGGGGTTTCTTTTCTGCTCATGTATTCTCATTTGAACGTCAAACCCACCACTGGTGTGTGTAGCCTTACAGCTGAATATTCATGTCATTTAACAAATGTGAACGCCTGTAGTCTGCTAAACAAAATGGGCACATGGATTGGAACCAGTGTTTTAGTCAGACGAAGTTAAAACACAGAGCTCTTTGGCCACGTACACCAGTGGACCTACCGGGTGTTCCGGAGTGCACCATCTGTCTCCATGGCAACCGGCTCCTCTACAACGTTCCGTGGTTTATAGTTCCAGTCGATATTAGATGGAACGTCGTGGTTACCTGGGTTACCCCATTTGGCTCACAGCAACAAAAAAAAGTGGTGGGTTTGGTGTCGAAATGACAATGCATGAGCAGAGAAGAAACCCCATACCTACTGTAAAATATGGTGGTGGATCTTTGATGTTACGGGGCTGTTTTGCTTCCACTGGTGTTGAGGCCCTTTTTCCATCAGACATTTCAATACGCTCTCCCTCACTGCTCCAACAACCGTACACCAGAGCCGCTGATCGTCACCCCTCTGAAGCTGACAACATCCCCTGCTCTCTGGGTCGTTAGGAGGTCATGAGGCAAGCGGGGGTGGCAACCAAACAGACGCTCTCATGACCTTTTCTGTCTGCTATCTAAGTGCCCGACAGCCAGACGGAAGAAAACAAGTTTTACGACTTACCGGGTGTTCCGGAGTGCACCATCTGTCTCCATGGCAACCGGCTCCTCTACAACGTTCCGTGGTTTATAGTTCCAGTCGATATTAGATGGAACGTCGTGGTTACCTGGGTTACCCCATGTGGCTCACAGCTAAAAAACTTTTTCAAGTTGCAATTTTTTTTGTTGTCTGCTTGTTTTAGTCAATTACAAAATTTACATTTAAGAAAAGTACATCATGTCTAAAGATCACTTTTCAACATTGTCTGATCCGGAGAGTTCTCACTACTTAAACAAAAAAAACATACTATTGTAGAGCTTCCCTCGCGCCCCTTTTAATGACAGTGTTAGCAGCCAAGTGATTGAATGACTGTTAGCTACCTACCAACCAAAACATTAAGCTAGCCAAGACCAACAACACAAACACAAGGACTATAAAGCTACAAGTAGTGATTGTTAGCTACCTACCAACCAAAACATTAAGCTAGCCAAGACCAACAACACAAAACACATGGACTGTAAAGCTACAAGTAGTGATTGTTAGCTACCTATCAACCAAAACATTAAGCTAGCCAAGACCAACAACACAAACACAAGGACTATAAAGCTACAAGTAGTGATTGTTAGCTACCTACCAACCAGAACATTAAGCTAGCCAAGACCAACAACACAAACACAAGGACTATAAAGCTACAAGTAGTGATTGTTAGCTACCTATCAACCAAAACATTAAGCTAGCCAAGACCAACAACACAAAACACATGGACTGTAAAGCTACAAGTAGTGAGTGTTAGCTACCTACCAACCTGAGCATTAAGCTAGCCAAGACCAACAACACAAAACACATGGACTGTAAAGCTACAAGTAGTGAGTGTTAGCTACTTACCAACCTGAGCATTAAGCTAGCCAAGACCAACAACACAAACACAAGGACTATAAAGCTACAAGTAGTGAGTGTTAGCTACCTACCAACCGAAACATTAAGCTAGCCAAGACCAACAACACAAACACATGGACTGTAAAGCTACAAGTAGTGAGTGGAGTAACAAACGGACTGTACTAATAAACAAGTTACATGTCTTACCTGTGATTAAATGTTTTCCACATAAATAGATACGTGTAGCCTACTGGGACACCGGGTGTCACGTTCCTGACCTATTTCTGTTAGTTTGTTATATGTGTTAGTTGGTCAGGACGTGAGTTTGGGTGGGCATTCTATGTTTTCTGTTTCTATGTTGGTTTTTGGGTTGCCTGGTATGGCTCTTAATTAGAGGCAGGTGTTTGGCGTTCCTCTAATTAAGAGTCATATTTAGGTAGGCGTTGTCACAGTGTTCGTTGTGGGTGATTGTCTTCCGTGTCTGTGTCTCTACACCATGCGGGACTGTTTACGGTTTGTTCGGTTTGTGTAGTCTATGTTTCCTATTCGTGCGTTCTTCTTGTTTTATGTAAGTTCGTCGTTTAGGTCTGTCTACACCGTTTGTTGTTTTTGTTAGTTTAGTCAAGTTCGTGTTTTGTTAAATAAATTATGTGTTCAAACTTCGCTGCGCCTTGGTTCCCTCAATACTCCTCCTCGTCTGATGAAGAGGAGGAGGATTACCGTTACAGAATCACCCACCAAAAATCCAGAACCAAGCAGCGGAATTTCGAGCATCGGGAGAGTATACAGGACTTGTGGAGTTGGGAGCAAGTATTTAACGGAGAAGGACCATGGGCTAAAGTGAATCACCGTCCATGGGAACAGCTGGAGGCAGTTCGGAGAGCAGAGGAAAAGAGAGAGAGGAACCGGAGTTATGAGGGGACGCGTCTTGCACGGAAGCCCAAAAAGCCCGTGAGTAACACCCAAAAATTTCTTGGGGGGGGCTAAGAGGTAGTGGGCCAAGGGCAGGTAGGAGACCTGCGCCCACTTCCCAGGCTTACCGTGGAGAGCGGGAGTACGGGCAGGCGCCGTGTTACGCAGTAGAGCGCACGGTGTCTCCTGTACGAGTGCATAGCCCAGTGCGGGTTATTCCACCTCCCCGCACTGGTAGGGCTAGATTGGGCATTGAGCCAGGTGTCATGAGGCCGGCTCAACGCGTCTGGTCTCCAGTGCGTCTCCTCGGGCCGGCATACATGGCACCTGCCTTACGCATGGTTTCCCCGGTTCGCCTACATAGCCCGGTGCGGGTTATTCCACCTCCCCGCACTGGTCGGGCGACCGGGAGCATTCAACCAGGTAAGGTTGGGCAGGCTCAATGCTCAAGAGAGCCAGTACGCCTGCATGGTCCGGTATTTCCGGAGCCACCTCCCCGCCCCAGCCTAGTACCTACAGTGCCTACACTACGCACTAGGCTACCAGTGCGTCTCCTGAGCCCTGTTCCTCCTCCATGCACTCTCCCTGTAGTGCGTGTATCCAGTTCGGTGCCTCCAGTTCCGGCACCACGCACTAAGCCACCTGTGCGTCTCCAGAGCCCTGTACACACTGTTTCTTCTCCTCCTACTAATCCTGATGTGCTTGCCCTCAGCCCGGTGCCACCAGTGCCGGTACCACGCACCAGGTATAGAGTGGGCTTTGAGAGTCCAGTGTGCCCTGTCCCTGCTCCCCGCACTAGTATGAAGGTGCGTGTCCTTAGCCCGGTGCCTCCAGTTCCGGCACCACGCACCAGGTCTACAGTGCGCCTTATCCGGCCAGAGCCATCCGTCTCCCCAGCGCCATCTGAGCCATCCGTCTCCCCAGCGCCATCTGAGCCATCCGTCTCATCAGCGCCGTCTGAGCCATCCGTCTGCCATGAGCCTACAGAGCCGCCCGCCAGACAGGAGCCGCTAGAGCCGTCCGTCAGACAGGATCTGCCAGAGCCGCCAACCAGACAGGATCTGCCAGAGCCGCCAACCAGACAGGATCTGCCAGAGCCGCCAACCAGACAGGATCTGCCAGAGCCGCCAGCCAGACAGGATCTGCCAGAGCCGCCAGCGAGCCATGAGCGGCTAGAGCCGTCAGAGAGCCATGAGCGTCCAGAGCCGTCAGCCTGCCATGAGCGTCGAGAGCCGTCAGCCTGCCATGAGCGTCGAGAGCCGTCAGCCTGCCATGAGCGTCGAGAGCCGTCAGCCTGCCATGAGCGTCCAGATTCGTCAGTCAGCCATGAGCTGCCCTTCAGCCAGAAACGGCTATATACCCAGAACTGCCCCTCAGTCCAGAGCTGTCTCTCTGTCCGGAGCTGCTCTTCAGTCCGGAGTTGCCCCTCTATCCTGATCTCCCTCTCTATCCTGAGCTACCTCTATATTCTGATCTATCCCTCTGTCTTGTGCTATCCCTCTGTCTTGATCTATCTCTCTGTCCCGGTGTTGTCCCTGTCAGTGATGTTACCAAGAGGATTTTGTGGGGGTAGAATGAGGGTGGACATTTTTAGGGGGAGATGGAGGCTAGGATTGATTATGGTGGGGTGGGGACCTCGCCCGGAGCCTGAGCCACCACCGTGGTCAGATGCCCACCCAGACCCTCCCCTAGACTTTGTGCTGGTGCGCCCGGAGTTCGCACCTTATGGGGGGGGTTATGGCACGTTCCTGACCTATTTCTGTTAGTTTGTTATATGTGTTAGTTGGTCAGGACGTGAGTTTGGGTGGGCATTCTATGTTTTCTGTTTCTATGTTGGTTTTTGGGTTGCCTGGTATGGCTCTTAATTAGAGGCAGGTGTTTGGCGTTCCTCTAATTAAGAGTCATATTTAGGTAGGCGTTGTCACAGTGTTCGTTGTGGGTGATTGTCGTCTGTGTCTGTACACCACGCGGGACTGTTTACGGTTTGTTCGGTTTGTGTAGTCTATGTTTCCTATTCGTGCGTTCTTGTTTTATGTAAGTTCGTCGTTTAGGTCTGTCTACACCGTTTGTTGTTTTTGTTAGTTTAGTCAAGTTCGTGTTTTGTTAAATAAATTATGTGTTCAAACTTCGCTGCGCCTTGGTTCCCTCAATACTCCTCCTCGTCTCATGAAGAGGAGGAGGATTACCGTTACACCGGGTCCCCACAATATCCACGCTGAATACCCTGAAGCAACCGGGCTCTTCTTGCAGCCTCTATTTCCCTACGTGGGTACGTTAGAAACACTACGTCGGGAATTTTTGCCTGATTACAGGTACACAGAAGCATTTTCGCCATGTTTTGTTATTTCTGTAAAACAAGAAATCAACGACGAAGTTCGCTCATTAAAATGGGGGTCAATGGGAAAGACTGTTTGTTTTCCCCAATTTTTGTGCGTGGTCGAGGGGAATTCCATATTATTATGTGAATATCGACTGGGATTTCTTCCTTCGTACGTTGCCCTTTCTCTCTCTCTGCTAGCTCTGTCTGCATCCATCAAACAACGATTCATCCTGATCTGATCTGAAGAGGAGCACTACAACACCTTTTCCCCCTCAGGAGACCTCAAAAGGTTCTACGGCTGCACCATCGAGAGCATCCTGACCGGTTGCATCACCGCCTGGTATGGCAACTGCTCGGCATCTGACCGTACGGCGCTACAGAGGGTAGTGCGTATGGCCCAGTACATCACTGGTTCCTGCCATCCAGGACCTATATAATAGGCGGTGTCAGAGGAAAACCCCCAAAAATGGTCATAGACTGTTTTCTCTGCTACCGCACGGCAAGCGGTACCGGAGCACCAAGTCCAGGACCAAAAGACTCCTTAATTAACAGCTTCCACCAATCCATCAGATGCTGAACAATTAATCAAATGGCCACCTGGACAATTTCCATTGACACCCCCCTTCCATTTGTTTTGTACACTGATGCTACTCGCTGTTTATTATCTCTACATAGTCACTTCCCCCCTACCTACATGTACAAATGACCTCAAATAACCTGTATCCCTGCACACTGACTCGGTACCGGTACCCCCTGTATATAGCCTCGCTATTATTATGTTATTGTGTTTTTATAATATATATATTTTTTTACTTTTGTTTATTTGGTAAATATTTTCTTAACTCTTCTTGAACTGCACTGTTGGTTAAGAGCTTGTAAGTAAGCATTTCATGGTAAGGTCTACACGTATTGTATTTGAGGCATGTGACAAATAAAGTTGGCTTTGATCTGATTTGAGGTCTTTGTGAAACATACCTTTCATTCCAAGCCTTTCTTAAGTGCGATACAAACTCCTGAAAGTTAGTGAAGTCTGTGGTGGTTGTGGTTAGTGTACTTGAGTACCTTCTTTCACCGGGACAACACACACCACACTAACAGCTCCTTTTGACTGTTATCCCCCTCTTCCTCCTCTTCCTCCCCACCACCTCCTCCGACTCCTCCTCCCCCTCCTCTTCCACCTCCTCCTCCTCCACCTCCTCCTCTTCCTCCTACTCCTCCTTCTCATCTTCCTCCTTCCCTTGTCACTCTTCACTCAGGAGGGGTACCAGTAGAAAGGAAAAGCACAATGACACAGACAACACACAGATAAACACACACAGACAGACAACACACAGATACACACACACAGACAGACAACACACAGATAAACACACACAGACAGACAACACACAGATAAACACACACAGACAGACACACACAGACAGACAGGTCGACACACACACAGACACACAGACACACACACACAGACAGACACACACACACACACACTGTTACGTTCCCCAGTTTCTGTGTTGTATTTGAGTATGTGTGTTTCAGGAGATGGCTTCCTGGAAGCCTCCCCAACCAGCTGATTGGTCGACTCAATGGCTAATGGATGATTAGAGAGCTGACCCCGCCCCCTCGTCAAGATGCAGCTGTATCCAATTAGACTCCTGAAGTTATATAAAAGCCAGTGTTCTGTTCAGGAGGAGAGAAGATTGAATATTTTGGAGAGATTAGAGAGAGAGAGAGAATTTTTCTGGAGAATTTGAATGTGATAAAGTGTTGGTTGTTTCTCAAAGAGATTTGGTATGTACTATGTAAGTTGTTGCTGAGGGAGCTGATTGGTTATGTCTGTTATGTGTTATAGGACGCACTGTTTTGATTATAGAAATTGTTTGTTGTTCTGTTTCATTTGTTCCCAGGGGGGAAGGAGAAGGCACTTTGGCACACACAGACACACACAGACAGACACACACACACACACACAGACACACAGACACACACACAGACACACACACACACACACAGACACACACACACACACACAGACACACACACACACACACAGACAGACACACACACACAGACACAGCCATATATACGCAAACACACGCTGAGAGGCAGGCAGGCAGCAGGTGGTTTAATTACAGGAGGATCATCACTGATAATACTGATGGACAGACAGTCTGTGTGTGTGTCTGCGTTCGTGTGTGTGTGTCTGTGTTCGTGTGTGTGTGTCTGCGTTCGTGTGTGTGTGTGTCTGCGTTTGTGTGTGTGTGTGTCTGCGTTCGTGTGTGTGTGTGTCTGCGTTCGTGTGTGTGTGTGTCTGCGTTCGTGTGTGTGTGTGTGTGTGTGTCTGCGTTTGTGTGTGTGTGTCTGCGTTCGTGTGTTGTGTCTGCGTTCATGTGTGGTGTGTGTGTGTGTGTGTGTGTCTGCGTGCATGCTGGGGTGTGTGTGTGTGTGTGTATCCAATTTACAATGACGTGTTCTCAGATTTTTGTCCTAGAATTATTACAGTGCTGTCTAATTTAAACCATCAATATTACATTGTCGTAATATATTGACATGGAGAGGAAACCATGATGAGTACAGCCTAGCTGTTGAAACTGTCACACCCTGGACATAGAGAGGTTTTTATTCTCTATTTTAGTTAGGCCAGGGTGTGACTAGGGTGGGCATTCTAGTTTCTTTATTTCTATGTTGGTGTGGTTCCCAATCAGAGGCAGCTGTCAATCGTTGTCTCTGATTGGTGATCATATAAGTTGTCCTTTTTTCGTTTTGGGTTTTGTGGGTAGTTATTTTCTGTTTAGTGTCTGCACCTGACAGAATTGTTTTCGTTTTTTTTCTCTTTGTTATTTTGTTCGGGTGTTTTTTGATTAATAAAACATCATGGACACTTACCACGCTGCGTTTTGGTCCATGTATTACAAGAGCCATGACAGAAACGTTGGTTTAATAGTCACGTTCTGACTTTAGTTCCTGTTACGTCTTTATTTTAGTTTGGTCAGGGCGTGAGTTGGGGTGGGCAGTCTATGTAGTTTTTTCTATGTTTTGTTCTATTGTCCTTTTATTTGTGTTTGGCCTAGTATGGTTCTCAATCAGAGGCAGGTGTCAGTCGTTGTCTCTGATTGGGAGCTATATTTAGGTAGCCTGTTTTTCATTGTGTTTTGTGGGTGATTATTTTCTGTGTAGTGGATGTCACCTTACTGTTGCGTTTCGTTCTCCTTTGTTATTTAGTTTAGTGTTCTATGTTTAATAAATATAATGATGAACATTTACAACGCTGCGCTTTGGTCCTCACCTCATTCCAACGACGAGCGTTACATTAATAAATGATTGCTTTGGCTTGTGCTTTTCTTTACCATTATATATTGATAACATTAGAAAACCTTGGCTTTTTCCAAAAAGCACACTACTTAGTGCATAGCACCCTACTTAGTGCATAGCACCCTACTTAGCGCATAGCACCCTACTTAGCGCATAGCACCCTACTTAGCGCATAGCACCCTACTTAGCGCATAGCACCCTACTTAGCGCATAGCACCCTACTTAGCGCATAGCACCCTACTTAGCGCATAGCACCCTACTTAGCGCATAGCACCCTACTTAGCGCATAGCACCCTACTTAGCGCATAGCATCCTACTTAGCGCATAGCACCCTACTTAGCGCATAGCACTCTACTTAGTGCATAGCACTCTACCTTGTGCATAGCACTCTACTTATTGCATAGTTAGTGCATAGCACCCTACTTAGCGCATAGCACCCTATTTATTGCATAGTTAGTGCATAGCACCCTACTTAGCGCATAGCACCCTACTTAGCGCATAGCACCTTACTTATTGCATAGTTAGTGCATATCACTCTACTTAGTGCATAGCACTCTACTTTGTTCATAGCACCCTACTTAGTTCATATCACCCTACTTAGCGCATAGCACCCTACTTAGTTCATATCACCCTACTTAGTGCATAGCACCCTGCTTAGTGCTTAGCACCCTACTTAGTGCATAGCACCCTACTTAGTGCATGGCACCCTACTTAGTGCATAGCACCTTACTTATTGCATAGTTAGTGCATAACACTCTACTTAGTGCATAGCACTCTACTTAGTTCATAGAACTCTACTTAGTTCATAGCACCCTACTTAGTGCATAGCACTCTACTTAGTGCATAGTTAGTGCATAGCACCCAACTTAGTGCATAGTTAGTGCATAGCACCCAACTTAGTGCATAGCACCCTGCTTAGTGCATAGCACTACTTATTTCATAGCACTCTACTTAGTTCATAGCACTCTACTTATTGCACAGCACCCTGCTTAGTCCATAGCACTCTACTTAGTTCATAGCACCCTGCTTAGTGCATAGCACCCTACTTAGTGCATAGCACTCTACTTATTGCATAGCACCCTACTTAGTTCATAGCACCCTACTTAGTTCATAGCACTCTGCTTAGTGCATAGCACTCTACTTAGTGCATAGCACCCTACTTAGTTCATAGCACCCTACTTAGTTCATAGCACCCTGCTTAGTGCATAGCACCCTACTTAGTACATAGCACCCTACTTAGTTCATAGCACTCTGCTTAGTGAATAGCACTCTACTTAGTGCATAGCACCCTACTTAGTTCATAGCACCCTACCTAGTCCATAGCACCCTACTTAGTCCATAGCACCCTACCTAGTCCATAGCACCCTACCTAGTGCATAGCACCCTGCTTAGTGCATAGCACCCTACCTAGTTCATAGCACCCTACTTAGTTCATAGCACCCTGCTTAGTGCATAGCACCCTACTTAGTACATAGCACCCTACTTAGTTCATAGCACTCTGCTTAGTGAATAGCACTCTACTTAGTGCATAGCACCCTACTTAGTTCATAGCACCCTACCTAGTCCATAGCATAGCACTACTTATTTCATAGCACTCTACTTAGTTCATAGCACTCTACTTATTGCACAGCACCCTGCTTAGTCCATAGCACTCTACTTAGTTCATAGCACCCTGCTTAGTGCATAGCACCCTACTTAGTGCATAGCACTCTACTTATTGCATAGCACCCTACTTAGTTCATAGCACCCTACTTAGTTCATAGCACTCTGCTTAGTGCATAGCACTCTACTTAGTGCATAGCACCCTACTTAGTTCATAGCACCCTACTTAGTTCATAGCACCCTGCTTAGTGCATAGCACCCTACTTAGTACATAGCACCCTACTTAGTTCATAGCACTCTGCTTAGTGAATAGCACTCTACTTAGTGCATAGCACCCTACTTAGTTCATAGCACCCTACCTAGTCCATAGCACCCTACTTAGTCCATAGCACCCTACCTAGTCCATAGCACCCTACCTAGTGCATAGCACCCTGCTTAGTGCATAGCACCCTACCTAGTTCATAGCACCCTACTTAGTTCATAGCACCCTGCTTAGTGCATAGCACCCTACTTAGTTCATAGCACTCTACTTAGTTCATAGCACTCTACTTAGTGCATAGCACCCTACTTAGTGCATAGCACTCTACTTAGTTCATAGCACCCTACTTAGTTCATAGCACCCTGCTTAGTGCATAGCACTCTACTTAGTTCATAGCACTCTACTTAGTTCATAGCACCCTACCTAGTGCATAGCACCCTACCTAGCACCCTACATTTGACCAGGCCTATAGGGATCTAAACACAGGGCTGAAAGTGACTATTGTTTTGAATTCACTGTCCTTCTGATCTTTTTGTTATTCATGTGGGGGTTTGTTTTGATGTTCCTTTTCTAGATCTGGTCACTTCCAATACATCAACACCATAAGAAGAGACTAGAGGAAGACAGACATCACTCCCCCCCCCCCCCCCCTCCCGCCGCAGAGGTCACGACAGCAACACGATGTGTTAGTTACCAAGGGAACCGTAGCATTATGTATGCTTGGGTGACCATGTATGAGAGAGGGGAGGGGCTATTTGAGCTTCTGATTATAATCGTGATAGAACCTGGAGATAAATATTGCTGTTGTGTGGTTAAAGGCACTGGAACGCTCTACAATAATACGAGCCAGAGACTTCCTTCGTCTGACGAAGCTCAGGATCTGTTGCCATTCTATTAATAGAACAGCTATGTAAATTACTGTTATCAGCAGAAATAGGAGCTAATGTTCTGATTTTCCACAAGAGGCTCGATTTCAGCTCATAACCTTGCCCTGGATACAGTCCTCTATACAACAGAACGTCTGGTCGTTTACCACCAGTCTTCACCTGTGCTAATGTACATTCAAGGATCTTTTCTCGGCTTACACGTTGTTGACACTAAAATCTAATGCTTGCATGGTAAATACAGGATCACGTCAACGTTTTAATCCCTCCCTTCCCTGTCTCCTTGGTAGTGCTTCATTTGTAAATCGGGAGGTGCCGGAACAAACAGTGAGCAAGAGAGGGAGGTTACCTGAGTTCTGAGGTTCCGGACCTGAGTTCTGAGGTTCCGGACCTGAGTTCTGAGGTTCCACACAAATGAGGTACCGAATGAAAAAAAAAATAACACATCGTATTCGCATAGAGCAGAGACCCTTACAGAAATGTATTTTAATTTAACAAGTCAGTTAGGAACAAATTCTATTTACAATGACTGCCTACCCCAGCCAAACCAGATGACGCTGGGCCAATTGTGCGCCGCACTATGGGACTCCCAATCACAGCCAGATGTGATACAGACTGGATTTGAACCATGGACTGTAGTGACACCTCTTGCACTGAGATGCAGTGCCTTAGACCGCTGCACCACTCGGGAGCCCTTTTTAAAAACTAATTTCATTGAATTTTGACGTCATTTCACATGACTGGAGACTTTGGCAGAATCTTTTGTCTAATAATACCACACAAATGATCAAAATGGCAAGCTACTTTGACGCTGACAAACTGAGAATCAGACCTTCAGTATAAACCACCTTGTTCTCGAATCAATCAATAGCCGAGTCCGAGGTGTGTGGAGACACATATTGTATGCTACAATATTTAGGAAATTATAGACCTAAAACAAGCTTTTACAGGTTCACTGACTCACCCGATGATGCACAGCTCACTAACTGGTGATGGACAATGCACTTGTGCTAAAAGCCTATCTCTCTCTTTTGTAAAAACTATTTTTGAAAGTTGATGGAATATTTTGGAAGCCTACAGCAATAGTCTGAAAATAAATTAAGTGCAATACTTGAGACATGAGATTTCAGACGTATGTCTATCGGAGCAGAGAGGGAGGCGAGAGAAAGGGAATCTTAATTCTAGTTCTGTGAGAGAAACTGGCGCGCTTCTCACACAGCCACCGTCACGCGTCGGCGAACACTTTGGTATCAAACATATACTATTCCCACATACTCTAGTATAGCTGTGGGGCTTACTCTAGAATATGTAACGGCAGTCTAGCTCTTCCTCCTCCTCAGACGAGGAGAGGCGAGAAGGATCTATACTCTAGTATAGCTGTGGGGCTTACGCGTCTGAATTTCGTAAAGCCAAATTTTCAAGACATCAATGTACAGCAACATTTTTAGGTGTCACTGCAGAACACCTGCCATTCAAGGGTTTTTCTTTATATTTACTATATTCTACGTTGTAGAATAATAGTGAAGACATCGACACTATAAAATAACACATATGTAATCATGTAGTAACCAAAAAAGTATTTAACAAATCCAAATATGTTTTATATTTGAGTTTCTTCAAATAGCCACCCATTGCCTTGATGACAGCTTTGCACACGCTTGGTATTCTCTCAACCAGCTTCATGAGGTAGTCACCTGGAATACATTTCAATTAACAGGTGTGCCTTGTTAAAGGTTTTTTAGAATTTCTTTCCTCAGTTGTGTTGTGACAAGGTAGGGGTGCAATACAGAAGATAGCCCTATTTGGTAAAAGACCAAGTCCGTATTATGGCAACAACAACTCAAAAAGAGCGATGACAGTCCATCATTACGTTAAGATGTGAAGGTCAGTCAATCTGGAAAATGTCAAGAACTTTGAAGGTTTCTTCAAATGCAGTCGCAAAAACTAGCAAGTGCTATGATGAAACTGGCTCTCATGAGGACCGCCACAGGAAGGGAAGACCTGGAGTTACCTCTGCTGCAGAGGACAAGTTCATTAGAGTTACCAGTTACAGATTGCCGCCCAAATAAATGCTTCACAGAGTTTAAGTAACAGACACATCTCAACATCAACTGTTCAGAGGAGACTGCGTGAATCAGGCCTTCATGCTTGAATTGCAGCAAAGAAACCACTACTAACCACTAGAAACCACTACCATTTCCTCTTCCGTCTTCTCCTCCCTACATCTGTGTCCTTGAGCAATCCGTGACCTAACACAGGGGGACTGGGTTGAATTTGGTCAAAGGTTGGCCAACAAGATTCAGAAAGAGTAGGGCTTGATATGGTGTAGGTATGCAGATAAGCACGGGTTGATTATGCAAATGAGATTCATTTAAGAAAATCTCCATTTTCATTCTGCACTGGAGATGGGGACTGCCATGACCAGCTCTTTAAGTCCTTCTAGAATGTCTCCTTTATCATTACCATACAGTGTTCCTGTTCTACCTGTAGGTCTGTGTGACCGTACCTGGACTGTCAATCCAAATCTCTGGCAGAGAGATTCTCTCTTTGTTTCTCCATACAGTGCTCCTGCGTCCTAAAACACCTAAAGCACCTTGAGCTCCTCTATGAACTGGCTGTATCCTGTATGGTCCACCGACCGTCCTCCTTGAGAGAACATTCTAGCCTCCATGTTCCTCACCAAGCTCTCGAAAAACTCTCTCTGATTTAAGACTCTGTCGCTTGGGTCTTCCACCATTCAGTTTGATTCCTTGGAAAGAGTTCTCTTGAATCCCTCTCTGGCTGAGTTGTGTGTGTCGGCCTGGCCACTTCTGCCATTGCACTGAACACCCTCGCTTCCCTGGTGACTACCCCGTTTGCAGTAATAATTGTGCAATCTCTCTTTTGGAGTTTGAGTGACAATTCAGCTAGTTCTTGATGTGCATCAAGCATGAGGCCTAGAGTGTTAACAAGCACATGCGAGGATACGCTCATGGCGAGGCCACTATAGTTTCTGACGGGTCACGTCGTCGCGGGAGGCATCCTCAGCTGATGTGGTGAAATACTTGTGAAGAACCAGGTCCATTTTTTTCCCCACCACAGTTCTTCAACTGGATGCCACATCTAATGTCTTAAATCCAAAAACGATTTGGCACAGCTGAACGTCTAAACTGTCTGTTCTCTCAGCTCCATTCGTTTTGTTGTTGTTGTTGTTGTTGAATCCATTATAAAGCGTATATAGCTTGTCCATAAGTATTTTTTTAAATGATTGATAGCTCCCATCTCTTCTACCACATGGCCTACTGTGAGCTCAAGCCTGTGTGCCCGAACAGTGCCAAAGAGTTATATTAAGGAACCTTGTTGCTACTCCTCTCTTGCGTCCCAGCATGACAGACGCGCATCATCACACATAATTCTAATGAGGGTTTTGGAGAGAAAGTCCTCAGTAAACGTTATACCCTCTATTGTAGATAATAGATTACGAAGAAATCCTACAGTTCCCAGCAGATAAATCCTCCAAATCCACAAGATCAACAAAAATATTTGCTGGTACATATCTGGTACATTTATACTATTATATTATTATATTATTATTATATTATATATATTATATATTATATATATTATTATATTATTATATATTATATATATTATATATATTATATATATTATATTATATTATATTATTTATATTAGTCAACTACCATTTTATTTGGGCATTTTTAAATGTTCAGAAATGTGGTGGGTACTCTCTTCGTTCGTAGGACTTTATCCTGCTAACTGTTCCAAATGTCATAACTGAATTTGGGTAAAAGGGCTTTTATGTATTCTGCGCCATTGTCACGATCGTCGTAATAACTGCACCAAAGTGCAGCGTCATCTGGGTTCCACATCTTTTATTACTATGTGAAACTCAAAGCAAAACAAAGCAAGAACAAAACAATAAGCGAACAAACAAAACGTGAAGTAAATGCAGTGTTCACAGGCACAACACAAAAAAAACAAGATCCCACAAACACCAAAGGGGAAATGGCTGCCTAAATATGATCCCCAATCAGAGACAACGATAAACAGCTGCCTCTGATTGGGAACCATTTCAGGCCAACATAGAAATACAATTACCTAGATGACCCACCCTAGTCACACCCTGACCTAACCAACATAGAGAATAAAAAGCTCTCTATGGTCAGGGTGTGACAGCCATCGTCTTGGAACGCCTTACAAAATACTTTTAAACTGGAAGAACTTGTCCCGATTGGTGTTTTTAAATCACCGGTGAAGGGTTTTGAGACTGGTTCCCTGACCTGTCAATGTTTTTTAATTTGTTGTTTGATGATTTTGTTATACTTTGTTTTAACTAGATTACTTGTAGTTTTTCATGTTGTAGTTTTTAATGTGGTCTGTCTGTAATTGTGTAATGACTTGGTGCTGCCTATCTTAGCCAGGATGCTCTTGAAAAAGAGATTTCAAATTTCAATGAGCCCTTCCTGGTTAAATAAAGGTTCAATTGAATGTTTTTATTAAATTAGCCTCGGCTGATTTTGTGAGAGCGCTGTACTACTCATTCCAATGGTATTCACATCATTTCAGATGAAATATGTTGCTCTATGTTGGAGCAAGCAACAGTGGAACGGAGAATTCTCATCATGTCAAGTCCATGTAACTCCTGACAAAACCGTGAGCGGATCTGTGACGTTTAGCTTCCTTGTAAGCTGTCCGGAAGACTTGCTGTAGTGTCTATGTTTTCATTTTGAGGTGTTAACTACAACCTGTGTTAAGTTGTCCTCTCTAGCTTTGTCTACAATGCTCCCTTCTGCTAAATCGTCCTTGGTTTGGTTCAAAAACATTTTTATCTGAAGGCTCTTTGTTGCTCTTTTATATTGGAGGCAGAGGATGTTATTCCACCCACTCTTTTGCTAGTTTCATCCCTCCAGTCTTTTCTGGGCAGAAACTTCCTACCTTTTTGCATGTTGTAAAGCCCAGCTTTGAAATTAGCTTGACAAGCCAGGGGTTTGCTTGGCCTTGAACTGAGCCTCCGTCCAAATTGTACCCGTTCAGGGCACTTCGTTCAGGGCACTTCGTTCAGGGCACTGTGTCAGTGTATGTAACACCCCCCCCCCCCCCCCCCCCCCCGAGTCTGACTCGCTGGTAGACCTAATTTCTGATTTGGCTTTCTCTCAGTTTCAAATTCAGTCGACTAGCCGAGGCTACTTGATGTGATTACATAGGGACCTCTTCACTAGCCTAGACTACGGGACGTGATTATGTAGGGACCTCTTCACTAGCTGACCATCACTGCCAAGACCTGTTTCTAGATCAGTTACTTACCTCGCCGACCCTCCCCATAACCTCTATGTACAAATAAGAGAGCAGTTCTGAGATCAGTGTGGAAGGATTCGCATGTTTACATAGAAGGATCACCAGGCTTTTAAATTATGTTTTTTCTGGGCGGCGGGAGAAATAACCAGGAGGCAACTTTACTCTGATCACTTTTTTTGTGTTGTTGGTATGTTTACAGTGTAAACAGTGAACAGATTGTATTTATAATGCCCACGTGAGGTACGGAAACCGGGCAAATAGATGGGAAAAAAAGAATGTCAAATCTGAGAGTTGCCGGTTCCTGTTCCTCAAATGAAGCACTGCTTCTTGGTCTAATGAAAGGGGTACGTCCCAAACGGCGCTACTTTTGACAAGAGTAAAATACTATATAGGGAATAAAGGACATAACCAAGGACACAGATTGGTCGAAAATGACCAGATGATCAAAATAGCTGTCGATCATTGGCTAGTTCAATCAATCAGAGGACATCCCTGAGCCTACATTCCAAAACCGTACTCTATTCCCTGTGGACCAATTGGGGCTCTGGTCAAAACGTACTTCAACTGTACAAAGGATAGGGTGACATTTGGGATAGAGGACTTGAAGCTGTTGTCTCTGTTCCTAACAGGGTTTTAGGTACTTGTCCAGCTGTGTGTGTGTGTGTGTGTGTGTGTGTGTGTGTGTGTGTGTGTGTGTGTGTGTGTGTGTGTGTGTGTGTGTGTGTGTGTGTTGATTTATTGCTTATCTGTTGTGACTCAAGGGGGTCTATAAGCATGTCTGGCTGCATATGAACTTTGTCTAACCCAAGACCCCTGTAGTA
This sequence comes from Salvelinus fontinalis, assembly GCF_029448725.1. NCBI lineage: Eukaryota > Metazoa > Chordata > Actinopteri > Salmoniformes > Salmonidae > Salvelinus > Salvelinus fontinalis. The sequence goes on along the minus strand of NC_074672.1, from coordinate 48,928,206 downwards.
CTAGAGACACCAGTCAGCTCTGTTTACATCACATCACACACACACACACACACACACACACACACACACACACACACACACACACACACACACACACACACACACACTGTTCATGTCCATATGAGAGCACTCCAATACCAAATGACCTTATTCACATAATTAGGTCCCTTTATGGACTGTGTTGTACCTACAGTACACCCGTCCAGCTGTATTCATTTGACTCATCTCTAAGTCCCCACATAATATCTCAAGTGTTCTTCTCTGTCCAACCATGTAAATACTCCACTGGGAGTGGTGGACCTACGACTCGTTGGATAGATCAGTAACATAAGGGTACGTGCATGAGACAGACAGGCTGCAAGCAAAGAGTTTGTCTTTTATCAGTCTAATGGACTACAGTACCCTTGTACTACAGACTACTCTATTAGTGAACTGCACACTACACTATTTCCAACTCAGAATGTAGTGGTAGAGTAGAGAGAGAGAGAGTAGAGTGAGAGTGAGAGTGAGAGTGAGAGTGAGAGTGAGGGTGAGAGTGAGAGTGAGAGTGAGAGAGAGAGAGAGAGAGAGAGAGAGAGAGAGAGAGAGAGAGAGAGAGAGAGAGAGAGAGAGAGAGAGAGAGAGAGAGAGAGAGAGAGAGACAGAGAGAGAGAGAGAGAGAGAGACAGAGAGAGAGAGAGATAGACAGAGAGAGAGAGAGAGAGAGAGAGTGACAGAGAGAGAGAGAGAGAGAGAGACAGAGAGAGAGAGAGAGAGAGAGAGAGAGAGAGAGAGAGAGAGAGAGAGAGAGAGAGAGAGAGAGAGAGAGAGAGAGAGAGAGAGAGAGAGAGAGAGAGAGAGAGAGAGAGAGAGAGAGAGAGAGAGAGAGAGAGAGGCCATCCTGGTAATATAATCCAGTACAGCTTGTTTATACACTCTGAGTGGTGGCATGGGGGATGGGGACAAGATGCTGTGTATGTGTTTGTGTGTGCGTGAATCTCGACTCTCCCCTCCGCAGGGAGATATAAACAAGTTGTTTTTGCTGCCACTCGCCCGCCACTCGCCTGCCAATTCAATTTGTTGTGTTGACCCGACGACACACACACACAAACACACAAGCGTTACTGGTGCTCTGTTTGAGGAGAGACTCGCTGTAATTGCTTTTAAGGCCAAGGTTTGTTTGTTTCTTTGATTGTCGCTGTGTTTATTTTAAACAACACAATATAATTGTGCATTTCACTGTAAAGTCTACCCCTGTTGTATTTCGGTGACAAAACAACATTTGATATAATTTTTAATTCTTCCAGAACAAAGGCACCAGAAAACATGGATTTGATTTCTCCGTGCTGTTTCATTTGTAGTATTGATGTGGAATGTACCTTGCAGTATATGTGCCCAGCTGCACTAGTGTGTATATATGGGGTACAGCGTATGTACAGGTTATGGGGTGTGTATATGGGGTACAGTGTGTGTACAGGTTATGGGGTGTGTATATGGGGTACAGTGTGTGTACAGGTTATGCACCTTCTTCCACTGCAAACCAACCATTCCAGTGTTATTTTTTTACTTGCTATATTGTATTTACTTCGCCACCATGGCCTTTTTATATTTTTATTTATTTATTTATATATATATTTTGTTTGCCTTCACCTCCCTTATCTCACCTCACTTGCTCATATTGTATATAGACTTATTTTCACTGTATTATTGACTGTATGTTTGTTTTACTCCATGTGTAACTATGTGTTGTTGTATGTGTTGAACTGCTTTGCTTTATCTTTGCCAGGTCGCAATTGTAAATGAGAACGTGTTCTCAATTTGCCTACCTGGTTAAATAAAGGTGAAAAAAAAAATAAAAAAAAATAAAATGGGGTACAGTGTGTGTACAGGTTATGGGGTGTGTATATGGGGTACAGCGTATGTACAGGTTATGGGGTGTGTATGTGGGGTACAGTGTGTGTACAGGTTATGGGGTGTGTATGTGGGGTACAGTGTGTGTACAGGTTATGGGGTGTGTATGTGGGGTACAGTGTGTGTATAGGGTACAGGTTATGGGGTGTGTATGTGGGGTACAGTCAGTGTGTGTACAGGTTATGGGGTGTATATATGGGGTACAGTGTGTGTAGAGGTTATGGGGTGTGCATATGGGATACAGTGTGTGTATAGGGTACAGGTTATGGGGTGTGAATGTGGGGTACAGTGTGTGTACAGGTTATGGGGTGTGTATATGGGGTACAGTGTGTGTACAGGTTATGGGGTGTGTATGTGGGGTACAGTGTGTGTACAGGTTATGGGGTGTGTATATGGGGTACAGCGTATGTACAGGTTATGGGGTGTGTATGTGGGGTACAGTGTGTGTACAGGTTATGGGGTGTGTATATGGGGTACAGTGTGTGTACAGGTTATGGGGTGTGTATGTGGGGTACAGTGTGTGTACAGATTATGGGGTGTGTATATGGGGTACAGTGTGTGTATGGGGTACAGGTTATGGGGTGTGTATGTGGGGTACAGTGTGTGTGCTGGTTATGGGGTGTGTATATGGGGTACAGTGTGTGTACAGGTTATGGGGTGTGTATATGGGGTACAGTGTGTGTACAGGTTATGGGGTGTGTATATGTGGTACAGCGTATGTACAGGTTATGGGGTGTGTATGTGGGGTACAGTGTGTGTACAGGTTATGGGGTGTGTATATGGGGTACAGTGTGTGTATAGGGTACAGGTTATGGGGTGTGTATATGGGATACAGCGTATGTACAGGTTATGGGGTGTGTATGTGGGGTACAGTGTGTGTACATTTCGTCAGTATTACTTACTAAACTGTTGTTACACATAGGTTTTTAATTTCCAAGAGAAACTTAGACTACAATTAGGGTGTGTAAAATGTTAGGATTATTTTGCTCTTACTGTAGTACTGTAGCCTACTCCCGATCACTCAAGTTGTTCAGTGCCTGACTGGCGCAGAGGTTTAAGATGCAGCATCGCAGTATAGCTGCAGAGGCTGGTTCAATACCCCTGCTGCCTACGACCCATGAGGTGATGGTGGGCTTTTTGTTTCTCTCCCTCTAAAAACAGAAATAAATCATTTTAAATAACAAACTGGCTTTATTTAGAAATTAGTAACAATGTCTCACTCCATGTTCAAGAATGAAAACTAAATCATCTCCAAAATATTGTTATTTTTAAACAAGCCATAGAAAGTTGGTTGCAATTTCAGTTTAATCCACCAGAAAAGACAGAACAAATAATACAAGAAATATTGTGGTTAAACTCAAATATACTAATTGATTATTATTATTAATAGTATTATTAACTTTATATTAGTTAATTAATATAACGTTTTTCCACAAGCGTAACAGGCTGTGAATTCCGCAAACAATGTTTCTAGGATGGGCTATTAGCAGGACAATATATATTGGTCATGTTGATCATGTCTCCTGAGTGGCGAAGTGGTCCCTGGTTCAAATCCAGGCTGTGTCACATCCTACTGTGATTGGAAGTCCCATAGGGCGGTGCAGAACTATAATAAATGAATTTAGAATGATATAAAAGCCCCTTAGGTATTCTCACCGATCCGATTTTCCCTAATGAAAAATGCCCTTTAGATATTAATTTAGAATCCTCCAATCCTCTAAATGTAATTATTGGCGGAGTCCCCAGCTAGTACAGTGGATCTGGGCTGATTCCGGCTGAGAGTCGGAGCACTCGGCTGAGAGTCAGACTCGGCCGACGTCATGTGGCCCGACTCTGGGCCGCCTGCAGCAGTATTACTTATGGCTGAAATGCAGGGATTGAGCTTTGGCCGATTCCGGTGAGAGTTATCTGGCCCAAATGTTTTACTTGGGGCTCGGCCCGATTGGGGCTACTCTCTGGCAGATGATTACACGGGCTGCTTTATGTAATTAACATTTCATTATTTATTTTTCCATATATTTTTTCATTGTTTCTGTGACCAAAAAATACAATTAACATCTATATGAAATTCTTTAAGAGTCCTGTGTAGAATTTGTGTATTTTGATACTTTTTGTATCAAGACAGAATGAACAGCTAGCCGTAAATTAGCTTGGTCACGAAAGTCAGAAAAGCAGTAAAATTAATCGCTTACCTTTGATCTTTATCAAGTCTCCCAGGCAAGCAAATTGAAGTGGATCTAACGCAGAGGTGGGCAATTCCAGTCCTCGTGGGCCTGATTGGTGTCACAGTTATGCCCACAGCCCCAGCTATCACATCTGACTCCAATAATCACCTAATCATGATCTTCAGTTTAGAATGCATTTTGATTAGTCAGCTGTGTTTGCTAGGGTTTGAGAAGAAGTGTGACACCAATCAGGAGGACAGGAGTCGCCCATCTTCTACGAGGCAATACCTTGGTCTGGGGTGTCAGGTAAGGTGAAGGTGATATGATCTTTGACTAGCCTCTCAAAGCACTTCAAGATGACAGAAGTGAGTGCTACGAGGCGATAGTCATTTAGTTCAGCTACCTTTTCATTTTTGGGTACAGGAACAATGGTGGGAATCTTGTAGCAAGTCGGGACTGCAGACTGGGATTGGGAGAGATTGAATATGTCCGTAAAACACTTCAGCCAGCTGGTCTGTGCATGCTCTGAGGATGCAGATAGGGATGTCGTCTGGGCCGACAGCCTTGCTAGGGTAAACATCCTTAAATGTCTTACTCACGTTGACCACGGAGAAGGAGAGCCCACAGCCCTTGGGAACGGGCCGCGTTGAGGGCACTGTTTTATCCTCAAAGCCATCAAATAAGGTGTTTAGCTTGTCTGGACGTCAGTGTCCATGACATTGCTGGTTTTCCCTTTATAATCCATGATTGTCTGTGGACCCTGCGACATACGTCTCATGTCCGAGCCATTGAATTGCGACTCCACTTTGTCTCTGTACTGACGTTTTGCCTGTTTGATTGCCTTACGGAGGGAATAACTACACTGTTTGTATTAAACCTTATTACCAGTCACCTTGCCATGGTTAAGTGCGGTGGTTCACTCTTTCAGTTTAGCGCAAATGCTGCCATCTATCCACGGTTTCTGGTTTGGGTATATGCTTTTTCCTCAAATGTGCTTTGTTTAAATCCCCAGCTACAATACATGTGGCCTCAGGATATGTGGTTTCCAGTTTGCATAAAGTCCAGTGTAGTTCCTTGAGGGCCGACGTGGTGTCGGCTTAAGGGGGAATATACATGGCTGTGACTATAACCGAAGAAAATTATCTTGGGAGGTAAGGTGAGGTATTCTAGGTCGGTTGAACAAAATGACTTGAGCTGCTGTACGTTATCACATACACCACTGCCCTTCTTCATCCCGGAAAGTTCTTTATTCCTGTCTGCGCGATGCACTGAGAACCCAGCTGGCTGGATGGACGGGGACAGTATATCCGGAGAGAGCCATGATTCCGTGAAACAGAGTATGGTACGGTCCCTGATGTCTCGCTGGAAGGAGATCCTCGCCCTGAGCTCATCTACTTTATTTTTTAGAGACTGAACATTAGCGAGCAATATACTCGGAAGCAGTGGATGGTGTGCCCACCTCCTGAGCTGGACTAGAAGTCCACTCCGAATACCTCTTCCCAGAGAGTAGCCTCTGGGATGAGTTAAATTGCCCTGGGGGGTACGAACAAAGGATCCAATTCGGTTAAATCAGATTCCTGGTCGTAGTGCAGGTGAGTTACCACCGCTCTGATATCCAAAAGTTATTTTCCGGCTGTATGTAATAACACAAAAAAACATTCTGGGCTAATAGTGTAAGCAATAACACATAAACAAATAAAAATACTGCAAAGTTGCTGGTTTGGAATGGTTTTCATTCGTATTCGCCTGGTTTTCAACCTTTTTTTCCCATGACATCCCGCTCTTCCACACACTACACTGGCTTCCAGTCTAAGCTCGGATCATCTTCAAAAAAAAAAAATGTATTTTCTCACTAGCACTGACTTTGCTGGTAAATACTTTATTGAGGAAAAATCTATTTGATACGATTGTGATGTGTTGTGTCACCCAGCCATCTTAAGATGAATGCACTAACTGTTCGTCGCTCTGGATAAGAGTGTCTGATAAATGACTACAATCTACATGTGTATATAGTCATTCGGATCAGAACCATATGGGCCTGTCAAAAGGAATGCACAACATCAGAATCAGAATCCCTTTTAAGTACATGTACACATACTCAGAATGTTACCTGGTGATATGGTGCTGCTAGTGTTAGACAACATACTCAGAATGTTACCTGGTGATATGGTGCTGTTAGTGATAGACAACACACTCAGAATGTTACCTGGTGATATGGTGCTGTTAGACAACATACTCAGAATGTTACCTGGTGATATGGTGCTGTTAGACAACATACTCAGAATGTTACCTGGTGATATGGTGCTGATAGACAACATAATCAGAATGTTACCTGGTGATATGGTGCTGCTAGATAACACACTCAGAATGTTACCTGGTGATATGGTGCTGTTAGTGTTAGACAACATACTCAGAATGTTACCTGGTGATATGGTGCTGTTAGACAACATACTCAGAATGTTACCTGGTGATATGGTGCTGCTAGACAACATCCTCATAATGTTACCTGGTGATATGGTGCTGCTAGTGATAGACAACATACTCAGAATGTTACCTGGTGATATGGTGCTGTTAGACAACATACTCAGAATGTTACCTGGTGATATGGTGCTGTTAGTGATAGACAACACACTCAGAATGTTACCTGGTGATATGGTGCTGTTAGACAACATACTCAGAATGTTACCTGGTGATATGGTGCTGATAGACAACATACTCAGAATGTTACCTGGTGATATGGTGCTGTTAGACAACATACTCAGAATGTTACCTGGTGATATGGTGCTGCTAGTGATAGACAACATACTCAGAATGTTACCTGGTGATATGGTGCTGTTAGACAACATACTCAGAATGTTACCTGGTGATATGGTGCTGTTAGTGCTAGACAACATCCTCAGAATGTTACCTGGTGATATGGTGCTGCTAGACAACACACTCAGAATGTTACCTGGTGATATGGTGCTGCTAGACAACATACTCAGAATGTTACCTGGTGATATGGTGCTGTTAGACAACATACTCAGAATGTTACCTGGTGATATGGTGCTGTTAGACAACATACTCAGAATGTTACCTGGTGATATGGTGCTGCTAGACAACATACTCAGAATGTTACCTGGTGATATGGTGCTGTTAGACAACATACTCAGAATGTTACCTGGTGATATGGTGCTGTTAGTGAGAGACAACATACTCAGAATATTACCTGGTGATATGGTGCTGCTAGACAACATACTCAGAATGTTACCTGGTGATATGGCGCTGATAGACAACATACTCAGAATGTTACCTGGTGATATGGTGCTGCTAGTGATAGACAACATCCTCAGAATGTTACCTGGTGATATGGTGCTGCTAGACAACATACTCAGAATGTTACCTGGTGATATGGTGCTGCTAGTGATAGACAACATCCTCAGAATGTTACCTGGTGATATGGTGCTGCTAGACAACATACTCAGAATGTTACCTGGTGATATGGTGCTGTTAGTGATAGACAACATACTCAGAATGTTACCTGGTGATATGGTGCTGTTAGACAACATACTCAGAATGTTACCTGGTGATATGGTGCTGTTAGTGCTAGACAACATACTCAGAATGTTACCTGGTGATATGGTGCTGCTAGACAACATACTCAGAATGTTACCTGGTGATATGGTGCTGCTAGTGATAGACAACATACTCAGAATGTTACCTGGTGATATGGTGCTGTTAGTGCTAGACAACATACTCAGAATGTTACCTGGTGATATGGTGCTGCTAGACAACATACTCAGAATGTTACCTGGTGATATGGTGCTGCTAGTGATAGACAACATACTCAGAATGTTACCTGGTGATATGGTGCTGCTAGACAACATACTCAGAATGTTACCTGGTGATATGGTGCTGTTAGACAACATACTCAGAATGTTACCTGGTGATATGGTGCTGTTAGTGATAGACAACATACTCAGAATGTTACCTGGTGATATGGTGCTGTTAGACAACATACTCAGAATGTTACCTGGTGATATGGTGCTGTTAGACAACATACTCAGAATGTTACCTGGTGATATGGTGCTGTTAGACAACATACTCAGAATGTTACCTGGTGATATGGTGCTGCTAGACAACATACTCAGAATGTTACCTGGTGATATGGTGCTGTTAGTGATAGACAACATACTCAGAATGTTACCTGGTGATATGGTGCTGTTAGACAACATCCTCAGAATGTTACCTGGTGATATGGTGCTGATAGTGATAGACAACATACTCAGAATGTTACCTGGTGATATGGTGCTGTTAGACAACATACTCAGAATGTTACCTGGTGATATGGTGCTGTTAGTGATAGACAACATACTCAGAATGTTACCTGGTGATATGGTGCTGTTAGACAACATACTCAGAATGTTACCTGGTGATATGGTGCTGTTAGACAACATACTCAGAATGTTACCTGGTGATATGGTGCTGTTAGACAACATCCTCAGAATATTACCTGGTGATATGGTGCTGTTAGACAACATACTCAGAATGTTACCTGGTGATATGGTGCTGCTAGACAACATCCTCAGAATGTTACCTGGTGATATGGTGCTGCTAGTGATAGACAACATACTCAGAATGTTACCTGGTGATATGGTGCTGTTAGACAACATACTCAGAATGTTACCTGGTGATATGGTGCTGTTAGTGATAGACAACATACTCAGAATATTACCTGGTGATATGGTGCTGTTAGTGTTAGACAACATACTCAGAATGTTACCTGGTGATATGGTGCTGTTAGTGATAGACAACATACTCAGAATGTTACCTGGTGATATGGTGCTGTTAGACAACATCCTCAGAATGTTACCTGGTGATATGGTGCTGTTAGACAACATCCTCAGAATATTACCTGGTGATATGGTGCTGTTAGACAACATCCTCAGAATGTTACCTGGTGATATGGTGCTGTTAGTGATAGACAACATACTCAGAATGTTACCTGGTGATATGGTGCTGATAGACAACATACTCAGAATGTACCTGGTGATATGGTGCTGTTAGTGCTAGACAACATACTCAGAATGTTACCTGGTGATATGGTGCTGCTAGACAACATACTCAGAATATTACCTGGTGATATGGTGCTGTTAGTGATAGACAACATACTCAGAATGTTACCTGGTGATATGGTGCTGTTAGTGATAGACAACATACTCAGAATGTTACCTGGTGATATGGTGCTGTTAGACAACATACTCAGAATGTTACCTGGTGATATGGTGCTGTTAGACAACATACTCAGAATGTTACCTGGTGATATGGTGCTGATAGACAACATACTCAGAATGTTACCTGGTGATATGGTGCTGTTAGACAACATCCTCAGAATGTTACCTGGTGATATGGTGCTGATAGACAACATACTCAGAATGTTACCTGGTGATATGGTGCTGATAGTGTTAGACAACATACTCAGAATGTTACCTGGTGATATGGTGCTGATAGACAACATACTCAGAATGTTACCTGGTGATATGGTGCTGTTAGTGATAGACAACATACTCAGAATGTTACCTGGTGATATGGTGCTGCTAGACAACATACTCAGAATGTTACCTGGTGATATGGTGCTGTTAGACAACATACTCAGAATGTTACCTGGTGATATGGTGCTGTTAGACAACATACTCAGAATGTTACCTGGTGATATGGTGCTGTTAGACAACATACTCAGAATGTTACCTGGTGATATGGTGCTGCTAAACAACATACTCAGAATGTTACCTGGTGATATGGTGCTGTTAGACAACATCCTCAGAATGTTACCTGGTGATATGGTGCTGCTAGACAACATCCTCAGAATGTTACCTGGTGATATGGTGCTGCTAGTGATAGACAACATCCTCAGAATGTTACCTGGTGATATGGTGCTGCTAGACAACATACTCAGAATGTTACCTGGTGATATGGTGCTGCTAGTGATAGACAACATACTCAGAATGTTACCTGGTGATATGGTGCTGCTAGACAACATACTCAGAATGTTACCTGGTGATATGGTGCTGTTAGTGATAGACAACATACTCAGAATGTTACCTGGGGATATGGTGCTGCTAGACAACATACTCAGAATATTACCTGGTGATATGGTGCTGTTAGTGATAGACAACATACTCAGAATGTTACCTGGTGATATGGTGCTGCTAGACAACATACTCAGAATGTTACCTGGTGATATGGTGCTGTTAGTGATAGACAACATCCTCAGAATGTTACCTGGTGATATGGTGCTGTTAGACAACATACTCAGAATGTTACCTGGTGATATGGTGCTGCTAGTGATAGACAACATACTCAGAATGTTACCTGGTGATATGGTGCTGCTAGACAACATACTCAGAATGTTACCTGGTGATATGGTGCTGTTAGTGCTAGACACCATACTCATAATGTTACCTGGTGATGTGGTGCTGTTAGTGATAGACAACATTTAGAGACAGAATACAGACACTGGAGTTTAAAATCCTTATCTTCAGGGGGCAGCATTCGGAATTTTGAATGAAAAGCGTTTCCAAATTAAACCGCCTGCTACTCAGGCGCAGAAGCTATGATATGCATATAATTAGTAGATTTGGATAGAAAACACTCTAAAGTTTCCAAAACTGTTAAAATAATGTCTGTGAGTAAAACAGAACTGATATAGCAAAAACCAGAGGAAAATCCAACCAGGAAGTACCAATATTTTGAAAGGCTGTTTTTCCATTGAAAGCCTATCCACCATACAAAGACTTAGGACCAAGTTCACGAGCTCTGTGGCTTCCTCTACATGTGGCCAGTCTTTAGGCATTGTTTCAGGCTTTTACTCCGAAAAATGAGGGAGATACAGCACTTTCAATCAGTGGCCTGTGGACATGTTCATTCATCAGCCATGCGCCCTGATCGGGAACGCGCCTTTCTTGTTTCTCCCTCCTATTGACGAAGCTTTTGTCCGGTTGAAATAGGGATCATTTATAACAAAAACAACCAGAGGATTGATTTTAAACATCGTTTGGCAGGTTTCTACTAACTATTACTGTACTTTTTTTGTACTTTTTGTCTGGACCTATTAGTGCACGCGCCTTAAGCATTCGGATTACTGGACAAAATGCGCGAACAAAAAGGAGGTATTTGGTCATAAAGAGGGACATTATTGAACAAAATAACATTTATTGTCTAACATGGAGACCTGGGAGTGCCACCGGATGAAGATCATCAAAGGTGAGTGATTCATTTTATCTCTATATCTGCTTTTTGTGACTCCTCTCTTTGGCTGGAAAATGGCTGTATGGGTTTCTGTGGCTAGGTGCAGACCGAACATAATCGCAAAGTGTGCTTTCTCCGTAAAGCCTTTTTGAAATATGACACAGCGGTTGCATTAAGGAGAAGTTTATCTTTATTCGTATGTTTAACACTTGTATCGTTTATCAATGTTTATGATGAGTATTTCTGTAATTTGATGTGGCTCTCGGCACTTTCACCGGATGTTTGTTTGAGACAATGCATTTCTGAACATAATGCGCCAATGTAAACTGAGATTTCTGGATATAAATATGAACTTTATCGAACAAAACATACATGTATTGTGTAACATGAAGTCCTATGAGTGCCATCTGATGAAGATCATCAAATGTTAGTGATTCATTTTATCTCTATTTCTGCTTTTTGTGACTCCTCTCTTTGGCTGGAAAAATGGCTGTGTTTTTCTGTGACTTGGCTCTGACCTAACATAATCGCATGGTGTGCTTTCGCAGTAAAGCCTTTTTGAAAACGGACACTGTGGTTGGATTTACTGGAAGTGTATCTTTAAAATGGTGGATAATACTTGTATGTTTGAGGAATTTTAATTATGGGATTTCTGTTGTTTTGAATTTGGCGCTCTGCAATTTCACTGGCTGGTGTCGAGGTGGGACGCTACCGTCCCACTTGTACCAGAGAGGTTAATGTTGTAAATGACCATTGTAGCTGGAAACGGAAGATTTTTTTATGGAATATCTACATAGGCATACAGAGGCCCATTATCAGCAACCATCACTCCTGTGTTCCAATGGCACGTTGTGTTAGCTAATGCAAGTTTATCATTTCAAAAGGCTAATTGATCATTAGAAAACCTTTTTGCAATTATGTTAGCACAGCTGAAAACTGTGGGGCTGATAAAAGAAGCAATAAAACTGGCCTTCTGTAGACTAGTTGAGTATCTGGAGCATCAGCATTTGTGGGTTGGATTACAGGCACAAAATGGCCAGAAACAAAGAACTTTCTTCTGAAACTCGTCAGTCTATTCTCGTTCTTACAAATGAAGGCTATTCCATTTGAGAAATTGCCAAGAAACTGAAGATCTCGTACAACGGTGTGTACTACTCCCTTCACAGAACAGTGCAAACTGGCCCTAACCAGAATAGAAAGAGGAGTGGGAGGCCCCGGTGCACAACTGAGCAAGAGGACAAGTACATTAGAGTGTCTAGTTTCAGAAACAGATGCCTCGCAAGTCCACTATTGGCAGCTTCATTAAATTGAACTTGCAAAACACCAGTCTCAACGTCAACAGTGAAGAGGCGACTCCGGGATGCTGGCCTTCAAGGCAGAGTTCCCCTGTCCGTTGTCTGTGTTCTTTTGCCCATCTTAATCTTTTCTTTTTATTTGCCAGTCTGAGATATGGCTTTTTCTTTGCAACTCTGCCTAGAAGGCCAGCATCCCGGACTCGCCTCTTCACTGTTGACATTGAGACTGGTGTTTTGCGGGTACTATTTAATTAAGCTGCCAATTGTGGACTTGCGAGACGTCTGCCTCTCACCCAGTCTGCGCCACTGGCAGGCTCTGTAACGCTACATTGGCATAACCGGGCAGGGTAATTCATATACCATTTGTGATGTTTATGGGAAAACAAAACTGGGGGGCACAAATTCTATTTGGAGGGGTCCATGTTCAGCTTTTCCACCCCGTAGAGCCAGCTCTGTTGGGTGGACTCTGAGGTCTGAAGCTTTGAAATTGTCATTTGGATTCATCACCCACCTGTAGCCTACCGTAGGTTTGAACTGTCACTCAGTGGCTCCCATCTCTGGAAACACAAACACACACAAACACACACACACCGTGACCAAAGTCCTGTACTCAATTAAATAATTAATTAGTATTTTAATTATAAACCGAAAGTCTTTAATTGCTCTTTGAAAGAAATCATGTTTCTGACTCTTCCCATCACTTTGAACCAGAGGGGAGAGAAATGTTTACAGAGGGTGCCAGAGATTTACAGAGGGTGCCAGAGATTTACAGAGGGTGCCAGAGTTTTACAAGGGTGCCAGAGGTTTACAGAGGGTGCCATTTGGAATGCAGGCCAAGGGATACAGGATGGCAGAGGACTGAACCAACAAACAAAGGGAGACAGAGAGAGAGAGAGGGGGAGGGATAGAGCAGGAACAAGACAGAAAAAGAGGGAAGAGCAGGAACGAGAGAGAGAGAGAGGGAGAGAGAGCAGGAACGAGAGAGAGGGAGAACAATCATCCATTGAAACATCACATCATGTTACAATGTAGTCATTTATCAGATGCTCTTATCCAGAGGGACTTACCGTACAGTAGTGCATGCATTTATTTTCATACTTTTTCATATTGGTCCCCCATGGGAATTTAACCCAGAAGACTGGCACTGCAAGGGCCATGCACACCAACTGAGCCACAGCAGATATCAATCAACAGCCATCAAATACGCAGTGTGAACCAGCACGCTACCACACCCACACTGACCCAGCACACAGCCCTGTTCCTACCTAATGACCGAGCACACAGCCCTGTTACTACATAATGAACCACCACACAGCCCTGTTACTACATAATGACCCAGCACACAGCCCTGTTACTACATAATGACCCAGGACACAGCCCTGTTACTACATAATGACTCAGCACACAGCCCTGTTACTACCTAATGACCCACCACACAGCCCTGTTACTACCTAATGACCCAGCACACAGCCCTGTTACTACCTAATGACCCAGCACACAGCCCTGTTACTACCTAATGACCCAGCACACAGCCCTGTTACTACCTAATGACCCAGCACACAGCCCTGTTACTACCTAATGACCCAGCACACAGCCCTGTTACTACCTAATGACCCAGCACACAGCCCTGTTACTACCTAATGACTGAGCACACAGCCCTGTTACTACATAATGACTGAGCACACATCCCTGTTACTACATAATGACAAAGCACACAGCCCTGTTACTACCTAATGACCCAGCACAAGGCCCTGTTACTACATAATGACTCAGCACACAGCCCTGTTACTACATAATGACTGAGCACACAGCCATTTTATTACATAATGACCCACCACAAAGCCATGTTACTACATAATGACTCAGCACACAGCCCTGTTACTACATAATGACTGAGCACACAGCCCTGTTACTAGACAATGAGCCAGCACATAATAATCTAATCTAATCCATTCTAATGACCCTCTAGTGTTCTATTATTCTAATGATCCTCTAGTGTTCTATTATTCTAATGACCCTCCAGTGTTCTATCATTCTAATGACCCTCTAGTGTTCTATTATTCTAATGATCCTCTAGTGTTCTATCATTCTAATGATCCTCTAGTGTTCTATCATTCTAATCCCCCTCTAGTGTTCTATTATTCTAATGACCCTCTAGTGTTCTATCATTCTAATGACCCTCCAGTGTTCTATCATTCTAATGACCCTCCAGTGTTCTATCATTCTAATGACCCTCTAGTGTTCTATTATTCTAATGATCCTCTAGTGTTCTATCATTCTAATGATCCTCTAGTGTTCTATCATTCTAATGACCCTCTAGTGTTCTATCATTCTAATTATCCTCCAGTGTTCTATCATTCTAATGACCCTCTAGTGTTCTATCATTCTAATGACCCTCTAGTGTTCTATCATTCTAATTATCCTCCAGTGTTCTATCATTCTAATTATCCTCCAGTGTTCTATCATTCTAATGACCCTCTAGTGTTCTATCATTCTAATGACCCTCCAGTGTTCTATCATTCTAATGACCCTCCAGTGTTCTATCATTCTAATGATCCTCTAGTGTTCTATCATTCTAATGATCCTCTAGTGTTCTATTATTCTAATGATCCTCTAGTGTTCTATCATTCTAATGATCCTCTAGTGTTCTATCATTCTAATGACCCTCTAGTGTTCTATCATTCTAATTATCCTCCAGTGTTCTATCATTCTAATGACCCTCTAGTGTTCTATCATTCTAATGACCCTCTAGTGTTCTATCATTCTAATCCCCCTCTAGTGTTCTATCATTCTAATGACCCTCTAGTGTTCTATCATTTTAATGACCCTCTAGTGTTCTATCATTCTAATGACCCTCTAGTGTTCTGTCATTCTAATGATCCTCTAGTGTTCTATCATTCAAATGATCCTCTAGTGTTCTATCATTCTAATGACCCTCTAGTGTTCTATCATTCTAATGACCCTCTAGTGTTCTATTATTCTAATGACCCTCTAGTGTTCTATCATTCTAATGACCCTCTAGTGTTCTATCATTCTAATGACCCTCTAGTGTTCTATCATTCTAATGATCCTCTAGTGTTCTATCATTCTAATGACCCTCTAGTGTTCTGTCATTCTAATGATCCTCTAGTGTTCTTTCATTCTAATGACCCTCTAGTGTTCTGTCATTCTAATGATCCTCTAGTGTTCTATCATTCTAATGACCCTCTAGTGTTCTGTCATTCTAATGACCCTCTAGTGTTCTATCATTCTAATGATCCTCTAGTGTTCTGTCATTCTAATGATCCTCTAGTGTTCTATTATTCTAATGACCCTCTAGTGTTCTATCATTCTAATGACCCTCTAGTGTTCTATCATTCTAATGACCCTCTAGTGTTATATATTTCTAATGACCCTCTAGTGTTATATATTTCTAATGACCCTCTAGTGTTATATATTTCTAATGACCCTCTAGTGTTCTATCATTCTAATTATCCTCTAGTGTTCTATCATTCTAATGATCCTCTAGTGTTCTATCATTCTAATGACCCTATAGTGTTCTATCATTCTAATTATCCTCCAGTGTTCTATCATTCTAATGATCCTCTAGTGTTCTATCATTCTAATGACCCTCTAGTGTTATATATTTCTAATGACCCTCTAGTGTTCTATCATTCTAATTATCCTCTATTGTTCTATCATTCTAATGATCCTCTAGTGTTCTTTCATTCTAATGACCCTCTAGTGTTCTATCATTCTAATGACCCTCTAGTGTTCTATTATTCTAATGACCCTCTAGTGTTCTATCATTCTAATGACCCTCTAGTGTTCTATTATTCTAATGACCCTCTAGTGTTCTATCATTCTAATGACCCTCTAGTGTTCTATCATTCTAATGACCCTCTAGTGTTCTATCATTCTAATGACCCTCTAGTGTTCTATCATTCTAATGACCCTCTAGTGTTCTATCATTCTAATGATCCTCTAGTGTTCTATTATTCTAATGACCCTCTAGTGTTCTATCATTCTAATGACCCTCTAGTGTTCTATCATTCTAATGATCCTCTAGTGTTCTATTATTCTAATGACCCTCTAGTGTTCTATCATTCTAATGACCCTCTAGTGTTCTATTATTCTAATGACCCTCTAGTGTTCTTTCATTCTAATGACCCTCTAGTGTTCTATCATTCTAATAACCCTCTAGTGTTCTATCATTCTAATCCCCCTCTAGTGTTCTATCATTCTAATGATCCTCTAGTGTTCTGTCATTCTAATGATCCTCTAGTGTTCTATTATTCTAATGACCCTCTAGTGTTCTATCATTCTAATGACCCTCTAGTGTTCTATTATTCTAATGACCCTCTAGTGTTCTTTCATTCTAATGACGCTCTAGTGTTCTATCATTCTAATAGCCCTCCAGTGTTCTATCATTCTAATCCCCCTCTAGTGTTCTATCATTCTAATGACCCTCTAGTGTTCTATCATTCTAATGATCCTCTAGTGTTCTATTATTCTAATGACCCTCTAGTGTTCTATCATTCTAATGACCCTGTAGTGTTCTATTATTCTAATGACCCTCTAGTGTTCTTTCATTCTAATGACCCTGTAGTGTTCTATCATTCTAATAACCCTCTAGTGTTCTATCATTCTAATCCCCCTCTAGTGTTCTATCATTCTAATGACCCTCTAGTGTTCTATCATTCTAATGACCCTCTAGTGTTCTATTATTCTAATGACCCTCTAGTGTTCTTTCATTCTAATGACCCTCTAGTGTTCTATCATTCTAATAACCCTTTAGTGTTCTATCATTCTAAACCCCCTCTAGTGTTCTATCATTCTAATGACCCTCTAGTGTTCTATCATTCTAATGATCCTCTAGTGTTCTATTATTCTAATGACCCTCTAGTGTTCTATCATTCTAATGACCCTCTAGTGTTCTATTATTCTAATGACCCTCTAGTGTTCTTTCATTCTAATGACCCTCTAGTGTTCTATCATTCTAATAACCCTCTAGTGTTCTATCATTCTAATCCCCCTCTAGTGTTCTATCATTCTAATGACCCTCTAGTGTTCTGTCATTCTAATGATCATCTAGTGTTCTATCATTCTAATAACCCTCTAGTGTTCTATCATTCTAATGATCCTATAGTGTTCTGTCATTCTAATGATCCTCTAGTGTTCTTTCATTCTAATGATCCTCTAGTGTTCTATCATTCTAATGACCCTCTAGTGTTCTATCATTCTAATGACCCTCTAGTGTTCTATCATTCTAATGATCCTCTAGTGTTCTATTATTCTAATGATCCTCTAGTGTTCTATCATTCTAATGACCCTCTAGTGTTCTATCATTCTAATGACCCTCTAGTGTTCTATCATTCTAATGATCCTCTAGTGTTCTATCATTCTAATGACCCTCTAGTGTTCTGTCATTCTAATGATCCTCTAGTGTTCTTTCATTCTAATGACCCTCTAGTGTTCTGTCATTCTAATGATCCTCTAGTGTTCTATCATTCTAATGACCCTCTAGTGTTCTGTCATTCTAATGACCGTCTAGTGTTCTATCATTCTAATGATCCTCTAGTGTTCTGTCATTCTAATGATCCTCTAGTGTTCTTTCATTCTAATGACCCTCTAGTGTTCTATCATTCTAATGATCCTCTAGTGTTCTGTCATTCTAATGATCCTCTAGTGTTCTTTCATTCTAATGACCCTCTAGTGTTCTATCATTCTAATGACCCTCTAGTGTTCTATCATTCTAATGACCCTCTAGTGTTATATATTTCTAATGACCCTCTAGTGTTATATATTTCTAATGACCCTCTAGTGTTATATATTTCTAATGACCCTCTAGTGTTCTATCATTGTAATTATCCTCTAGTGTTCTATCATTCTAATGATCCTCTAGTGTTCTATCATTCTAATGACCCTATAGTGTTCTATCATTCTAATTATCCTCCAGTGTTCTATCATTCTAATGATCCTCTAGTGTTCTATCATTCTAATGACCCTCTAGTGTTATATATTTCTAATGACCCTCTAGTGTTCTATCATTCTAATTATCCTCTAGTGTTCTATCATTCTAATGATCCTCTAGTGTTCTATCATTCTAATGACCCTCTAGTGTTCTATCATTCTAATGACCCTCTAGTGTTCTATCATTCTAATTATCCTCTATTGTTCTATCATTCTAATGATCCTCTAGTGTTCTTTCATTCTAATGACCCTCTAGTGTTCTATCATTCTAATGACCCTCTAGTGTTCTATTATTCTAATGACCCTCTAGTGTTCTATCATTCTAATGACCCTCTAGTGTTCTATTATTCTAATGACCCTCTAGTGTTCTATCATTCTAATGACCCTCTAGTGTTCTATCATTCTAATGACCCTCTAGTGTTCTATCATTCTAATGACCCTCTAGTGTTCTATCATTCTAATGATCCTCTAGTGTTCTATTATTCTAATGACCCTCTAGTGTTCTATCATTCTAATGACCCTCTAGTGTTCTATTATTCTAATGACCCTCTAGTGTTCTTTCATTCTAATGACCCTCTAGTGTTCTATCATTCTAATAACCCTCTAGTGTTCTATCATTCTAATCCCCCTCTAGTGTTCTATCATTCTAATGATCCTCTAGTGTTCTGTCATTCTAATGATCCTCTAGTGTTCTATTATTCTAATGACCCTCTAGTGTTCTATCATTCTAATGACCCTCTAGTGTTCTATTATTCTAATGACCCTCTAGTGTTCTTTCATTCTAATGACCCTCTAGTGTTCTATCATTCTAATCCCCCTCTAGTGTTCTATCATTCTAATGACCCTCTAGTGTTCTATCATTCTAATGATCCTCTAGTGTTCTATCATTCTAATGATCCTCTAGTGTTCTATTATTCTAATGACCCTCTAGTGTTCTATCATTCTAATGACCCTGTAGTGTTCTATTATTCTAATGACCCTCTAGTGTTCTTTCATTCTAATGACCCTGTAGTGTTCTATCATTCTAATCCCCCTCTAGTGTTCTATCATTCTAATGACCCTCTAGTGTTCTATCATTCTAATGACCCTCTAGTGTTCTATTATTCTAATGACCCTCTAGTGTTCTTTCATTCTAATGACCCTCTAGTGTTCTATCATTCTAATAACCCTCTAGTGTTCTATCATTCTAATCCCCCTCTAGTGTTCTATCATTCTAATGACCCTCTAGTGTTCTATCATTCTAATAGCCCTCTAGTGTTCTATCATTCTAATCCCCCTCTAGTGTTCTATCATTCTAATGATCCTCTAGTGTTCTATCATTCTAATGATCCTCTAGTGTTCTATTATTCTAATGACCCTCTAGTGTTCTATCATTCTAATGACCCTGTAGTGTTCTATTATTCTAATGACCCTCTAGTGTTCTTTCATTCTAATGACCCTGTAGTGTTCTATCATTCTAATAACCCTCTAGTGTTCTATCATTCTAATCCCCCTCTAGTGTTCTATCATTCTAATGACCCTCTAGTGTTCTATCATTCTAATGACCCTCTAGTGTTCTATTATTCTAATGACCCTCTAGTGTTCTTTCATTCTAATGACCCTCTAGTGTTCTATCATTCTAATAACCCTCTAGTGTTCTATCATTCTAATCCCCCTCTAGTGTTCTATCATTCTAACGATCCTCTAGTGTTCTATCATTCTAATGATCCTCTAGTGTTCTATTATTCTAATGACCCTCTAGTGTTCTATCATTCTAATGACCCTCTAGTGTTCTATTATTCTAATGACCCTCTAGTGTTCTTTCATTCTAATGACCCTCTAGTGTTCTATCATTCTAATAACCCTCTAGTGTTCTATCATTCTAATCCCCCTGTAGTGTTCTATCATTCTAATGACCCTCTAGTGTTCTATCATTCTAATGACCATCTAGTGTTCTATCATTCTAATGATCCTCTAGTGTTCTATCATTCTAATGATCCTCTAGTGTTCTGTCATTCTAATGATCCTCTAGTGTTCTGTCATTCTAATGATCCTCTAGTGTTCTATCATTCTAATGACCCTCTAGTGTTCTATCATTCTAATAACCCTCTAGTGTTCTATCATTCTAATGATCCTCTAGTGTTCTGTCATTCTAATGATCCTCTAGTGTTCTGTCATTCTAATGATCCTCTAGTGTTCTATCATCCTAATGACCCTCTAGTGTTCTATCATTCTAATGACCCTCTAGTGTTCTATCATTCTAATGATCCTCTAGTGTTCTATTATTCTAATGACCCTCTAGTGTTCTGTCATTCTAATGACCCTCTAGTGTTCTATTATTCTAATGACCCTCTAGTGTTCATTCATTCTAATGACCATCTAGTGTTCTATCATTCTAATAACCCTCTAGTGTTCTATCATTCTAATCCCCCTCTAGTGTTCTATCATTCTAATGATCCTCTAGTGTTCTATCATTCTAATGATCCTCTAGTGTTCTATTATTCTAATGACCCTCTAGTGTTCTATTTTCTAATGACCCTCTAGTGTTCTATTATTCTAATGACCCTCTAGTGTTCTTTCATTCTAATGACCCTCTAGTGTTCTATCATTCTAATAACCCTCTAGTGTTCTATCATTCTAATCCCCCTCTAGTGTTCTATCATTCTAATGACCCTCTAGTGTTCTGTCATTCTAATGATCATCTAGTGTTCTATCATTCTAATAACCCTCTAGTGTTCTATCATTCTAATGATCCTCTAGTGTTCTATCATTCTAATGATCATCTAGTGTTCTATCATTCTAATGATCATGTAGTGTTCTATCATTCTAATCCCCCTCTAGTGTTCTATCATTCTAATGACCCTCTAATGTTCTATCATTCTAATGACCCTCTAGTGTTCTATCATTCTAATAACCCTCTCGTGTTCTATCATTCTAATGATCTTCTAGTGTTCTATCATTCTAATGATCATCTAGTGTTCTATCATTCTAATGATCATCTAGTGTTCTATCATTCTAATCCCCCTCTAGTGTTCTATCATTCTAATGACCCTCTAGTGTTCTATCATTCTAATGACCCTCTAGTGTTCTATCATTCTAATAACCCTCTCGTGTTCTATCATTCTAATGATCTTCTAGTGTTCTATCATTCTAATGATCATCTAGTGTTCTATCATTCAATTCCCCATCTAGTGTTCTATCATTCTAATGACCCTCTAGTGTTCTGTCATTCTAATGATCATCTAGTGTTCTATCATTCTAATAACCCTCTAGTGTTCTATTATTCTAATGACCCTCTAGTGTTCTATCATTCTAATCCCCCTCTAGTGTTCTATCATTCTAATGATCCTCTAGTGTTCTTTCACTGTAATGACCCTCTAGTGTTCTTTCATTCTAATGACCCTCTAGTGTTCTATCATTCTATTGACCCTCTAGTGTTCTATCATTCTAATGACCCTCTAGTGTTCTATTATTCTAATGACCCTCTAGTGTTCTTTCATTCTAATGACCCTCTAGTGTTCTATCATTCTAATGACCCTCTAGTGTTCTATTATTCTAATGACCCTCTAGTGTTCTTTCATTCTAATGACCCTCTAGTGTTCTATCATTCTAATAACCCTCTAGTGTTCTATCATTCTAATGATCCTCTAGTGTTCTGTCATTCTAATGATCCTCTAGTGTTCTTTCATTCTAATGACCCTCTAGTGTTCTATTATTCTAATGACCCTCTAGTGTTCTATTATTCTAATGACCCTCTAGTGTTCTTTCATTCTAATGACCCTCTAGTGTTCTATCATTCTAATAACCCTCTAGTGTTCTATCATTCTAAAGATCCTCTAGTGTTCTGTCATTCTAATGATCCTCTAGTGTTCTTTCATTCTAATGACCCTCTAGTGTTCTTTCATTCTAATGACCCTCTAGTGTTCTTTCATTCTAATAACCCTCTAGTGTTCTATCATTCTAATGATCCTCTAGTGTTCTATTATTCTAATGACCCTCTAGTGTTCTATCATTCTAATGATCCTCTAGTGTTATATCATTCTAATGACCCTCTAGTGTTCTATCATTCTAATGACCCTCTAGTGTTCTTTCATTCTAATGACCGTCTAGTGTTCTATCATTCTAATGACCCTCTAGTGTTCTTTCATTCTAATGACCCTCTAGTGTTCTATCATTCTAATGACCCTCTAGTGTTCTATCATTCTAATGACCCTCTAGTGTTCTTTCATTCTAATGACCCTCTAGTGTTCTATCATTCTAAGGATCCTCTAGTGTTCTATTATTCTAATGACCCTCTAGTGTTCTATCATTCTAATGACCCTCTAGTGTTCTATCATTCTAATGATCCTCTAGTGTTCTTTCATTCTAATGACCCTCTAGTGTTCTATCATTCTAAGGATCCTCTAGTGTTCTATTATTCTAATGACCCTCTAGTGTTCTATCATTCTAATGACCCTCTAGTGTTCTATCATTCTAATGATCCTCTAGTGTTCTGTCATTCTAATGATCCTCTAGTGTTCTATCATTCTAATGACCCTCTAGTGTTCTATCATTCTAATGATCCTCTAGTGTTCTATCATTCTAATGACCCTCCAGTGTTCTATCATTCTAATGACCCTCTAGTGTTCTATCATTCTAATGACCCTCTAGTGTTCTATCATTCTAATGACCCTCTAGTGTTCTATCATTCTAATGACCCTCTAGTGTTCTATCATTCTAATAACCCTCTAGTGTTCTATCATTCTAATGACCCACTAGTGTTCTATCATTCTAATGACCCTCTAGTGTTCTGTCATTCTAATGATCCTCTAGTGTTCTATCATTCTAATTATCCTCTATTGTTCTATCATTCTAATGATCCTCTAGTGTTCTTTCATTCTAATGACCCTCTACTGTTCTATCATTCTAATGACCCTATAGTGTTCTATCATTCTAATGATCCTCTAGTGTTCTATCATTCTAATGATCCTCTAGTGTTCTATTATTCTAATGATCCTCTAGTGTTCTATCATTCTAATGATCCTCCAGTGTTCTATCATTCTAATCCCCCTCTAGTGTTCTATCATTCTAATGACCCTCTAATGTTCTGTCATTCTAATGATCCTCTAGCGTTCTATCATTCTAATGACTCTCTAGTGTTCTATCATTCTAATGACCCTCTAGTGTTCTATCATTCTAATTATCCTCTAGTGTTCTATCATTCTAATGACCCTCTAGTGTTCTATCATTCTAATGACCCTCTAGTGTTCTGTCATTGTAATGATCATCTAGTGTTCTATCATTCTAATAACCCTCTAGTGTTCTATCATTCTAATGATCCTCTAGTGTTCTATCATTCTAATGATCCTCTAGTGTTCTATCATTCTAATGATACTCTAGTGTTCTATCATTCTAATGACCCTCTAGTGTTCTATCATTCTAATAACCCTCTAGTGTTCTATCATTCTAATGATCCTCTAGTGTTCTATCATTCTAATGATCCTCTAGTGTTCTATCATTCTAATGATCCTCTATTGTTCTATCATTCTAATGACCCTCTAGTATTCTATCATTCTAATGACCCTCTAGTGTTCTGTCATTCTAATGATCCTCTAGTGTTCTATCATTCTAATGATCCTCTAGTGTTCTATCATTCATTATATTTTTATTCGCTAATGCTCTGCTAGCTGTTCAGCTATTGGGCAGCGCAGGGTTCACAAACGCACAGACACACACAAACATGCACGTGTCGGGCAACTCAGGGTTCAGAGGTCAACTCATTATCTGTTCCAGACTAAACCGATTACTACCTCTTCCACTTTTTAGTTGAGAGAGAAACATACAGAGCAGAGTGGGCACACAGAACGGGCACCCCTTTATGGGTACAGAGTAGGGTGGGGGTGGGGGGGTGGGGTCCCAAATGGCACCGTATTCCCTATATAGTGTGCTACTGTTGACCAGAGCCCTTTACTGGTCAGAAATAGTGCACTACTATGGGAAAAGGGTGGCATTATAGACACATGGTAGGTCTAGTTATCACTCTTTGTGGGTACATAGTGGTGTGGGTTCATAGTGGTGTGGGTACAGAGTGGTGTGGGTTCAGAGTGGTGTGGGTTCATAGTGGTGTGGGTACAGAGTGGTGTGGGTTGAGAGTGGTGTGGGTTCAGAGTGGTGTGGGTTCAGAGTGGTGTGGGTACAGAGTGGTGTGGGTTCAGAGTGGTGTGGGTACAGAGTGGTGTGGGTTCAGAGTGGTGTGGGTTCAGAGTGGTGTGGGTACAGAGTGGTGTGGGTACAGAGTGGTGTGGGTACAGAGTGGTGTGGGTTCATAGTGGTGTGGGTATAGAGTGGTGTGGGTTCAGAGTGGTGTGGGTTCAGAGTGGTGTGGGTACAGAGTGGTGTGTGTTCATAGTGGTGTGGGTTCATAGTGGTGTGGGTACAGAGTGGTGTGGGTTCAGAGTGGTGTGGGTATAGAGTGGTGTGGGTTCAGAGTGGTGTGGGTTCATAGTGGTGTGGGTACAGAGTGGTGTGGGTTCATAGTGGTGTGGGTATAGAGTGGTGTGGGTATAGAGTGGTGTGGGTTCAGAGTGGTGTGGGTTCAGAGTGGTGTGGGTACAGAGTGGTGTGGGTACAGAGTGGTGTGGGTACAGAGTGGTGTGGGTTCAGAGTGGTGTGGGTTCAGAGTGGTGTGGGTACAGAGTGGTGTGGGTACAGAGTGGTGTGGGTATAGAGTGGTGTGGGTTCAGAGTGGTGTGGGTTCAGAGTGGTGTGGGTTCATAGTGGTGTGGGTTCATAGTGGTGTGGGTACAGAGTGGTGTGGGTTCATAGTGGTGTGGGTATAGAGTGGTGTGGGTATAGAGTGGTGTGGGTTCAGAGTGGTGTGGGTTCATAGTGGTGTGGGTTCAGAGTGGTGTGGGTACAGAGTGGTGTGGGTTCATAGTGGTGTGGGTACAGAGTGGTGTGGGTATAGAGTGGTGTGGGTACAGAGTGGTGTGGGTACAGAGTGGTGTGGGTATAGAGTGGTGTGGGTTCAGAGTGGTGTGGGTTCATAGTGGTGTGGGTTCAGAGTGGTGTGGGTACAGAGTGGTGTGGGTTCAGAGTGGTGTGGGTTCATAGTGGTGTGGGTACAGAGTGGTGTGGGTTCAGAGTGGTGTGGGTTCAGAGTGGTGTGGATATAGAGTGGTGTGGGTACAGAGTGGTGTGGGTTCAGAGTGGTGTGGGTTCAGAGTGGTGTGGGTTCAGAGTGGTGTGGGTTCAGAGTGGTGTGGGTACAGAGTGGTGTGGGTACAGAGTGGTGTGGGTACAGAGTGGTGTGGGTACAGAGTGGTGTGGGTACAGAGTGGTGTGGGTACAGAGTGGTGTGGGTTCATAGTGGTGTGGGTACAGAGTGGTGTGGGTTCAGAGTGGTGTGGGTTCATAGTGGTGTGGGTACAGAGTGGTGTGGGTACAGAGTGGTGTGGGTTCAGAGTGGTGTGGGTACAGAGTGGTGTGGGTTCAGAGTGGTGTGGGTATAGCGTGGTGTGGGTACATAGTGGTGTGGGTACATAGTGGTGTGGGTTTAGAGTGAAGTGGGTTCAGAGTGGTGTGGGTTCAGAGTGGTGTGTGTTCATAGTGGTGTGGGTTTAGAGTGGTGTGGGTTCAGAGTGGTGTGGGTTCAGAGTGGTGTGGGTTCAGAGTGGTGTGGGTTCAGAGTGATGTGGGTACAGAGTGATGTGGGTACAGAGTGGTGTGGGTACAGAGTGGTGTGGGTTCAGAGTGGTGTGGGTACAGAGTGGTGTGGGTTCAGAGTGGTGTGGGTACAGAGTGGTGTGGGTTCAGAGTGGTGTGGGTAAAGAGTGGTGTGGGTACAGAGTGGTGTGGGTTCAGCGTGGTGTGGGTTCATAGTGGTGTGGGTATAGAGTGGTGTGGGTTCAGAGTGGTGTGGGTTCATAGTGGTGTGGGTATAGAGTGGTGTGGGTTCAGAGTGGTGTGGGTATAGAGTGGTGTGGGTTCAGCGTGGTGTGGGTTCATAGTGGTGTGGGTATAGAGTGGTGTGGGTTCAGAGTGGTGTGGGTATAGAGTGGTGTGGGTTCAGCGTGGTGTGGGTTCATAGTGGTGTGGGTACAGAGTGGTGTGGGTTCAGAGTGGTGTGGGTACAGAGTGGTGTGGGTACAGAGTGGTGTGGGTTCAGCGTGGTGTGGGTTCATAGTGGTGTGGGTATAGAGTGGTGTGGGTTCAGAGTGGTGTGGGTTCATAGTGGTGTGGGTACAGAGTGGTGTGGGTTCATAGTGGTGTGGGTATAGAGTGGTGTGGGTTCAGAGTGGTGTGGGTACAGAGTGGTGTGGGTACAGAGTGGTGTGGGCTCAGCGTGGTGTGGGTTCATAGTGGTGTGGGTATAGAGTGGTGTGGGTATAGAGTGGTGTGGGTTCAGAGTGGTGTGGGTTCATAGTGGTGTGGGTACAGAGTGGTGTGGGTTCAGCGTGGTGTGGGTTCATAGTGGTGTGGGTATAGAGTGGTGTGGGTATAGAGTGGTGTGGGTTCAGAGTGGTGTGGGTTCATAGTGGTGTGGGTACAGAGTGGTGTGTGTTCATAGTGGTGTGGGTATAGAGTGGTGTGGGTATAGAGTGGTGTGGGTTCATAGTGGTGTGGGTATAGAGTGGTGTGGGTATAGAGTGGTGTGGGTTCAGAGTGGTGTGGGTTCATAGTGGTGTGGGTACAGAGCGGTGTGGGTTCAGCGTGGTGTGGGTTCATAGTGGTGTGGGTATAGAGTGGTGTGGGTACAGAGTGGTGTGGGTACAGAGTGGTGTGGGTACAGAGTGGTGTGGGTACAGAGTGGTGTGGGTATAGAGTGGTGTGGGTTCAGAGTGGTGTGGGTTCAGAGTGGTGTGGGTACAGAGTGGTGTGGGTACAGAGTGGTGTGGGTATAGAGTGGTGTGGGTATAGAGTGGTGTGGGTTCAGGGTGGTGTGGGTTCAGAGTGGTGTGGGTACAGAGTGGTGTGGGTACAGAGTGGTGTGGGTATAGAGTGGTGTGGGTTCAGAGTGGTGTGGGTTCATAGTGGTGTGGGTTCAGAGTGGTGTGGGTACAGAGTGGTGTGGGTTCATAGTGGTGTGGGTACAGAGTGGTGTGGGTACATAGTGGTGTGGGTACAGAGTGGTGTGGGTTCAGAGTGGTGTGGGTTCATAGTGGTGTGGGTACAGAGTGGTGTGGGTACAGAGTGGTGTGGGTTCAGAGTGGTGTGGGTTCAGAGTGGTGTGGGTACAGAGTGGTGTGGGTACATAGTGGTGTGGGTACAGAGTGGTGTGGGTTCAGAGTGGTGTGGGTTCATAGTGGTGTGGGTATAGAGTGGTTTGGGTTCAGAGTGGTGTGGTTTCATAGTGGTGTGGGTATAGAGTGGTGTGGGTATAGAGTGGTGTGGGTTCAGAGTGGTGTGGGTTCAGAGTGGTGTGGGTACAGAGTGGTGTGGGTTCATAGTGGTGTGGGTACAGAGTGGTGTGGGTACATAGTGGTGTGGGTTCAGAGTGGTGTGGGTTCATAGTGGTGTGGGTTCAGAGTGGTGTGGGTATAGAGTAGTGTGGGTATAGCGTGGTGTGGGTACATAGTGGTGTGGGTACATAGTGGTGTGGGTTCATAGTGGTGTGGGTTTAGAGTGAAGAGGGTTCAGAGTGGTGTGGGTTCAGAGTGGTGTGGGTACAGAGTGGTGTGGGTACATAGTGGTGTGGGTACATAGTGGTGTGGGTACAGAGCGGTGTGGGTACATAGTGGTGTGGGTTCAGAGTGGTGTGGGTACATAGTGGTGTGGGTACATAGTGGTGTGGGTACATAGTGGTGTGGGTTCATAGTGGTGTGGGTTTAGAGTGAAGTGGGTTCAGAGTGGTGTGGGTTCAGAGTGGTGTGGGTACAGAGTGGTGTGGGTACATAGTGGTGTGGGTACAGAGTGGTGTGGGTACATAGTGGTGTGGGTTCAGAGTGGTGTGGGTACATAGTGGTGTGGGTACATAGTGGTGTGGGTACATAGTGGTGTGGGTACATAGTGGTGTGGGTTCAGAGTGGTGTGGGTTCAGAGTGGTGTGGGTACATAGTGGTGTGGGTACATAGTGGTGTGGGTACAGAGTGGTGTGGGTTCATAGTGGTGTGGGTTCAGAGTGGTGTGGGTATAGAGTGGTGTGGGTTCAGAGTGGTGTGGGTTCAGAGTGGTGTGGGTTCAGAGTGGTGTGTGTTCAGAGTGGTGTGTGTTCATAGTGGTGTGGGTATAGAGTGGTGTGGGTACAGAGTGGTGTGGGTATAGAGTGGTGTGGGTTCAGAGTGGTGTGGGTACAGAGTGGTGTGGGTATAGAGTTTTGTGGGTTCAGAGTGGTGTGGGTACAGAGTGGTGTGGGTACAGAGTGGTGTGGGTACAGAGTGGTGTGGGTATAGAGTGGTGTGGGTTCAGAGTGGTGTGGGTTCATAGTGGTGTGGGTTCAGAGTGGTGTGGGTACAGAGTGGTGTGGGTTCATAGTGGTGTGGGTACAGAGTGGTGTGGGTACATAGTGGTGTGGGTACAGAGTGGTGTGGGTTCAGAGTGGTGTGGGTTCATAGTGGTGTGGGTACAGAGTGGTGTGGGTACAGAGTGGTGTGGGTTCAGAGTGGTGTGGGTTCAGAGTGGTGTGGGTACAGAGTGGTGTGGGTACATAGTGGTGTGGGTACAGAGTGGTGTGGGTTCAGAGTGGTGTGGGTTCATAGTGGTGTGGGTACAGAGTGGTGTGGGTACAGAGTGGTGTGGGTTCAGAGTGGTGTGGGTTCAGAGTGGTGTGGGTACAGAGTGGTGTGGGTACATAGTGGTGTGGGTACAGAGTGGTGTGGGTTCAGAGTGGTGTGGGTTCATAGTGGTGTGGGTATAGAGTGGTGTGGGTTCAGAGTTGTGTGGTTTCATAGTGGTGTGGGTATAGAGTGGTGTGGGTATAGAGTGGTGTGGGTTCAGAGTGGTGTGGGTTCAGAGTGGTGTGGGTACAGAGTGGTGTGGGTACAGAGTGGTGTGGGTTCATAGTGGTGTGGGTACAGAGTGGTGTGGGTACAGAGTGGTGTGGGTTCAGAGTGGTGTGGGTTCATAGTGGTGTGGGTTCAGAGTGGTGTGGGTATAGAGTGGTGTGGGTATAGCGTGGTGTGGGTACATAGTGGTGTGGGTACATAGTGGTGTGGGTTCATAGTGGTGTGGGTTTAGAGTGAAGTGGGTTCAGAGTGGTGTGGGTTCAGAGTGGTGTGGGTACAGAGTGGTGTGGGTACATAGTGGTGTGGGTACAGAGTGGTGTGGGTACATAGTGGTGTGGGTTCAGAGTGGTGTGGGTTCAGAGTGGTGTGGGTACATAGTGGTGTGGGTACATAGTGGTGTGGGTACATAGTGGTGTGGGTTCATAGTGGTGTGGGTTTAGAGTGAAGTGGGTTCAGAGTGGTGTGGGTTCAGAGTGGTGTGGGTACAGAGTGGTGTGGGTACATAGTGGTGTGGGTACAGAGTGGTGTGGGTACATAGTGGTGTGGGTTCAGAGTGGTGTGGGTACATAGTGGTGTGGGTACATAGTGGTGTGGGTACATAGTGGTGTGGGTACATAGTGGTGTGGGTTCAGAGTGGTGTGGGTTCAGAGTGGTGTGGGTACATAGTGCTGTGGGTACATAGTGGTGTGGGTACAGAGTGGTGTGGGTTCATAGTGGTGTGGGTTCAGAGTGGTGTGGGTATAGAGTGGTGTGGGTTCAGAGTGGTGTGGGTTCAGAGTGGTGTGGGTTCAGAGTGGTGTGTGTTCAGAGTGGTGTGTGTTCATAGTGGTGTGGGTATAGAGTGGTGTGGGTACAGAGTGGTGTGGGTATAGAGTGGTGTGGGTTCAGAGTGGTGTGGGTACAGAGTGGTGTGGGTTCAGAGTGGTGTGGGTTCAGAGTGGTGTGGGTACAGAGTAGTGTGGGTTCAGAGTGGTGTGGGTACAGAGTGGTGTGGGTTCAGAGTGGTGTGGGTACAGAGTGGTGTGGGTTCAGAGTGGTGTGGGTTCAGAGTGGTGTGGGTACAGAGTGGTGTGGGTTGAGGATGGTAATAATAAAATAATAATCATTCTGCTTTGTTGATGTAATACTACTGGTCCATACGGCGTTGTCCTTTCTTCAGTGACAGGTTGTGTGTGTGTGTGTGTGTGTGTGTGTGTGTGTGTGTGTGTGTGTGTGTGTGTGTGTGTGTGTGCGTGTGTGTGTGTGTGTGTGTGTGCGTGTGTGCGCGTGTGAGATTGATTCAGAGTGTGAAGAATTTCTTTCCGGGGAGATTAAAGAGCGATTTCACACACTCTTGGGTGTTCCTATCAGAAGTGCGTGAGAATCGTGACCAGCATGAATCACACATTTTCCAGTCTGTGATAGCAACACCAACACATTACACAGTAGTCTGATTTTACTACTCTATGATACCCTGTCTTGATACTATTGAGGTAAAAATCATGTCAACCCTATTACTGGCCTGCGTTCAATAAGGGAAATAGTTTGCCAACAATAGCTTATGTTAGCTAAAACATTCCATTTGTTTTTTTGTTAGTCGCGAACATCGTAGCTAACAGTCTGAGACAGGCAGTGTGTGCTGAAAGTGAGTGTCTATTTCGGATCTAAACTGCTACAACAAATAATATTGTTGCCATGTAGGTTTTCTAACTCATTTGCCTCTGAAATGCCACTGTAATCCTCACAAAAAAAGTAGCTGTTTGATGTTTCACCGGGAACATTTTGGAATGTTCATTTTAAATCTTCCAACTGAAATTGTTGCCAGGGAACACGTTTGACTGACCGTGGTGTCAAACGCGGCAATGTTGCAAAAGATAACATTTAAAAACTCTGAACCTCGTATAAATTGCGAAGAGAAATGTTTTTAAAATTCTCGCCCTAAGCATTCCTTTATTATCTCTACCTTGTTTCTACTATCTGCATACCGGTCCCTGTTTTTGGCACTTGACTGTTTTTGTCATCCATTTTTACCTCTCTGGCTGATAAACTCGCCCGTATCAAGCAACTCAGAGTCAAAAACCCAAACTAATCCATGGTACTCTCCTTTAAACTCAGACCTCTTGCTAAGAAATCAAGCCTGGGCCAAGGATAGACCGACTGTCTTATTAGCTGATTGGTTAGCTATTTAGGCAATTGATAAATTAGTGCACTGCCTCGGTTAAACAGGCCAAATCAAATTACTTCCTTGAGTGCTATCGCAGACTCTGTTAGTGATCCCTCTAAATTCTGGGAAGCCGTTAATTCCTCTACTACATACCCTAAGCAAGTAGTTTTAGACTCCTGCGTCATTCGTTTCATATTTCAAGTTTTAAATACTGCACAAGTACAGTGAAATGCAGTGAAATGCCTTTCTTGTAAACTCAAAACCCAACAATGCAGTAATTAATTATTAATAGCATGGAATACTAGAAGACAAACACACGAAAAATAAGAAATATGAAGAACACAATAGTTAAGTAAAAATACTAAATACAGGGTCAGTTAATACCATACTATATACAGGGTCAGTTAATACCATACTATATACAGGGTCAGGTTAATACCATACTATATACAAGGTCAGTTAATACCATACTATATACAGGGTCAGTTAATACCATACTAGATACTGGGTCAGTTAATACCATACTAGATACTGGGTCAGTTAATACCATACTATATACAGGGTCAGTTAATACCATACTATATACAGGGTCAGTAAATACCACACTATATACAGGGTCAGTTAATACCATACTATATACAGGGTCAGTTAATACCATACTATATACAGGGTAAGTTCAATACCATACTATATACAGGGTCAGTTAATACCATACTATATACAGGGTCAGGTTAATACCATACTATATACAGGGTCAGTTAATACCATACTATATACAGGGTCAGTTAATACCATACTATATACAGGGTCAGACCAATACCATACTCTATACAGGGTCAGTTAATACCATACTATATACAGGGTCAGATCAATACCATACTATATACAAGGTCAGTTAATACCATACTATATACAGGGTCAGGTTAATACCATACTATATACAGGGTCATTTAATACCATACTATATACAGGGTCAGACCAATACCATACTCTATACAGGGTCAGTTAATACCATACTATATACAGGGTCAGATCAATACCATACTATATACAAGGTCAGTTAATACCATACTATATACAGGGTCAGTTAACACCATACTAGATACTGGGTCAGTTAATACCATACTATATACAGGGTCAGTTAATACCATACTATATACAGGGTTAGTTAATACCATACTATATACAGGGTCAGGTTAATACCATACTATATACAGGGTCAGTTAATACATACTATATACAGGGTTAGTTAATACCATACTATATACAGGGTCAGTTAATACCATACTATATACAGGGTCAGGTTAATACCATACTATATACAGGGTCAGTTAATACCATACTATATACAGGGTCAGTTAATACCATACTATATACAGGGTCAGTTAATACCATACTATATACAGGGTCAGGTAATACCATACTATATACAGGGTCAGTTAATACCATAATATATACAGGGTCAGTTAATACCATACTATATACAGGGTCAGTTCAATACCATACTATATACAGGGTCAGTCAATACCACACTATATACAGGGTCAGTTAATACCGTACTATACACAGGGTCAGTTAATACCATACTATATACAGGGTCAGTTAATACCATACTATATACAGGGTCAGTTAATACCGTACTATACACAGGGTCAGTTAATACCATACTATATACAGGGTCAGTTAATTAAGGTTCAACGGACATTTTCAACTGGGTGGATTATTTATTATGTTATTTTCTCCAACCTTTTGATGTTACTAAACTTTCTCTATGTTAACAAAGGGCTTTCCAGGAGTCCATTCTGTAGAATGGAGAGAAAAGGGGGAAAGGTATTTATGGGGGTCATAAACCTCACCCAACAGGGCAACATCATGACACCAATGTGTTCTTAGGTTTATTACTGGTGATGGTTCTGGAACTCACCATTGTTCCCTTAGGTGTATTACTGGTGATGGTTCTGGAACTCACCATTGTCCCCTTAGGTTTGTTACTGGTGATGGTTCTAGAACTCACCATTGTTCCCTTAGATTTATTACTGGTGATGGTTCTAGAACTCACCATTGTATTTTGTATCAACAAGTGAATTGGGCCTCTGTCACGTTCCTGACCTATTTCTGTTAGTTTGTTGTATGTGTTAGTTGGTCAGGACGTGAGTTTGGGTGGGCATTCTATGTTGTCTGTTTCTATGTTGGTTTAAGGGTTGCCTGGTATGGCTCTCAATTAGAGGCAGGTGTTTGGCGTTCCTCTAATTGAGAGTCATATTTAGGTAGGTTGTTTCACAGTGTTCGTTGTGGGTGGTTGTCTCCTGTGTCAGTGTTTGTCGCACCATACGGGACTGTTCGGTTTGTTTGTACATCATTCTTTTTGTGTAGTCTATTTTCCCTGTTCGTGCGTTCTTCGTGTTTCATGTAAGTTCGTCGTCCAGGTTTGTCTACATTTTCGTTTTGTTATTTTGTTAATTATTGCAAGTGGTTTCATTTCGTGTTTTTTCCCGTCTTGTTTAATAAATATTATGTCATTTCAAAACGCTGCGCCTTGGTTCCATCACTACTCCTCCTCTTCGGATGAAGAGGAGCAGGACTACCATTACAGAACCACCCACCAAATTACCAGAACCAAGCAGCGTATGTTCGAGCAGAGTAATACACAGGACTACTGGACTTGGGAGGACGAGCTGGATGGAAAAGGTCCTTGGGCGCACATTGGGGAATATCGCCGCGCTCGTGAGGAGATGGAAGCAGCGCGAGCCCAGGAGCGGTGGTATGAGGAGGCAGCAAAGAGACGTGGCTGGAAACCGGAGAATGAAGCTCAAAACCGGATTTATGAAGGTAAGAGGCTAGCACGGAAGCCCGTGAAGAAACCCCAAAAATTTATTGGGGGGGGGGGGGTAAGAGGTAGTGGGTCTAGGGCAGGTAGGAGACCTGCGCCCACTTCTCAGGTTAACCGTGGAGAGCGGGAGTACGGGCAGACACCGTGTTACGCAGTAGAGCGCACGGTGTCTCCTGTACGTGTGCATAGCCCAGTGCGGGTTATTCCACCTCCCCGCACTGGTAGGGCTAGATTGAGCATTGAGCCAAGTGCCATGAAGCCGGCTCTACATATCTGGCCACCAGTACATCTCCTTGGGCCGGCTTACATGGCACCAGCCTTACGCATGGTGTCCCCGGTTCGCCTACATAGCCCGGTGCGGGTTATTCCCCCTCCCCGCACTGGTCGGGCGAAGGGGAGCATTCAGCCAGGTAAGGTTGGGCAGGCTCAGTGTTCAAGGGAGCCAATACGCCTGCACGGTCCGGTATTTCCGGCGCTACCTCCCCGCGCCAGCCCAGTACCACCAGCTCCGGCACCACGCACTAAGCCACCTGTGCGTCTCCAGAGCCCTGTACACACTGTTCCTTCTCCCCGTTCTCGTCCTGATGTGCGTGCACTCAGCCCGGTGCCACCAGTGCCGGTACCACGCACCAGGCAAATAGTACGCTTTGAGAGTACAGTGTGCCCTGTCCCTGCTCCCCGCACTAGGCTTGAAGTGCGTGTCTCCAGTCCGGTGCCTCCAGTTCCGGCACCACGCACCAGGCCTACAGTGCGTCTCAGCCGGCCAGAGTCTGCCGTCTGCCCAACGGCGCCTGAACTGTCCGTCTGCCAAGCGCCGCATGAACTGCTCGTCTGTATTGAGCCTGCAAAGCCGCCCGTCTGCCATGAGCCTGTAAAGCCGCCCGTCTGCCATGAGCCTACAGAGCCTTCCGCCAGACTGGAGCCGCTAGAGCTTTCCGCCAGACAGGAGCCGCTAGAGCCTTCCATCAGACAGGAGCAGCCAAAGCCTTCCGCTAGACAGGATCAGTCTGAGCCATCCGTCTCCGCAGCGCCATCTGAGCCATCCGTCTCCTCAGCGCCATCTGAGCCATCCGTCTCCTCAGAGCCATCCGTCTCACCAGTGCCATCTGAGCCATCCGTCTCACCAGCGCCGTCTGAGCCATCCGTCTCCCCAGCGCCGTCTGAGCCATCCGTCTCCCCAGTGCCGTCTGAGCCATCCGTCTGCCCAGTGCCGTCTGAGCCATCCGTCTGTCCCGAGCCATTAGAGCCGCCGGTCTGTCCCGAGCCGTCAGAGCCGTTAGTCAGTCAGGAGCCGCTAGAGCCATTCGTCAGTCAGGATCTGCCAGAGCCGCCAACCAGACAGGATCTGCCAGGGCCGCCAACCAGACAGGATCTGCCAGAGCCGCCAACCAGACAGGATCTGCCAGAGCCGCCAACCAGACAGGATCTGCCAGAGCCGCCAGCCAGCCATGAGCGTCTAGAGCCGTCAACCAGCCATGAGCGTCCAGAGCCGTCAGCCAGCCATGAGCGTCCAGAGCCGTCAGCCAGCCAGGATCTGCCAGAGCCGTCAACCAGCCATGAGCGTCCAGAGCCGTCAGCCAGCCATGAGCGTCCAGAGCCGTCAGCCAGCCATGAGCGTCCAGAGCCGTCAGCCAGCCAGGAGCGTCCAGAGCCGTCAGCCAGCCGGAACTGCCAGTAATCCGGAACTGCCCCTCAGTCCAGAGCTGTCTCTCTGTCCGGAGCTGCCTTTCAGTCCGGAGTTGCCCCTCTATCCTGAGCTACCTCTCTATCCTGAGCTACCTCTCTATCCTGAGCTACCTCTCTATCTCGACCTACCTCGCTGTCCTGAGCTACCTTGTCTTGGTGTTGCCCCTTATATTAGGTGGGTGGAGAGAGAGGGTGGTCATTCTAAGGGGGAGATGCAAGCTGGGATTGACTATGGTGGGGTGGGGACCTCGTCCTGAGCCTGAGCCACCACAGTGGTCAGATGCCCACCCAGACCCTCCCCTATACTTTGTGCTGGTGCGCCCGGAGTTCGCACCTTAGGGGGGGGGGGGGGGGGTATGTCACGTTCCTGACCTATTTCTGTTAGTTTGTTGTATGTGTTAGTTGGTCAGGACGTGAGTTTGGGTGGGCATTCTATGTTGTCTGTTTCTATGTTGGTTTAAGGGTTGCCTGGTATGGCTCTCAATTAGAGGCAGGTGTTTGGCGTTCCTCTAATTGAGAGTCATATTTAGGTAGGTTGTTTCACAGTGTTCGTTGTGGGTGGTTGTCTCCTGTGTCAGTGTTTGTCGCACCATACGGGACTGTTCGGTTTGTTTGTACATCGTTCTTTTTGTGTAGTCTATTTTCCCTGTTCGTGCGTTCTTCGTGTTTCATGTAAGTTCGTTGTCCAGGTTTGTCTACGTTTTCGTTTTGTTATTTTGTTAATTATTGCAAGTGGTTTGTTTCGTGTTTTTTCCCGTCTTGTTTAATAAATATTATGTCATTTCAAAACGCTGCGCCTTGGTTCCATCACTACTCCTCCTCTTCGGATGAAGAGGAGGAGGACTACCGTTACAGCCTCTTTATATGTAAGGAGATAGCAGCATTTTATTGTGTTTATCTACAAAAGACTCATGCTGAAACTTCCTATGTATCTATCATCCATAATTCAATTTAGACTTCCAAATGACCAAACCCAGCCTCAGGCTTGGATAACACTGGAGGGCCATTCAGTCTCCACAGAGTTGGGTAAAGCTGCATTTAGTTGTTTTTGTGTGTCCTTTATGTGGAACAACATACACAGCTCTCTGAAATTAGATTTTCCGGTCCCCCTTGGTCAGTTCAGAGTGAGGATCGGAGACCCCTATGTTGATAAATGTGTCTGGTTTTCTTAGTGTGTTTTTTATAATGTTGTATGTGTGTTTGATGTATTTACGCAGGGCTCATCTGAAAAAGACAACCTTAGTCTCTGTATGACTTTCCTGACGAAAAATAAGGGTTTAATATTTGCTGCAAATGGAAGACTTGTTGAACTCACCTCTGGTCTAACAGAAAATATATGTTTTATGAGTAATAACAGTACATCATGATGACTGGTCTGTCACTGAAGCTTAAGGTATTGTGTTTTAGTCTCCCTGCTATTATAGGTGATGTTCATTCCTTTTTATTAGAGGTATCTGTCTTCTGTGTTGAGCTGCTAAATGATTGATTTCAGCTGTACCAGTAGGCAGGCAAAACACACACACACACACAACATACACACACACACACACACAACAGACAGACACACACACACACAACAGACAGACAGACAGACAGACAGACAGACAGACAGACAGACAGACAGACAGACAGACACACACACAGACAGACAGACAGACAGACAGACAGACAGACAGACACAGACACAGACACAGACACAGACACAGACACACATTCTGTTCAAAGGAAAAGAGAGTGCATATTAGAGCCTGCAGTTGTAAATACTCTTGTTCAGGCTCTGGTCCAAGTGAGTGAATACAGGAAGTTGTTTCTGGTGTTTATTGGGAGTCAGGGACTTAAAAGCTGAAAGCAAAGCTAGCAGCATTATCAGCACAAATACATTACTGTAGGCTCTTCTCTCTTCCTGAAAGATATCAAAGTAATTTCATGTTGGAATATATATATAATTAATGTGGAATATATAAGCTTTTGTTTTACTGAAGATTGAAAACATAGGGAAGAGTGGGGTAAGATTATTATTATTTTTTAACATTGAGTATCACCCTGTCAAGGGAAATATAGTATGTGTATCTGTGTATGTGGAAATATAGTATGTGTATCTGTGTATGTGGAAATATAGTATGTGTATCTGTGTATGTGGAAATATAGTATGTGTATCTGTGTATGTGGAAATATAGTATGTGTATCTGTGTATGTGGAAATATAGTATGTGTATCTGTGTATGTGGAAATATAGTATGTGTATCTGTGTATGTGGAAATATAGTATGTGTATCCCTGGAAATAATCAGAATTCATGTAAACATTACAGTTTAGGCTTAACACCTGACAAACACTTTGTACTTTCTTTTAACACGTTTAACATAGTTCCTGTTGTTACCTCATATCCCATAATGCTTTGCGACTGGGAAGAAAACTCTTCGATTTGCTCCACTTGCCACGGGCTCAACCATTGGCTGAACTTACATGCAAAGGCAAGCATGTAGACGATATGACGACCACACAGCTCCCATGATGAACTTTCATATTGAAATGAATATGATTTTCTTTGGTTTAGATAAAAGCACCATGAAACCTCTAACACAATAAATTCATTTGACTTTGTGAAAATAATTTTTTCAGAACTAACTTGCTTACTACTTTTTTTCCATGAAATGATGGCCTCTTCCTAAATATTTGGTACAATTGTAAAATTTTGTTGTTGTATATAAACTCTCCCCTACATTGATTGAAGCTGAATAGTCTCAGCTAAATCAGCGACTATGAAGAGAAACTGTGACATTTCCATAAGGTACTGTAT
The DNA here is from genome assembly GCF_029448725.1 of Salvelinus fontinalis. Classification (NCBI taxonomy): domain Eukaryota; kingdom Metazoa; phylum Chordata; class Actinopteri; order Salmoniformes; family Salmonidae; genus Salvelinus; species Salvelinus fontinalis. The sequence goes on along the minus strand of NC_074672.1, from coordinate 48,889,319 downwards.
AACCAGTAGAGAACAGTTGAAGTCGGGAAGGTTAAATACACCTTAGCCAAATACATTTAAACTCAGATTTTCACCATTTCTGACATTTAATCGTAGTAAAACTTCATTGTCTTAGGTCAATTAGGATCACCACTTTATTTTAAGAATGTGAAATGTCAGAATAATAGTAAAGAGAAAATTTATTTCAGCTTTTATTTCTTTCATCACATTCCCAGTGGGTCATAAGTTTACATACACTCAATTAGTATTTGGTAGCGTTGCCTTTAAATTGTTTAACTTGGGTCAAACGTTTCGGGTAGCCTTCCACAAGCTTCCCACAATGAGTTTGGTGAATTTTGGCTCATTCCTCATGACAGAGCTGGTGTTACTGAGTCAGGTTTGTAGGCCTCCTTGTTCGCACACGCTTTTTCAGTTCTGCCCACAAATTTTTTTATGGGATTGAGGTCAGGGCTTTGTGATGGCCACTCCAATACCTTGACTTTGTTGTCCTTAAGCCATTTTGCCACAACTTTGGAAGTATGCTTGGGGTCATTGTCCATTTGGAAGACCTATTTGCGACCAAGCTTTAACTTCCTGACTGATGTCTTGAGATGTTGCTTCAATATATCCACATAATTTTCCTACCACATGATGCCATATATTTTGTGAAGTGAAACACTCCCTAATGCAGCAAAGCACCCCCACAACATGATGCTGCCACCCCCGTGCTTCACGGTTTGGATGGTGTTCTTCGGCTTGCAAGCCTCCCCCTTTTTCCTCCAAACATAACGATGGTCATTATGGCCAAACAGTTATATTTTTGTTTCATCAGACCAGAGGATGTTTATCCAAAAAGTATGATCTTTGTCCCCATGTGCAGTTGCAAACCGTAGTCTAGCTTTTTTATAGAGGTTTTGGAGCAGTGGCTTCTTCCTTGCTGATCGGCCTTTCAGGTTATGTCGATATAGGACTCGTTTTACTGTGGATAAAGATACTTTTGTACCGGTTTCCTCCAGTATCTTCACAAGGTCCTTTGCTGTTGTTCTGGGATTGATTTGCACTTTTCGCGCCATTGTACATTCATCTCTAGGAGACAGAACGCGTCTCATTCCTGAGCGGTATGATGGCTGCGTGGTCCCATGGTGTTTAGACTTGAGTACTATTGTTTGTACAGATGAATGTGGTACCTTCAGGCGTTTGGAAATTGCTCCCAAGGATGAACCAGACTTCTGGAGGTCTACGATTCTTATTCTGTCTATAAATAATGTGGATATTGAGCACGTTGAGATGACTAAACTGCTTGGAGTAACCCTGGATTGTAAACTGTCATGGTCAAACATATTGATGCAGTAGTAGCTAAGATGAGGAGAAGTCTGTCTATAATAAAGCGATGCTCGGACTTCTTAACAACACTATCAACAAGGCAGGTCCTACAGGCCCTAGTTTTTTCAAACCATGATTACTGTTCAGTTGCCATTCAGTTGCAATAACTGCCTTAATGTTGCTGGACCCCAGGAAGAGTAGCTGCCGCCAAAGCACAAACCATAATAAACACAAATACAATACTCTCTCGAAGGTGCAGCGGTTGTATTTGGAGAGGACCTGGCGGCAGTATGTAGAGATGCCGCCCTCTTGACAACAGTGGTGGTGTTGTTGGTCCACGTGATGTGGACGCAGAGAAACCTGACTCCCTCTACTGCAGTCCCATTGATGTGGATCAGGGGCATGTTCCCTCCTTCCTGCTTCCTGAACTATCAACTCCTTTGTTTTGAGGGAAAGGTTGTTGACATGACACCACAATGCAGGTAAAACATTTTCTTAAATTTAACTAGGCAAGTCAGTTAAGAACAAAATTCTTATTTACAATTACGGTCTACACCCGCCAAACCCGGCCGATGCTGAGCCCAATTGTGCGCCGCCCTTTGGGACTCCCAATCACGGCCTGTTGTAATACAGCCTGTATTTTAACCAGGGCGTCTGTAGTGATACCTCTAGCACTGAGATGCAGTACCTTAGATCACTGTGCCATTCGGGAGCCCTTTACCTCCTCCATATAGGCTAATTGTTGTTGGTTTTCAGGCCTACAATCGTGGTATCGTCAGCTAAATTGATAATAGAATTGGTGTCGTGCAAAGCCACGCAGTCGTGGGTGAACGAGGAGTGCAGCGGAGTACTGAGGACACACCCTTGGGGGGCTCCTATGTTAAGATTCACTGTGGAAGAGGTGTTGTTGCCAACCCTCACAGCCTGTGGTCTGCCAGTCAGGAAGTACAGGAACCAGTTGCAGAGGGTTGTGTTCCATTGACCCAGGGATCAATGCTTGGTGTCGAGCTCAGAGGGAACTATAGTGTTGAATGCTGTAGTCAATGAACAGCATTCTGATATAGGTGTTCCTCTCGTCCAGATATGTAACGACTCTGTGAATAGCGATGGAAATGTATTATTCCTTGGATCTGTTGAAGCAGAAGAAACATTGGAGTGATTCAAGTGTGCCTGGCATGGTGGCCTTGATTTGGGCCATGACCAGCCTCTCAAAGCACTTCATGACGAAAGAGGTGAGATCGACGGGGCGGTAGTCATTTGGGCATGTCACATTGTTTTTTCTTTGGCGCTGGGACGATGGTGGTCTCCTTAAAGCAGGTGGGGTCTACAGCCTGGGACAGGTTGAGAAGAAGCCTGCCAGCTAATCAGCACAAACCCTGAGGACGTGGCCGGCTTTGAGAGTCTTATCTCTTTTGAGAGTTTTCCTCACGTCAGCCTCGGGGAACGAAGCACCTGGTCGTCCGGAGCAGAGAGATTCTTCCTGGACGGCTCGGTATTGTCTGCCTCGAAGCGAGCGTAGAATTTGTTAAGCTCGTCTGGGAGGGGCGCTTCAGTGGGCACCTCATAGCTGGATTTGCCTTTATAGTCTGTGATAGTCATTAGTCCTTGCCACATGCATCGCAAGTCTGAGTGTTAGAACATCAATTCAAGAGAGATGATTGTTGACTACAGGAAAAAGAGGACCGAGCACGCCCCCATTCTCATTGACGGGGCTGTAGTGGAGCAGCGTGAGAGCTTCAAGTTCCTTGGCATCCACATCAAACTAACATGGTCCAAGCACACCAAGGCAGTCGTGAAGAGGGCACAACAAAATATATTCTCCCCCAGGAGACGGAAAAGATTTGGAATGGGTCCTCAGATCCTCAAAAGATTTTACAGCTGCACTATCGAGAGCATCCTGACAGGTTTCATCACTGCCTGGTACGGCGACTGCTCGGCCTCCGACCGCAAGCACTACAGAGGGTAGTGCGTACGGCCCAGTACATGCAGGACCTCTATACCAGGCGGTGTCAGAGGAAGGCCTTAAAAATCGTGAAAGACTCCTGCCACCCTATTCATAGACTGTTCGCCCTGCTACCGCACGGCAAGCAGTACCAGAGCGCCAAGCCTAGGTCCAAGAGGCTTCTAAACAGTTTCTACCCCCAAGCCATAAGACTCCTGAACAGCTAAACAAATAGCTACCCAGACTATTTGCACCCCCCACGCTGCTGCTACTCTCTGTTATTATCTATGCATAGCCACTTTAACAACCCTACCTGCATGTACATAATTATCTCAATTACCTTGACTTCGGTGCCCTCGCATATTGACACATTGAATCTGTACTGGTATATAGTGGTATATAGCCTCCACATTGACTCTGTACCGGTACCCCCTGTATATAGCCTCCACATTGACTCTGTACCAGTACCCCCCTATATATAGCCTCCACATTGACTCTGTACCGGTACCCCCTGTATATAGCCTCCACATTGACTTTGTACCAGTACCCCCTGTATATAGCCTCCACATTGACTCTGTACCGGTACCCCCTGTATATAGCCTCCACATTGACTCTGTACCAGTACCCCCCTGTATATAGCCTCCACATTGACTCTGTACCAGTACCCCCCTGTATATAGCCTCCACATTGACTCTGTACCAGTACCCCCCTGTATATAGCCTCCACATTGACTCTGTACCGTAACACCCTGTATATAGCCTCCACATTGACTCTGTACCGGTACACCCTGGATATAGCCTCCACATTGACTCTGTACCAGTACCGCCCTGTATAGAGCCTCCACATTGACTCTGTACCAGTACCCCCCTGTATATAGCCTCCACATTGACTCTGTACTGGTACCCCCCTGTATATAGCCTCCACTATGACTCTGTACCAGTACCCCCCTGTATATAGCCTCCACACTGACTCTGTACCGGTACCCCCTGTATATAGCCTCCACTATGACTCTGTACCAGTACCCCCCTGTATATAGCCTCCACATTGACTCTGTACCAGTACCCCCTGTATATAGCCTCAACAGTCCTGCAGTATTGAGTCTGCCTCCTCTGTCCATCGCCTCACTATTCTCTTGTGGTGGTGGCTCCCTCTTGAGTTGCTGATTTAAGGCAGGAAGTAGGTCTGTCTGTCTGTCTGTCTGTCTGTCTGTCTGTCTGTCTGTCTGTCAGACTATCACCCTTTCTCTGTCTGTCATCTAACTCTACCTAGCCTCAGCTGTGCTCACATGACGTCCCTCCCTGAAAAAGAGAGAGAGGTGATAAAGTGATGGCGGTGGCGGTGGGTAGAAAAAGGTCAGAAGAGATGAGAGCGAGAGATTGAAAGAGAGAGGAGTGCATAGGCTAAGTGGGAGTGAAGAAGGAGACAAGAGGGGGAGAGGACAGAGGGGATAGGAGAGGAGGGGGAGAGGACAGAGGGGATAGGAGAGGACAGAGGGGATAGGAGAGGAGGGGGAGAGGACAGAGGGGAGGGGAGAGGACAGAGGGGATAGGAGAGGACAGAGGGGATAGGAGAGGAGGGGGAGAGGACAGAGGGGATAGGAGAGGAGGGGAGAGGAAGGAGGCGATAGGAGAGGAGGGGAGAGGACAGAGGGGATAGGAGAGGAGGGGGAGAGGACAGAGGGGATAGGAGAGGACAGAGGGGATAGGAGAGGAGGGGGAGAGGACAGAGGGGATAGGAGAGGAGGGGAGAGGAAGGAGGGGATAGGAGAGGAGGGGGAGAGGACAGAGGGGATAGGAGAGCAGGGGGAGAGGACAGAGGGGATAGGAGAGCAGGGGGGGAGAACATAGGGGATAGGAGAGGACAGAGGGGATAGGAGAGGAGGGGGAGAGGACAGAGGGGATAGGAGAGGAGGGGAGAGGACTGAGGGGATAGGAGAGGACAGAGGGGATAGGAGAGGAGGGGGAGAGGACAGAGGGGATAGGAGAGGAGGGGGAGAGGACAAAGGGGATAGGAGAGGACAGAGGGGATAGGAGAGGACAGAGGGGATAGGAGAGGAGAGGGAGAGGACAGAGGGGGTAGGAGAGGACAGAGGGGATAGGAGAGGACAGAGGGGATAGGAGAGAACAGAGGGGATAGGAGAGAACAGAGGGGATAGGAGAGGAGGGGGAGAGGACAGAGGGGATAGGAGAGGAGGGGGAGAGGACAGAGGGGATAGGAGAGGAGGGCAGAGGACAGAGGGGATAGGAGAGGACAGAGGGGATAGGAGAGGAGGGGAAGAGGACAGAGGGGATAGGAGAGGACAGAGGGGATAGGAGAGGAGGGGGAGAGGACAGAGGGGATAGGAGAGGAGGGGGAGAGGACAGAGGGGATAGGAGAGGACAGAGGGGATAGGAGAGGACAGAGGGGATAGGAGAGGAGGGGGAGAGGACAGAGGGGATAGGAGAGGACAGAGGGGATAGGAGAGGACAGAGGGGATAGGAGAGAACAGAGGGGATAGGAGAGAACAGAGGGGATAGGAGAGGAGGGGGAGAGGACAGAGGGGATAGGAGAGGAGGGGGAGAGGACAGAGGGGATAGGAGAGGAGGGGAGAGGACAGAGGGGATAGGAGAGGACAGAGGGGATAGGAGAGGAGGGGAAGAGGACAGAGGGGATAGGAGAGGAGGGGAGAGAACAGAGGGGATAGGAGAGGACAGAGGGGATAGGAGAGGAGGGGGAGAGAACAGAGGGGATAGGAGAGGAGGGGGAGAGGACGGAGAGAATAGGAGAGGAGGGGGAGAGGACAGATGGGATATGAGAGGACAGAGGGGATAGGAGAGGAGGGGAGAGGACAGAGGGGATAGGAGAGGACAGAGGGGACAGGAGAGGACAGAGGGGATAGGAGAGGACAGAGGGGACAGGAGAGGAGGGGGAGAGGACAAAGGGGATAGGAGAGGACAGAGGGGACAGGAGAGGACAGAGGGGATAAGAGAGGACAGAGGGGACAGGAGAGGAGGGGGAGAGGACAGAAGGGATAGGAGAGGAGGGGGAGAGGACAGAGGGAATAGGAGAGGAGGGGGAGAGGACAGAAGGGATAGGAGAGGACAGAGGGGATAGGAGAGGAGGGGGAGAGGACAGAGGGGATAGGAGAGGAGGGGAGAGGACTGAGGGGATAGGAGAGGACAGTGGGGATAGGAGAGGAGGGGGAGAGGACAGAGGGGATAGGAGAGGAGGGGGAGAGGACAAAGGGGATAGGAGAGGACAGAGGGGATAGGAGAGGACAGAGGGGATAGGAGAGGAGAGGGAGAGGACAGAGGGGGTAGGAGAGGACAGAGGGGATAGGAGAGGACAGAGGGGATAGGAGAGAACAGAGGGGATAGGAGAGAACAGAGGGGATAGGAGAGGAGGGGGAGAGGACAGAGGGGATAGGAGAGGAGGGGGAGAGGACAGAGGGGATAGGAGAGGAGGGGAGAGGACAGAGGGGATAGGAGAGGACAGAGGGGATAGGAGAGGAGGGGAAGAGGACAGAGGGGATAGGAGAGGACAGAGGGGATAGGAGAGGAGGGGGAGAGGACAGAGGGGATAGGAGAGGAGGGGGAGAGGACAGAGGGGATAGGAGAGGACAGAGGGGATAGGAGAGGAGAGGGAGAGGACAGAGGGGGTAGGAGAGGACAGAGGGGATAGGAGAGGACAGAGGGGATAGGAGAGAACAGAGGGGATAGGAGAGAACAGAGGGGATAGGAGAGGAGGGGGAGAGGACAGAGGGGATAGGAGAGGAGGGGGAGAGGACAGAGGGGATAGGAGAGGAGGGGAGAGGACAGAGGGGATAGGAGAGGACAGAGGGGATAGGAGAGGAGGGGAAGAGGACAGAGGGGATAGGAGAGGACAGAGGGGATAGGAGAGGAGGGGGAGAGGACAGAGGGGATAGGAGAGGAGGGGGAGAGGACAGAGGGGATAGGAGAGGACAGAGAGGATAGGAGAGGACAGAGGGGATAGGAGAGGAGGGGGAGAGGACAGAGGGGATAGGAGAGGACAGAGGGGATAGGAGAGGACAGAGGGGATAGGAGAGAACAGAGGGGATAGGAGAGAACAGAGGGGATAGGAGAGGAGGGGGAGAGGACAGAGGGGATAGGAGAGGAGGGGAGAGGACAGAGGGGATAGGAGAGGACAGAGGGGATAGGAGAGGAGGGGAAGAGGACAGAGGGGATAGGAGAGGAGGGGAGAGAACAGAGGGGATAGGAGAGGACAGAGGGGATAGGAGAGGAGGGGGAGAGAACAGAGGGGATAGGAGAGGAGGGGGAGAGGACGGAGAGAATAGGAGAGGAGGGGGAGAGGACAGATGGGATATGAGAGGACAGAGGGGATAGGAGAGGAGGGGAGAGGACAGAGGGGATAGGAGAGGACAGAGGGGACAGGAGAGGACAGAGGGGATAGGAGAGGACAGAGGGGACAGGAGAGGAGGGGGAGAGGACAAAGGGGATAGGAGAGGACAGAGGGGACAGGAGAGGACAGAGGGGATAGGAGAGGACAGAGGGGACAGGAGAGGAGGGGGAGAGGACAGAAGGGATAGGAGAGGAGGGGGAGAGGACAGAGGGGATAGGAGAGGAGGGGGAGAGGACAGAAGGGATAGGAGAGGACAGAGGGGTAAGGAGAGGAGGGGGAGAGGACAGAGGGGATAGGAGAGGAGGGGGAGAGGACAGAGGGGATAGGAGAGGACAGAGGGGATAGGAGAGGACAGAGGGGATAGGAGAGGAGGGGGAGAGGACAGAGGGGATAGGAGAGGACAGAGGGGATAGGAGAGGACAGAGGGGATAGGAGAGAACAGAGGGGATAGGAGAGGAGGGGAAGAGGACAGAGGGGATAGGAGAGGAGGGGAGAGAACAGAGGGGACAGGAGAGGACAGAGGGGATAGGAGAGGAGGGGGAGAGGACGGAGAGAATAGGAGAGGAGGGGGAGAGGACAGATGGGATATGAGAGGACAGAGGGGATAGGAGAGGAGGGGAGAGGACAGAGGGGATAGGTGAGGACAGAGGGGACAGGAGAGGACAGAGGGGATAGGAGAGGACAGAGGGGACAGGAGAGGACAGAGGGGATAGGAGAGGACAGAGGGGACAGGAGAGGAGGTGGTGAGGACAGAGGGGATAGGAGAGGACAGAGGGGATAGGAGAGGAGGGGGAGAGGACAGAGGGGATAGGAGAGGAGGGGAGAAGACAGAAGGGATAGGAGAGGAGGGGACAGGACTGAGGGGATAGGAGAGGAGGGGGAGAGGACAGAGGGGATAGGAGAGGAGGGGGAGAGGACAGAGGGGATAGGAGAGGAGGGGGAGAGGACAGAGGGGAAAGGAGAGGACAGAGGGGATAGGAGAGGAGGGGGAGAGAACAGAGGGGATAGGAGAGGAGGGGGAGAGGACAGAGGGGATAGGAGAGGACAGAGGGGACAGGAGAGGAGGGGGAGAGGACAGAGGGGATAGGAGAGGACAGAGGGGATAGGAGAGGACAGAGGGGATAGGAGAGGAGGGGGAGATGACAGAGGGGATAGGAGAGGACAGAGGGGATAGGAGAGGAGGGGGAGAGGACAGAGGGGATAGGAGAGGAGGGGGAGAGAACAGAGGGGATAGGAGAGGAGGGGGAGAGAACAGAGGGGATAGGAGAGGAGGGGGAGAGGACAGAGGGGATAGGAGAGCAGGGGGAGAGGACAGAGGGGATAGGAGAGGAGGGGGAGAGAACAGAGGGGATAGGAGAGGAGTGGGGAGAGGACAGATGGGATAGGAGAGGACAGAGGGGACAGGAGAGGAGGGGGAGAGGACAGAGGGGATAGGAGAGGACAGAGGGGATAGGAGAGGACAGAGGGGATAGGAGAGGACAGAGGGGATAGGAGAGGAGGGGGAGAGGACAGAGGGGATAGGAGAGGACAGAGGGGATAGGAGAGGACAGAGGGGATAGGAGAGGAGGGGGAGTTGACAGAGGGGATAGGAGAGGACAGAGGGGATAGGAGAGGACAGAGGGGACAGGAGAGGAGGGGGAGAGGACAGAGGGGATAGGAGAGGACAGAGGGGATAGGAGAGGACAGAGGGGATAGGAGAGGACAGAGGGGATAGGAGAGGAGGGGAAGAGGACAGAGGGGATAGGAGAGGAGGGGAGAGAACAGAGGGGATAGGAGAGGACAGAGGGGATAGGAGAGGAGGGGGAGAGAACAGATGGGATAGGAGAGGAGGGGGAGAGGACGGAGAGAATAGGAGAGGAGGGGGAGAGGACAGATGGGATTAGAGAGGACAGAGGGGATAGGAGAGGAGGGGAGAGGACAGAGGGGATAGGAGAGGACAGAGGGGACAGGAGAGGACAGAGGGGATAGGAGAGGAGGGGAGAGGACAGAGGGGATAGGAGAGGACAGAGGGGACAGGAGAGGACAGAGGGGATAGGAGAGGACAGAGGGGACAGGAGAGGACAGAGGGGATAGGAGAGGACAGAGGGGACAGGAGAGGAGGGGGTGAGGACAGAGGGGATAGGAGAGGACAGAGGGGATAGGAGAGGATGGGGAGAGGACAGAGGGGATAGGAGAGGAGGGGAGAAGACAGAGGGGATAAGAGAGGAGGGGACAGGACTGAGGGGATAGGAGAGGAGGGGGAGAGGACAGAGGGGATAGGAGAGGAGGGGGAGAGGACAGAGGGGATAGGAGAGGAGGGGGAGAGGACAGAGGGGAAAGGAGAGGACAGAGGGGATAGGAGAGGAGGGGGAGAGAACAGAGGGGATAGGAGAGGAGGGGGAGAGGACAGAGGGGATAGGAGAGGACAGAGGGGACAGGAGAGGAGGGGGAGAGGACAGAGGGGATAGGAGAGGACAGAGGGGATAGGAGAGGACAGAGGGGATAGGAGAGGAGGGGGAGAGGACAGAGGGGATAGGAGAGGACAGAGGGGATAGGAGAGGAGGGGGAGAGGACAGAGGGGATAGGAGAGGAGGGGGAGAGAACAGAGGGGATAGGAGAGGAGGGGGAGAGAACAGACGGGATATGAGAGGAGGGGGAGAGGACAGAGGGGATAGGAGAGCAGGGGGAGAGGACAGAGGGGATAGGAGAGGAGGGGGAGAGAACAGAGGGGATAGGAGAGGAGGGGGAGAGGACAGATGGGATAGGAGAGGACAGAGGGGACAGGAGAGGAGGGGGAGAGGACAGAGGGGATAGGAGAGGACAGAGGTGATAGGAGAGGACAGAGGGGATAGGAGAGGACAGAGGGGATAGGAGAGGAGGGGGAGAGGACAGAGGGGATAGGAGAGGACAGAGGGGATAGGAGAGGACAGAGGGGATAGGAGAGGAGGGGGAGAGGACAGAGGGGATAGGAGAGGACAGAGGGGATAGGAGAGGACAGAGGGGATAGGAGAGGAGGGGAAGAGGACAGAGGGGATAGGAGAGGAGGGGAGAGAACAGAGGGGATAGGAGAGGAGGGGGAGAGGACGGAGAGAATAGGAGAGGAGGGGGAGAAGACAGATGGGATATGAGAGGACAGAGGGGATAGGAGAGGAGGGGAGAGGACAGAGGGGATAGGAGAGGACAGAGGGGACAGGAGAGGACAGAGGGGATAGGAGAGGACAGAGGGGACAGGAGAGGAGGGGGAGAGGACAAAGGGGACAGGAGAGGACAGAGGGGACAGGAGAGGACAGAGGGGATAGGAGAGGACAGAGGGGACAGGAGAGGAGGGGGAGAGGACAGAAGGGATAGGAGAGGAGGGGGAGAGGACAGAGGGGATAGGAGAGGAGGGGGAGAGGACAGAAGGGATAGGAGAGGACAGAGGGGATAGGAGAGGAGGGGGAGAGGACAGAGGGGATAGGAGAGGAGGGGGAGAGGACAGAGGGGATAGGAGAGGACAGAGGGGATAGGAGAGGACAGAGGGGATAGGAGAGGAGGGGGAGAGGACAGAGGGGATAGGAGAGGACAGAGGGGATAGGAGAGGACAGAGGGGATAGGAGAGGACAGAGGGGATAGGAGAGAACAGAGGGGATAGGAGAGAACAGAGGGGATAGGAGAGGAGGGGGAGAGGACAGATGGGATAGGACAGAGGGGATAGGAGAGGAGGGGATAGGAGAGGAGGGGAAAGGAGAGGACAGAGGGGATAGGAGAGGAGGGGAAGAGGACAGAGGGGATAGGAGAGGAGGGGGAGAGGATAGAGAGGACAGAGGGGATAGGAGAGGAGGGGAGAGAACAGAGGGGATATGAGAGGAGGGGAGAGGACAGAGGGGATAGGAGAGGACAGAGGGGATAGGAGAAGAGGGGGAGAGGACAGAGGGGATATGAGAGGACAGAGGGGATAGGAGAGGAGGGGAGAGGACAGAGGGGATAGGAGAGGACAGAGGGGACAGGAGAGGACAGAGGGGATAGGAGAGGACAGAGGGGACAGGAGAGGAGGGGGAGAGGACAAAGGGGATAGGAGAGGACAGAGGGGACAGGAGAGGACAGAGGGGATAGGAGAGGACAGAGGGGACAGGAGAGGAGGGGGAGAGGACAGAAGGGATAGGAGAGGAGGGGGAGAGGACAGAGGGGATAGGAGAGGACAGAGGGGATAGGAGAGGACAGAGGGGATAGGAGAGGAGGGGGAGAGGACAGAGGGGATAGGAGAGGACAGAGGGGATAGGAGAGGACAGAGGGGATAGGAGAGGACAGAGGGGATAGGAGAGAACAGAGGGGATAGGAGAGAACAGAGGGGATAGGAGAGGAGGGGGAGAGGACAGAGGGGATAGGACAGAGGGGATAGGAGAGGAGGGGATAGGAGAGGAGGGGAAAGGAGAGGACAGAGGGGATAGGAGAGGAGGGGAAGAGGACAGAGGGGATAGGAGAGGAGGGGGAGAGGATAGAGAGGACAGAGGGGATAGGAGAGGAGGGGAGAGAACAGAGGGGATATGAGAGGAGGGGAGAGGACAGAGGGGATAGGAGAGGACAGAGGGGATAGGAGAAGAGGGGGAGAGGACAGAGGGGATAGGAGAGGAGGGGGAGAGAACAGAGGGGATAGGAGAGGAGGGGAGAGGACAGAGGGGATAGGAGAGGAGGGGGAGAGGACAGAGGGTATAGGAGAGGACAGAGGGGACAGGAGAGTAAGGGAGAGGACAGAGGGGATAGGAGAGGAGGGGAGAGGACTGAGGGGATAGGAGAGGACAGAGGGGATAGGAGAGGAGGGGGAGAGGACAGAGGGGATAGGAGAGGACAGAGGGGACAGGAGAGGACAGAGGGGATAGGAGAGGACAGAGGGGATAGGAGAGGAGGGGGAGAGGGCAGAGGGGATAGGAGAGGAGGGGGAGAGGATAGAGAGGACAGGATACAAGGTAAGGGGGAGAGGACAGAGGGGATAGGAGACAAGGAAATAGGGAGAGGACAGAGGGTGTTCCTCTTAGGGAGAGAGATTGAGAAGGAGAGGGAGCTGTGAGACCATCACTGATCTGATCATATCCGTCTCCTCATTCTCATGTGAAATAACATGCTGCTACTGCTGCAAGCACCTTCCTCTCTCTCCCCTCCTCTCCTCTGTCCTGATCTCTCTCCCCCTTACTCTCCTCTGTCCTGATCTCTCTCCCCCTTACTCTCCTCTGTCCTGATCTCTTTCTCCCCTTCTCCCTGTCCTTCAGTCCCTCCTCTAATTCTCTCTCATCCTCTCTCTCTCTCTCTCTCTCTCTCTCTCTCTCTCTCTCTCTCTCTCTCTCTCTCTCTCTCTCTCTCTCTCTCTCTCTCTCTCTCCTCTCTCTCTCTCTCTCTCTCTCTCTCTCTCTCCCCCCCCTCTCTCTCTCTCTCTCTCTCTCTCTCTCTCCACCCCTCTCTCTCTCTCTCTCGCTCTGTCTCTCTCTCTCTCTCTCTCGCTCTTTCTCTCTCTCGCTCGTTCTTTCTCTCTCTCTCTCTCTCTCTTTCTCTCTCATGCACTATCCCATGGTTTTCATATTTTAATATTTTTAATCAGACAATAATATTGGTTGGATTAGACAGATGGTGTCTGTGCCATGTTGTATTCCCTAAACTCTGTCTCGCTCTCGTGTCTCTGTCTCTGTGTATCTCTGGTGAAAGGGCCCAGAGTAAGATAAGGTTTTTATTAACTAGTCTCTGCTATGGCTTTGTCTGCTAATATAAGAGACAGATTATAGATCAGGTTGGACAATTTAGAAGAAAAGAGAATATAGGGAGGGCTGATTCACTTCTATAAATACATACATGATATTAAAGGGTTATTTCACTTCTGTAAATACACACATCATATTAAAGGGTTATTTCACTTATATAAATACATACATGATATCAATGGGCTGCTCATTGGAAACAAGATAGAATATAATTAAAACAAAATGTATGTAGAAAATGATGTCCAATGACTCAAAAAAACTATACAACTGCAACAAAGTGACACAAAATGATTGTTTTTAATCAAGAGAAGAACGAGGTTAAAGTAGCTAGTGATGCATGTATTACATCAAGTTGACAAGATGCAGTAGATGGTATAGAGTACAGTATATTTATTTATTTATTTTATTTTACCGTTATTTTACCAGGTAAGTTGACTGAGAACACATTCTCATTTGCAGCAACGACCTGGGGAGTAGTTACAGGGGAGAGGAGGGGGATGAATGAGCCAATTGTAAACTGGGGATTATTAGGTGACCATGATGGTTTGAGGGCCAGATTGGGAATTTAGCCAGGACGCCGGGGTTAACACCCCTACTCTTACGATAAGTGCCATGGGATCTTTAATGACCTCAGAGAGTCAGGACACCCGTTTAACGTCCCATCCGAAAGACGGCACCCTACACACAGGGCAGTGTCCCCAATCACTGCCCTGGGGCATTGGGATATTTTTTAGACCAGAGGAAAGAGTGCCTCCTACTGGCCCTCCAACACCACTTCCAGCAGCATCTGGTCTCCCATCCAGGGACTGACCAGGACCAACCCTGCTTAGCTTCAGAAGCAAGCCAGTAGTGGTATGCAGGGTGGTATGCTGCTGACTATATACATATGAGAGGAGTAATGTAGGGTACGTAAACATTATATCATTAAGTGGCATTGTTTAAAGTGGCTCGTGATCCATTTATTACATAATTTTTTTTATTATTAAAGTGGCTGGAGATTTGAGTCTGTATGTTGGCAGCGGCCACTAAATGTTAGTGGTGGCTGTTTAACAGTCTGATGGCCTTGAGATAGAAGCTGTTTTTCAGTCTCTCGGTCCCTGCTTTGATGCACCTGTACTGACCTCGCCTTCTGGATGATAGCGGGGTGAACAGGCAGTGGCTCGGGTGGTTGTTGTCCTCGATGATCTTTATGGCCTTCCTGTGACATCGGGTGGTGTAGGTGACTTGGAGGGCAGGTAGTTTGCCCCCGGTGATGCGTTGGGCAGACCTCACTACCCTCTGGAGAGCCCTGCGGTTGTGGGCGGAGCAGTTGCCGTACCAGGCGGTGATACAGCACGACAGGATGCTCTCGATTGTGCATCTGTATAAGTTTGTGAGTGTTTTTGGTGACAAACCGAATTTCTTCAGCCTCCTGAGGTTGAAGAGGCGCTGCTGCGCCTTCTTCGCCACGCTGTCTGTGTGGGTGGACCATTTCAGTTTGGAATGGATCACAGAGAGAAGACAGGCTAGATGGATCACAGAGAAGACAGGTTAGATGATCACAGAGAGAAGACAGGCTAGATGGATCACAGAGAAGACAGGCTAGATGATCACAGAGAGAAGACAGGCTAGATGGATCACAGAGAAGACAGGCTAGATGGATCACAGAGAGAAGACAGGTTAGATGATCACAGAGAGAAGACAGGCTAGATGGATCACAGAGAGATGACAGTTTAGATGGATCACAGAGAGAAGACAGGTTAGATGATCACAGAGAGAAGACAGGCTAGATGGATCACAGAGAAGACAGGCTAGATGATCACAGAGAGAAGACAGGCTAGATGATCACAGAGAGAAGACAGGCTAGATGGATCACAGAGAAGACAGGCTAGATGGATCACAGAGAGAAGACAGGTTAGATGATCACAGAGAGAAGACAGGCTAGATGGATCACAGAGAGATGACAGTTTAGATGGATCACAGAGAGAAGACAGGCTAGATGATCACAGAGAGAAGACTGGCTAGATGGATCACAGAGAGAAGACAGGCTAGATGGATCACAGAGAAGACAGGCTAGATGGATCACAGAGAGAAGACAGGCTAGATGATCACAGAGAAGACAGGTTAAATGATCACAGAGAGAAGACAGGCTAGATGGATCACAGAGAGATGACAGGTTAGATATGAGAGTGTACCATCATGTACCATCATGGAAGCAGCTTCATCAGTATGGATGGAATGTTCTGTTCTGTCCTCACAGGGACGTTGTGTAAGTGACCAGGGGAGGGAGACTAACACACACACACACACACACACACACACACACACACACACACACACACACACACACACACACACACACACACACACACACACACACACACACACACACACACACACACACACACACACACACACACACACACACACACACACACAGAGGAAATGCTCCTTGAGACTACATTTCCTAGCAGCTTCATCTAAGTGGTTAAAAGCTGAAAACGATGTTTTTTAATATCCATAATAACAAATAATTGTCTAACTTTGTCACCGTGTTTGTATGCGTGTGTGTGTGTGTGTGTGTGTGTGTGTGTGTGTGTGTGTGTGTGTGTGTGTGTGTGTGTGTGTGTGTGTGTGTGTGTGTGTGTGTGTGTGTGTGTGTGTGTGTGTGTGTGTGTGTGTGTGTGTGTGCATGGCTGCTTGCCTGCGAGTCTTACACAAACCTGAATACACTTCCAGCAGTCTATTTGTATCCAGAGAGGTTATTTCTGATGCATCAGTGGAAACAAACGCTGTGTATTTACAGTCAACAATGAGATATATTTTCATAAATGGATATGACCTAACGTCCTCTGACACACACACACACACACACACACACACACACACACACACACACACACACACACACACACACACACACACACACACACACACACACACACACACACACACACACACACACACAGCAGATCCTGGTCCCTTCTGTGTGTGATCTCTGTTAAGCTGCTGATATCCTCTCTGGTCCTGTCTGTATGACAGATCGCTCTCTCTCTCTCTCTCTCTCTCTGTTTCAAATTCTAACACGACGTACTAACACGGCGTCCTAGCACGGCGTACTAACACGGCGTTCCTTTACACGGTGTCCTAACACGGTGTCCTAACACGGTGTCCTAACACGACGTCCTAACACGGCGTCCTAACATGGCGTCCTAACACGACGTTCTAACACGGCGTCCTAACACGACGTCCTGACACGGCGTCCTAACACGACGTCCTAACACGGCGTACTAACACGACGTCCTAACACGGCATCCTAACACGCCGTCCTAACACGGCGTCCTAACACGGCGTACTAACACGACGTCCTAACACGACGTCCTAACACGGCATCCTAACACGCCGTCCTAACACGACGTCCTAACACGGCGTACTAACACGACGTCCTAACACGGCATCCTAACACGCCGTCCTAACACGACGTCCTAACACGGCGTCCTAACACGGCGTACTAACACGACGTCCTAACACAACGTTCTAACACGGCGTCTTAACACGGCGTCCTAACACGGCGCCCTAACACGGCGCCCTAACACGGCGTCCTAACACGACGTCCTAACACGGCGTCCTAACACGGCGTCCTAACACGGCGTACTAACACGGCGTCCTAACACGGCGTCCTAACACGGCGTCCTAACACGGCGTCCTAACACGACGTCCTAACACGGCGTCCTAACACGGCGTCCTAACACGACGTCCTAACACGGCGTCCTAACACGGCGTAATAAAAAGGTGTCCTGACACGACGTCCTAACACGACGTCCTAACACGGCGTCCTAACACGACGTCCTAACACGGCGTCCTAACACGACGTCCTAACACGGCGTCCTAACACGGCGTAATAAAAAGGTGTCCTAACACGGCGTCCTAACACGGCGTAATAAAAAGGTGTCCTAACACGACGTCCTAACACGACGTCCTAACACGGCGTCCTAAAACGACGTACTAACACGGCGTACCAACACGAAGTCCTAACACGACGTCCTAACACGACGTTCTAACACGACGTCCTAACACGACGTCCTAACACGACGTTCTAACACGGCGTCCTAACACGACGTACCAACACGACGTACCAACACGACAACCTAACACGACGTACTAACACGACGTACCAACACGACGTCCTAACACGACGTCCTAACACGGCGTCCTAACACGGCGTCCTAACACGGCGTCCTAACACGGCGTCCTAACACGGCGTCCTAACACGGCGTCCTAACACGGCGTCCTAACACGACGTCCTAACACGGCGTCCTAACACGGCGTAATAAAAAGGTGTCCTAACACGGCGTCCTAACACGGCGTAATAAAAAGGTGTCCTAACACGACGTCCTAACACGACGTCCTAACACGGCGTCCTAAAACGACGTACTAACACGACGTACCAACACGAAGTCCTAACACGACGTCCTAACACGACGTTCTAACACGACGTCCTAACACGACGTCCTAACACGACGTTCTAACACGGCGTCCTAACACGACGTACCAACACGACGTACCAACACGACGTCCTAACACGACGTACTAACACGACGTACCAACACGACGTCCTAACACGACGTCCTAACACGGCGTCCTAACACGACGTACTAAAACGGCGTCCTAACACGACGTCCTAACACGGCGTCCTAACACGGCGTCCTAACACGGCGTCCTAACACGGCGTCCTAACACGACGTCCTAACACGACGTCCTAACACGGCGTCCTAACACGGCGTCCTAACACGGCGTCCTAACACGACGTCCTAACACGGCGTCCTAACACGACGTCTTAACACGGCGTCCTAACACGGCGTCCTAACACGGTGTCCTAACACGGTGTCCTAACACGGCGTCCTAACACGACGTCTTAACACGGCGTCCTAACACGGCGTCCTAACACGACGTCCTAACACGGCGTCCTAACACGGCATCCTAACACGACGTCCTAACACGACGTCCTAACACGGCGTCCTAACACGGCGTAATAAAAAGGTGTCCTAACACGGCGTCCTAACACGGCGTAATAAAAAGGTGTCCTAACACGACGTCCTAACACGACGTCCTAACACGGCGTCCTAAAACGACGTACTAACACGACGTACCAACACGAAGTCCTAACACGGCGTCCTAACACGACGTCCTAACACGGCGTCCTAACACGGCGTAATAAAAAGGTGTCCTAACACGGCGTCCTAACACGGCGTAATAAAAAGGTGTCCTAACACGACGTCCTAACACGACGTCCTAACACGGCGTCCTAAAACGACGTACTAACACGACGTACCAACACGAAGTCCTAACACGGCGTCCTAACACGACGTCCTAACACGGCGTCCTAACACGGCGTAATAAAAAGGTGTCCTAACACGGCGTCCTAACACGGCGTAATAAAAAGGTGTCCTAACACGACGTCCTAACACGACGTCCTAACACGGCGTCCTAACACGACGTACTAACACGACGTACCAACACGACGTCCTAACACGACGTACTAACACGACGTACCAACACGACGTCCTAACACGACGTACTAACACGACGTACCAACACGACGTCCTAACACGACGTCCTAACACGGCGTCCTAACACGGCGTCCTAACACGGCGTCCTAACACGACGTCCTAACACGGCGTCCTAACACGGCGTAATAAAAAGGTGTCCTAACACGGCGTCCTAACACGGCGTAATAAAAAGGTGTCCTAACACGACGTCCTAACACGACGTCCTAACACGGCGTCCTAAAACGACGTACTAA
Source organism: Salvelinus fontinalis (assembly GCF_029448725.1). Classification (NCBI taxonomy): domain Eukaryota; kingdom Metazoa; phylum Chordata; class Actinopteri; order Salmoniformes; family Salmonidae; genus Salvelinus; species Salvelinus fontinalis. The sequence goes on along the minus strand of NC_074672.1, from coordinate 48,870,229 downwards.
CACGACGTACCAACACGAAGTCCTAAAACGACGTACTAACACGACGTACCAACACGAAGTCCTAACACGACGTCCTAACACGACGTTCTAACACGACGTCCCAACACGACGTCCTAACACGACGTACTAACACGACGTACCAACACGACGTACCAACACGACGTCCTAACACGACGTCCTAACACGGCGTCCTAACACGGCGTCCTAACACGGCGTCCTAACACGCCGTCCTAACACGGCGTCCTAACACGACGTCCTAACACGGCGTCCTAACACGGCGTCCTAACACGGCGTCCTAACACGGCGTCCTAACACGCCGTCCTAACACGGCGTCCTAACACGGCGTCCTAACACGGCGTCCTAACACGCCGCTCTAACATGGCGTCCTAACACGACGTCCTAACACGGCGTCCTAACACGCCGTCCTAACACGGCGTCCCAACACGCCGTCCTAACACGGCGTCCTAACACGGCGTCCTAACACGACGTCCTAACACGGCGTCCTAACACGGCGTCCTAACACGGCGTCCTAACACGGCGTCCTAACACGGCGTCCTAACACGGCGTCCTAACACGTCGTCCGTTCTCTAGATATATGTCTCTGGGAAAAACCATTTAGTTGACATGTCCATGTGTGAATATGCTAATGAAATTATTGACACGTTCTTATTTCCAAACCAATAATAATAATAATAATAATAATAACAATAATAATAATAATAGTAATAACAATAATAATAACAATAATAATAATAATAATAATAACAATAATAATAATAGTAACAATAACAATAATAACAATAGTAATAATAACAATAATAATAATAATAATAATAACAATAATAATAATAGTAATAATAAAAATAATAATAATAACAATAATAATAATAGTAATAATAAAAATAATAATAATAATAATAACAATAATAATAATAGTAATAATAACAATAATAATAATAATAACAATAATAATAATAATAATAACAATAATAATAATAGTAATAATAACAATAATAATAATAATAATAATAACAATGATAATAATAGTAATAATAACAATAATAATAATAATAATAATAACAATAATAATAATAGTAATAATAAAAATAATAGTAATACTCCCCTCCCTGTGTCACTGAATGCCTTTTAACACAGATTGTATCATTATTTGACTCACGAAAGCATTTTACCAAACACAGTGTCCGTGTCCCAAATCTGGCTTGTCACTTACTTAAACTGCATACTGTGTACTACTGTGTACTATAGTACTACGTACTATAAAGTATGCCACAAAATAAACATAGGGGGGAGGCTTCTGATGTTAACATGCATGAACAGAAGGATTTTCCGGTTCCAGAAGTCAACAAATGAGAGCGCCTGGAGACACACAGAGCCTGGGTTAACCTCTACATCCCCCGAGGAACAGAGGAGGAGTAGGAAAAGGGTACGGCTAAAGGATATAAGAACTGGTCGTCTAGTGCGTTGGGAACAGAGATTAAAAGGAGCAGATTTCTTGGCGTGGTAAGATAGATTCAGATCCCATTCCCCCGCCAATCCATCACGAGACACCAGTCGAGATGGAGCGGCGGGGCTCCGTGTCAACAAAGGGTCCAGGCCAATTGGTAAGAGAAGTATTGTAGTTGGTGTACTTTGTTTGCTAGCCGGGGGAATGGGCCTAGCTCGAGGCTAACTGGTGCATGCTTCTGCACAGAGGTGTTAGCCAATAGCCACTCGGTGTCAGCTAGCTAGCTGCGATGATCCGGTGTAATGGTCCAGAGCTTGCGGCAGGTATCCGGTGATATAGTGGAAAAAATAAGTCCGATATGCTCAGGGCTGATATCGCTCTGTGCAGACTGGCAGGTATTATCCAGGCTATCCGGGCTAAAGCGGCTGGTGTCTGAGCTAAAGGTAACCTAGCTATAGACACCCTAAAGCCTCTGGCAAGTGCGCTAGTCCAATTTCACTTCTAATTATGCTGCACATCATGGTGCTACAGCCAAATTCTCCAGCAAAACAAGCTTGTAAGAATTGTATTTAAAATCCCCCCTCATACTCATCTGGAGGTTGAGAATTTTTTTGTCTCTATCTCTGTAATGTGCCGCTATCTCTGTGATGTGTCGCTATCTCTGTAATGTGTCTCTATCGCTGTAATGTGTCGCTATCTCTGTAATGTGTCGCTATCTCTGTGATGTGTCGCTATCTCTGTAATGTGTCGTTATCTCTGTAATGTGTCACTATCTCTGTAATGTGTCGCTATCTCTGTAATGTGTCACTATCTCTGTAATGTGTCGCTATCTCTGTGATGTGTCGCTATCTCTGTAATGTGTATCTATCTCTGTAATGTGTATCTATCTCTGTAATGTGTCGCTATCTCTGTAATGTGTCGCTATCGCTGTAATGTGTCGATATCTCCGTGATGTGTCGCTTTCTCCGTAATGTGTCGCTATCTCTGTAAGGTGTCGCTATCTCTGTAATGTGTCGCTATCTCTGTAATGTGTCGCTATCTCTGTAATGTGTCGCTATCTCTGTAATGTGTCGCTATCTCTGTAATGTGTCTGTATCTCTGTAATGTGTTTGTATCTCTGTAATGTGTCGCTATCTCTGTAATGTGTCTGTATCTCTGTAATGTATCTGTATCTATCTAATGTGTCTGTATCTATGTAATGTATCTGTATCTATATAATGTGTCTGTATCTATGTAATGTGTCTGTATCTATGTAATGTGTCTGTATTTATGTAATGTATTTGTATTTATGTAATGTATTTGTATCTATGTAATGTATTTGCATCTATGTAATGTGTCTGTATTTATGTAATGTATTTGTATTTATGTAATGTATTTGTATCTATGTAATGTATTTGTATCTATGTAATGTATTTGTATCTATGTAATGTATTTGTATCTATGTAATGTATTTGTATCTATGTAATGTATCTCTGTAATGGTGTATGTATTTATGTAATTGTATATGTATATCTGTAATTGTAAATGTATTTATAAACCATAGGGAGCACAATGGATACAAGTCCCCGACTTCACTGTGCAATCCTGTTCACTTAAACAAATCCTTGTGTATAGTTGTATTTTTTTAACTGACAAATAAAATCAAGAAATCAATCAATCCAAACTGTGCAGTGGCCAATTGACGAATAGAAAGAGACAAATGTTAATTAAAAAACACAGAGATTGTCAAGCCAAGCCTTTTATACTGGGTAAGCCTACAAGATAGGGAGGGATGTATTTTCTGTTTGTCGAGATTAACCGTCCATTTATTGTGGTGTTGAAAATGCAAACCATGATGTTGAAGACCCTGAAGTCAGTATGCTTTCTTTATTGTGGTACATTGGCACAGAAATCTGTTGGTGGGCAATTTGTTGCATGTACAGTATTTTATATAATTATAATTATATATAACATTTATAATATGTTAAATGTTGAACATCTCATTTTCTACTAGCTGATCATTGTCGGCAGTCAGATCTGATCAACGGCCCTGAAAGATACCTAGACAGCCCTGAAAGATACCTCGACGGCCCTAAAAGAAATTCTCAGGACCCTATGTAAACTGGAAACCATACATCCTAAGTCCGCATTTATTGTAGCTGGGGATTTTAACCTCTACCGAGTACCTAACCCGGATTCGGGAGCACCCCCCACCCCCCCCCCCCACACTGATTAGCATCGCTAGCATAGCGTCACAATTAAATAGTAGCATCTAAATATCATTAAATCACAAGTCCAAGACACCCAATGAAAGACACAGATCTTGTGAATAAAGCCACCATTTCAGATTTTTAAAATGTTTTACAGGGAAGACACAATATGTAAATCTATTAGCTAAACACGTTAGCAAAAGACACCATTTTTTTACTCCAACAGTTTTTTCCTGCGTCAGTAGATATCACTAATTCGACTAAATGAAAATATATATAGCCACAAACCAAGAAACAAATTCATAAGATGACAGTCTGATAACATATTTATGGTATAGCATAGTTTTTTTTTTTTAAATGTGCATTTTTCAGGTATAAATCACAGTTCTACATTGCAGCTGCAATCTGATATAGTGCTGATGCAGCCAGAACAATTACAGAGACCAACGTCATATAACTAATTACTTGTCTTAAAACATTTCAGAAAAAATACACAGCGTACAGATATTGAAAGCCCAACATCTGGTGAATCCAAACAATATTTCAGATTTATTAAATGTTTTATAGCGAAAACAAAATGTAGCGCTAAATTAGCATAGCCACGCCAGCCAGAACCAGCTGGGCGCCCACGACCAGTTCACATGCACGACAGATATATGAAATAACATCGTAAATTGGGTCTTACTATTGCTGATCTTTCATCAGAATGTTGATAAAGGTGTCCTTAGTCCTGATGAGTCGTTCAATCCATTCACAATGGCAACTTTCCCTCTTCCTTTAGCATAGGTACTGGTCGACTAGCACGGTTCTGTCCAAAGTTAAAAAACTCACAGAACGGAACACGGCAAAACTCCCGAAAAAATTCAAATAATCTGATTAAACTATATTGAAAAAACATACATTAAGATGATATGGTCACATGTATCAAACAAACTTCGACACGGAGATAGTTTTCATCCGTAACGGCAGCATAACAAAAGACAATTGCACCTCTAAAACGCGCGTTTCAGAGAACCGGAAGTTGTCGGTCACGCTAAAGAAATAGGTCTTATTTCACGTCAGTACAAGATAAACAAAAAATTTCTCCTCTGACGTCTTCCTGACACCCAGAGGAAGACGATTGAAGTGTGTTTCGGGTCATAGGTGGCGTGACCATATATAGGGAGAGCGTTGAAGCGAGCATACACATCTTGCAATCTTCTTCTTGCTCAGGGAAAGTGCTGTCAAATGACTTGTGTTTCACTCAGAGACAAAATTGAAACGGTTTTAGAAACCATAGCTTGTTTTCTATCCAATGGTATATGGTTATATGCATATAGTAACAGCAATAATTGAATAAGAGGCAGTTTAATCTGTAGAGGAAATTATGCTAATGCGAAAACAGCACCCCCTGTATTCTCAAGAAGTTTTTAACAAAGCTAATCTGAGAACAAGGCTTCCTAAATTCTATCAGCATATCGAATGCGTGACAAAGGCTGGTAGCATTCTGGATCATTGCTACTCTAACTTCCGCGATTTCTGACCCTGGAACTGACCCTGTATATAGCTACTGACCCTGTATATAGCTACTGACCCTGGGACTGTCCCTGTATATAGCTACTGACCCTGTATATAGCTACTGACCCTGGGACTGTCCCTGTATATAGCTACTGACCCTGTATATAGCTACTGACCCTGGGACTGTCCCTGTATATAGCTACTGACCCTGTATATAGCTACTGACCCTGGGACTGTCCCTGTATATAGCTACTGCCCCTGTATATAGCTACTGACCCTGGGACTGTCCCTGTATATAGCTACTGACCCTGTATATAGCTACTGACCCTGTATATAGCTACTGACCCTGGAACAGACCCTGTATATAGCTACTGACCCTGTATATAGCTACTGACCCTGGGACTGTCCCTGTATATAGCTACTGACCCTGGAACTGTCCATGTATATAGCCACTGACCCTGGAACTGTCCATGTAAATAGCCACTGACCCTGGAACTGTCCATGTATATAGCCACTGACCCTGGAACTGTCCATGTAAATAGCCACTGACCCTGGAACTGTCCATGTAAATAGCCACTGACCCTGGAACTGTCCATGTAAATATCTACTGACCCTGTATATAACTACTGACCCTGGAACAGACCCTGTATATAGCTACTGGCCCTGGAACTGTCCCTGTATATAGCTACTGACCCTGGAACTGACCCTGTATATAGCTACTGACCCTGGAACTGACCCTGTATATAGCTACTGACCCTGGAACTGACCCTGTATATAGCTACTGACCCTGGAACTGACCCTGTATATAGCTACTGTCCCTGTATATAGCTATTGACCCTGTATATAGCTACTGTCCCTGTATATAGCTACTGACCCTGTATATAGCTACTGTCCCTGTATATAGCTACTGTCCCTGTATATAGCTACTGGCCCTGGAACAGACCCTGTATATATCTTACTTACTTTTTAGTGTTCTTCTTATTTCTATTAGTTTTTGTTCTACTTGACTTAAAGCTTTTTACAATAACTAGGACCCATCTATCAATACTTAGGTAATCTTTTCAAAACTCTTCACACAGTGAGTACAACAGCAGTCTATATGGGGTAAACTGTGGATCTTTTTTCATTGCTTTGGCACAAAATGCATTTAAGGACTACATCTTTCAATGTTCATGAATTCTTTTCTCACTCAGACACAACCACCACCAAAAATCGGTGTACCTACAGGCCAATTTGCACATGTCTACATACTCCTTTCAAAACTGTTCAACTTAAGTTCAAAACCTAACGTAACACAAAATTGAATAAGACAGCAATTTTCTACATTTCTTCAGTGAATGAAATATATTCCAAATCTAAAAAATGAAATATCAAAACAATTAGACCAACCACAGCTGATTCCCATTGTAGCTGAACACCTACCCAGGTGTTAGTCTTTCAATTACATGACCATCTTTACAAAAGGGGACATTTTAGGAATAATGCTGTACTGTAATGTAAACGTGGACCCAACCAGAGAGAGAGAGAAGTGGCTGACAGAGGAAGAAGAGTGGCTGGGAGAGGGAGAGGGAGAGGGAGAGGAGTACATGTGCGTGGTGGAAGAAGACTGAGAGGAAGATCAAGAGCTGTAGTATCAGATGAGATTAAGGCTGCTATAACTGATCATGTAATAAATCCTGGTCTATCAATGAGAGAGGCTGGTCTGAGAGTGCAGCCAAATCTGCAACGCTCAACATTGGCATCTATCCTGAGACATGTCCGGCAAAACAACAGGTAAGATGTGAATTCTGCAAGGGCATCTGACTGAACTGCACATTACAGAAGTGAATTGAACAAAGCCTCCAAACCCACTTGAGTGTGATTGTTTTTGTATTTCTGCTTAGGACCCAACGGTTACCTCCCACAGGCGGGAGAGGTAGGATTTTCACTGTTGAGCAGGAAACTGCAATTGTTGATATGGTCATCAGAAACAATGGCATAAAACTCACAAAGATTAGGGACAGAGTGTTGGCAGACAACATTACATTTGGAAATATTCACAACGTAAGTATAACATCTACTTCTAGTGTCCTGAAAAAACATCACATCAGGATGAAGCAGGTGTACACTGTCCCCTTTGAGAGGAACTCTGAACGAGTCAAGCAACTCAGGAACCCTACGATCACTGCTGATGCCTGCTGGACTGTTCATTAACACTGTACCTCATTTTGTTTATCTGTCGGCCCTAGCCTCGAACTCAGGCCCTGTGTGTAGCTAACTGACCCTCTCTGCCCATTCATCGCCACTTACCCGTTTTTGTTCTCTCAGCTGTTTACCCGCTGTTGTCTTTACCTCCACTGTTCTCGCACCCTAACATGCCCTTGTCTGTACATTATGCCTTGAATCTATCCTACCACCCCCAGAAGTCTGCTCCTTTAACTATCTGTTCCGAACGCACTAGACGACCAGTTCTTATATCCTTTAGCCGTACCCTTATCCTACTCCTCCTCTGTTCCTCGGGGGATGTAGAGGTTAACCCAGGCCCTGTGTGTCTCCAGGCGCTCTCATTTGTTGACTTCTGGAACCGGAAAATCCTTGCGTTCATACATGTTAACATCAGAAGCCTCCTCCCTAAGTTTGCTATATTCACTGCTTTAGCACACTCCACCAACCCTGATGTCCAAGCCATATCGGAATCCTGGCATAGGAAGGCCACCAACAATTCTGATATTTCCATCCCCAATTACAACATTTCCCATCAAGATAGAACTGCTAAAGGGGGTGGAGTTGCAATCTACTGTAGAGATAGCCTGCAGAGTTCTCTCCTACTATCCAGGTCTATAAATAAATCTTAAATAAGTCTTAAATAAGCATGCCCCTTTCAAAAAAAATTGAACTAAGAACAGATATAGCCCTTGGTTCACTCCAGACTTGATTGCCCTTGACCAGTACAAAAACATCCTGTGGCGCACTGCACTAGCTTCGAATAGTCCCTGCGATATGCAACTTTTCAGGGAAGTCAGAAACCAATATACACAGTCAGTCAGGAAAGCTAATGCTAGCTCTTTCAAACTGAAATGTGCATCCTGCAGCACTAATTCCAAAAGTTCTGGGACACTGTAAAGTCTATGAAGAATAAGAGCACCTCCTCCCAGCTAGCCACTGCACTGAAGATAGGAAACACTGTCACCACCGATAAATCCACGATAATCGAGAATTTCAATAAACATTTCACTACGGCTGGCCACGCTTTCCACCTGGCTACCCCAACTCCGGCCAACAGATCTGCACCCCCCGCCGCTACTGGCCCAACCCCCCCCCCCCCCCCCCCGGCTTCTCCTTCACCCAATTCCATACAGCTGGTGTCCTGAAAGAGCTGCAAAATCTGGATCCCTACAAATCAGCTGGGATAGACAACCTGGACCCTCTCTTACTAAAATTATCCGCCGCCATTGCCTCAACCCCTATTACAAGTCTGTTCAAACTCTCTTTCGTATCGTCTGAGATTGCTAAAGATTGGAAAGCGGACTTGGTCATCCCCCTCTTCAAAGGGGGAGACACTCTAGACGGAAACTGTTTCAGACCTATATTCATCCTGCCCTGCCTTTCTAAAGTCTTCGAAAGCCAAGTGAACAAGCAGATCACAGACCATTTCAAATTCCACTGTAACTTCTCTACTATGCAATCTGGTTTCCGATCTGGTCATGGGTGCACCTCAGCCACGCTCAAGGTCCTAAACGACATATCATAACCGCCATCGATAAAAAACAGTACTTTGCAGCTTCATTGACCTGGCCAAGGCATTCGACTCTGTCAATCAACGTATTATTATTTGCTGACTCGACAGCCTTGGTTTCTCTAATGACTGCCTCGCCTGGTTCACTAACTACTTATCAGATAGAGTTCAGTGTGTCAAATCGGAGGGCCTGTTGTCCGGACCTCTGGCAGTCTCTATGGGGGTACCACATGGTTCAATTCTCGGGCCGACTCTTTTCTCTGTATACATCAATGATGTCTCTCTTGCTGCGGGTGATTCTTTGATCCACCTCTATGCAGACGACACCATTCTGTATACTTCTGGCCCTTCTTTGGACACTGTGTTAAATAACTAACTAACTAACTAACCTCCAAACGATCTTCAACGCCATACAACACTCCTTCCGTAGCCTGCAACTGCTCTTAAATGCTAGAAAAACTAAATGCATGCTCTTCAACCGATCGCTTCCCGTACCGGCCCGTCCGACTAGCATCACTACTCTGGACGGTTCTGAATTAGAATATGTGGACAACTACAAACACCTAGGTGTCTGGTTAGACTGTAAACTCTCCTTCCAGACTCACCTTAAACATCTCCAATCCCAAATTAAATCTAGAATTGGCTTCCTATTTCGCAAAACAAAGCATCCTTCACTCATGCTGCCAAACATACCCTCGGAAAACTGACTATCCTACCGATCCTTGACTTCGGCGATGTCATTTACAAAATAGCCTCCAACACTCTACTCAGCAAATTGGATGCAGTCTATCACAGTGCCATCCGTTTTGTCACCAAAGCCCCATATACTATCCACCACTGCGACCTGTATGCTCTCGTTGGCTGGTCCTCGCTACATATTCGTCGGAAAACCCACTGGCTCCAGGTCATCTATAATTCTTTGCTAGGTAAAGCTCCGCCTTATCTCAGCTCACTGGTCACCATAGCAACACCCACCCGTAGCACGCGTTCCAGCAGGTATATTTCACTGATCATCCCCAAAGCCAAAACCTCCATTGGCCGCTTTTTCTTCCAGTTCTCTGCTGCAAATTACTGGAACGAATTGCAAGTTGGAGACATATATCTCCCTCACTGACTTCAAGCATCTGCTGTCAGAGCAGCTTACCAATCGCTGCAGCTGTACACAGCCCATCTGTAAATACCCCATCCATCCAACTACCTACCTCATCCCCATTTTTGTTTTAGTTTTCTTCTGCTCTTTTGCTCACTAGTATTTTCACTTGCATGTCCTCATCTGCACATCTAGCACTCCAGTGTTAATTGCTAAATTGTAATTACTTTGCCACTACAGCCTATTTATTGCCTGACCTCCTTACTTAATTTGCACACACTGTATACAGATGTTCTACTGTATTATTGACTGTATGTTTATTTATTCCATGTGTAACTCTGTGTTGTTGTTTTTGTCGCACTGCTTTGCTTTATCTTGGCCAGGTCACAGTTGTAAATGAGAACTTGTTCTCAACTGGCCTACCTGGTTTAATAAAGTTTAAATAAAAAATATAACGTCACAACGTGTCCAGCAATATATTCTGATGGATTGCTGTTTACACAAACCTCTATTTGGGCCATACAACACCGAGCGTCTCATTTCATTCCTGGATGACCTCTATGGAAGGGTTGTGCCGGGTGAGGAAAGGGTTGCAGTGAGGCAAAATTGGCCAGCGTTTGTAATTGTATGGGACAACGTGGCATTTCACCACTCCCGTGCAGTCACAGAGCAGTATGCAGTCCATCCCAGGATGGTGTCACTTTTCCTCCCACCTTTCTCTACTTTTTTTCTCCTTTTTTCCCTCTCTATTCCTCAACCCCATAGAGGAATTATTTTTCTCATGGAGGTGGAAGGTTTATGATCACCATCCATATGATCAAATGTCCCTCCAGGACGCAATGAATGCTGGAGGCCTGGACGTGTCTGCAGAATATTTCCAGTGATGGACCAAGCATGCTAAAATATTATTTCCTACTGTAGGTGTATTGCCCAAGATGACATAAGATGTGATGTGGATGAGAACCTGTGGCCAAAAGCAGAAGACAGGGTTGACTAGCATTGCTACGGTATCTGTACTGATGAATTGTGTAAATACAAATTCTTGTATTTTGGAATCACTCAATGCCAAAAAACAGAGGAGAGGTGTCATTCTTGTTTTGTAAAGACATTTTGCAAAAGATAACATTGTATAATGCTTCCTTTTGTTAGTGTTGTTTAGGTGATTGTTTTATGAATGACAAAGTGTGCTTGTTGGGTGACAACCTTTGCTAGTGTTATGGAAGAACGAGTTGATTTGAGACGTGTATGAAGTGTTTTGGTAGTTTTAGTGCATTTTGGATGTGAAATTAACGAGGTACGACATTCACTAAAGCCACAGGGTCAGACGGATTACCAGGACGTGTACTCAAGGCATTTGCAGACCGACTGGCAAGTGTCTTCACTGACATTTTCAACCTCTCCCTGACTGAGTCTGTAATACCTTCATGTTTCAAACATAACACCATAGTCCCTGGGCCAAAGAAAGCGAAGGTAACCTGCCTAAAAGATTACCATGGGTCATGACTCACATCAACATCATCATGACGGAAACCCTAGACCCACTTGCAAACCGCCCTGACAGATCCACAGATGACGCAACCTCTACTACACTCAACACTGCCCTTTCCCACCTGGACAAAAAGAACACTTATGTGAGAATGCTGTTTATTGACTACAGCTCAGCGTTCAACACCATAGTACCCTCAAAGCTCATCACTAAGCTAAGGACCTTGAGAATAAACACCTCCCTCTGCAACTCGATCCTGGACTTCCTGATGGACCGCCCCCAGGTGGTAAGGGTAGGTAACAACACATCGGCCACGCTGATCCTCAACACGGGGGCCCCTCAGGGGTACGTGCTCAGTCCTCTCCTGTACTCCCTGTTCACTCACGACTGCACGGCCAGGCACAACTCCAACACCATCATTAAGTTTGCCGATGACACAACAGTGGTAGACCTGATCACCGACAACAATGAGACAGCCTATGGGAAGGAGGTCAGAGACCTGGCCGTGTGGTGCCAGGACAACAACCTCTCCCTCAACATGAGCAAGACAAAGGAGATGATTGTGGACTACAGGAAGAAGGCCCTAAAAATGGTCAACGACTCCAGCCACCTTAGTCATAGACTGTTCTCTCTGCTACCGCACGGAAAGCGGTACTAGAGCACCAAGTCTAGGACCAACAGGCTCCTTAACAGCTTCTACCCCCAAACCATAAGACTGCTGAACAATTAATAAAATGGCCACCGGACTATTTACATTGACCCCCCCCCCCCCCACTCGCTGTTTATTATCTATGCACAGTCACTTTACAAATTACCTCGACTAACCTGTAGCCCCCCACATTGACACATACTGGTACCCACTGTATATAGCCTCATTATTGTTATTTTATTGTTTTACTTTTTATTAAGGGCTTGTAAGTAAGCATTTACTATATTTGACAAATACAATTTTATTTGATTTTGCTACCGAGGGACACACTTGACTTTCCTCCTCATGTCACTCAGTGCATTATTGTGGGAAAGAGTTGAAGCAGGGGTCACCGAGGTAAGCCAAGGACACATATATTTGGTGTCTTCCTACTGTGAGGACTTGAGGAGCTGTGTGGATGTCGATTGGCTAGAATGAAGCAGGCAGCTAACCCCATTGGGGGTGTAGAGGATAGAGATAAGGAATGCAGTAGGGAATGCAAGCGGAATGCCAGGAGAGCATAGAGGAAGACTGTAGCTCACCTTGGGTGAGCGGGGTGGAAACAGATAGAGGACCAGCACAGCGGCATCTTCATTGATTCAGTTTAGCTCTGGCTATTATTAACTTGGTGGACTGGGGCCCGCCAGGGGGTGCAGAGAACGGGAGGAGAACCCGGAAGACACCGACTCTGAGTTCCTCTAGGAGAATCTTCAAAGACAACATGGAGAGACATTTAATAAATGTTAGAGGTAATGTGTTCTGATTCAGGCAATGTCAAACATACACACACACATGCACATATGCACACAGACACACACATGCACATATGCACACAGACACACACATGCACATATGCACACAGACACACACATGCACATATGCACACAGACACACACATGCACATATGCACACAGACACACACATACACATATGCACACAGACACACACATATGCACACAGACACACACAAGAGCCGGAGAAAGGAGATTGAATGTATCCACGTTTACGAGATTTACCCAGTAATAGCCCCCCCCGTCTGTGATTGTCTGAGGGAGGGAGGAGACAGGAGGAGAGGGTCGTCCAGGTTCAGGGACACATGTACTGTGTATCTTCTATCCTCATCCAGCACACTCTACACCCCCCCCCCACCGTCTCTCTCTCTCTCTCTGTCTCTCCTCTCTCTCTCTCTCTCTCTCTCTCTCTCTCTCTCTCTCTCTCTCTCTCTCTCTCTCTCTCGCTGTCTCTCCTCTCCCTCTCTCTCTCTCTCTCTCTCTCTCTCTCTCTCTCTCTCTCTCTCTCTCTCTCTCTCTCTCTCTCTCTCTCTCTGTCTCTCTCTCTGTCTCTCGCTGTCTCTCCTCCCCCTCTCTTTCGCTCTCTCTCTGTCTCTCCTCTCCCTCTCTCTCTCTCTCTCTCTCTCTCTGTCTCTCGCTGTCTCTCCTCCCCCTCTCTTTCGCTCTCTCTCTGTCTCACTCTCGCTCTCTGCTCTCTTTCTTTCTCTCTCCTATACAGATGAGTGTCCAGGAATGGCTGAGATGAGACAACCCTTATTTGATTATGCAGCTGATCTATTTTGCAATTTAAATGAGAGAGATAAATCATGTAGATGAGCATGGATCACCTGTAGCTAGACAGACCGCCTTAATCCATACAGGGGCTAGTGGCACTATATACCCTGCTCTCCTCTGCTCTGCTCTGCTCTCCTCTCCTCTCCTCTCCTCTCCTCTCCTCTCCTCTCCTCTCCTCTCCTCTCCTCTCCTCTCCTCTCCTCTGCTCTCCTCTGCTCTGCTCTGCTCTCCTCTCCTCTCCTCTCCTCTCCTCTGTTTGATCTGTTCAGCTCACATTTTATTCAGCACTTTATCCAAATAAAATAAAATCTAATCTTATCACACTTTACAGCAGGTATAAAAGTTACCTTTTTTTTAACAGTCCAACTGTAGATGCTCTACAAACATCTACAGTTACATTTCAACTAAGCATCTACTAACCCTAACCTTAACCCTTATCCTAACCACAAACCTCACCCTAACCTTAACCTTTATCCTAACCACAAACATAACCCTAACCCTAACCTTAACCTTTATCCTAACCACAAACCTAACCCTAACCTTAACCTGTCATGTGCATTTTACTGAGGAGTGGCTTCTGTCTGGCCACTCTACCATAAAGGCCTGATTGGTGGAGTGCTGCAGAGATGGTTGTCCTTCTGGAAGATTCTCCCATCTCCACAGAGGAACTTTGGAGCTCTGTCAGAGTGACGATCGAGTTCTTGGTCACCTCCCTGACCAAGGCCCTTCTCCCCCAATTGCTCAGTTTTTCGCCGGGCGCTCAGCTCTAGGAATAGTCTTGTTGGTTCCAAACTTCTTCCATTATGAAGAATGATGAAGGCCACTGTAGACATGTTTGGTTTTCCCCCAGATCTGTGCCTTGATCTGTATTTTGTGTGTTGGCGGGGATGCCCGGGGGGCACGCGAGTGAGGCCGCGCCGAGTGCACACCGCCTTACTCAGCTGGCTACGAGCACTGCGGTGGGCAGCCCTGAGGCCCTGGCGCTGACGCCCCCGCCATAGCCAGAGAGGATGCTGCCCCACGCTCGCGCCATCAGGAATCTTTAATCCATTTTAGAATAAGGCTGTAACTTATTAAGAAAATGTGTAAAAGTCAAGGGGTCTGAATACTTTCCCAAAGGCACTGTAAACTTTACTCACTGTGCTCTCCAACCGTCTCCCATTCAATTACACTTCTCTCTTATACAAATATATTACGTTGACGAAAGACTAAGACATTAAGCAGAATTAATCACAGGTTTCTACCAGGTACATGACTAAATCTGTCTTCAGAGGTTTCTAAAAGACTTATTCTGTCTTCAAAGGTCTCTACCAGGTACATGATTATGTACAATTGTAGTCGGAAGTTTACATACACTTAGGATTTTCAACCACTCCACAAATCTCTGGTTAACATACTATAGTTTTGGCAAGTCGGTTAGGACATCTACTTTGTGCATAACACAAATAATATTTCCACCAATTGCTTACAGACAGATTATTTCACTTATAATTCACTGTATCACAATTCCAGTAGGTCAGAAGTTTACATGCACTAAGTTGACTGTGCCTTTAAACAGCTTGGAAAATTCCAGAAAATGATGTCATGGCTTTAGAAGGTTCGGGAGCAATTTCCAAACGCCTGAAGGTACCACGTTCATCTGTACAAACAATAGTATGCAAGCATAAACACCATGGGACCACGCAACCGCCACACCGCTCAGGAAGGAGACGCGTTCTGTCTCCTAGAGATAAACGTACTTTGGTGCGAATAGTGCAAATCAATCCCAGAACAACAGCAAAGGACCTTGTGAAGATGCTGGAGGAAACAGGTACAAAAGTATCTATATCCACAGTAAAACGAGTCCTATAAACCAGATAACGGTTTGCAACTGCACATGGGGACAAAGATCGTCCTTTTTTGGATAAATGTCCTTTGGTCTGATGAAACAAAAATAGAACTGTTTGGCCATAATGACCATCGTTATGTTTGGAGGAAAAAGGGGGAGGCTTGCAAGCCGAAGAACACCATCACAACCGTGAAGCACGGGGGTGGCAGCATCATGTTGTGGGGGTGCTTTGCTGCAGGAGGGACTGGTGCACTTCACAACATAGATGGCATCATGAGGGAGAAAAATTATGTGGATATATTGAAGCAACATCTCAAGACATCAGTCAGGAAGTTAAAGCTTGGTCGCAAATGGGTCTTCCAAATGGACAATGACCCCAAGCATACTTCCAAAGTTGTGGCAAAATGGCTTAAGGACAACAAAGTCAAGGTATTGGAGTGGCCATCACAAAGCCCTGACTTCAATCCTATAGAAAATTTTAGGGCAGAACTGAAAAAGCGTGTGCGAGCAAGGAGGCCTACAAACCTGACTCAGTTACACCAGCTCTGTCAGGAAGAATGGGCCAAAATCCACCCAATTTATTGCGGGAAGCTTGTGGAAGGCTACCCAAAACGTTTGACCCAAGTTAAACAATTTAAAGGCAATGCTACAAAATACTAATTACACTTCTGACCCACTGGGAATGTGATGAAAGAAATAAAAGCTGAAATAAATCATTCCCTTTACTATTATTCTGCCATTTCACATTCTTAAAATAAAGTGGTCATCCTAACTGACCTGTAACAGGGATTTTCTACTCTGATTAAATGTCAAGAATTGTGAAAAACTGAAAAAACTGTTACACCAACTGTTACACCAACATGAAATGAAAAGACTAGAACTAGTCACGCCCTGACCTACTATACCATAGAGAACAAAGGTCAGGGCGTGACAGATAGGGCTTTTTTTTTTACAAGGATTGTGAATAACTGAGTTTAAATGTATTTGGCTAAAGTGTATGTAAACTTCCAACTTCAACCCTATGTCTTCTTGAGTGTCTCTCCACCCTCCACTGTTTGCATCCCAAATTAAACCATAGTCCCTATTTAGTGCTATGAGCCAAATGTGAATTCTGATCAAAATGAGTGCCCTAGAAAGGGAATAAGGTGCCACTTGGAACACAGACAGTCTCTGTGGAAAAGAGGGACTATCACAGCTGGATTCACAGAGGTGATTTTTACTCAAAACCAGATCTGATCTGACCTGAAGTGTTCTCTCTATAGAATCTAGCGTAGAACATATTCTGATCTCATCCAGAGCCACTACAGTAGTGAGTCATTTAGCAGACTCTCTGATCCAGAGCCACACCAGTAGTGAGTCATTTAGCAGACTCTCTGATCCAGAGCCACTACAGTAGTGAGTCATTTAGCAGACTCTCTTATCCAGAGCCACTACAGTAGTGAGTCATTTAGCAGACTCTCTTATCCAGAGCCACTACAGTAGTGAGTCATTTAGCAGACTCTCTGATCCAGAGACACTACAGTAGGGAGCCATTTAGCAGACTCTCTGATCCAGAGCCACTACAGTAGTGAGTCATTTAGCAGACTCTCTTATCCAGAGCCACTACAGTAGTGAGTCATTTAGCAGACTCTCTGATCCAGAGCCACTACAGTAGTGAGTCATTTAGCAGACTCTCTTATCCAGAGCCACACCAGTAGTGAGTCATTTAGCAGACTCTATTAATCCAGAGCCACTACAGTAGTGAATCATTTAGCAGACTCTCTTATCCAGAGCCACTACAGTAGTGAGTCATTTAGCAGACTCTCTGATCCAGAGACACTACAGTAGTGAGTCATTTAGCAGACTCTCTGATCCAGAGCCACTACAGTAGTGAGTCATTTAGCAGACTCTCTTATCCAGAGCCACACCAGTAGTGAGTCATTTAGCAGACTCTCTTATCCAGAGCCACTACAGTAGTGAATCATTTAGCAGACTCTCTGATCCAGAGCCACTACAGTAGTGAGTCATTTAGCAGACTCTCTGATCCAGAGCCACTACAGTAGTGAATCATTTAGCAGACTCTCTGATCCAGAGCCACTACAGTAGTGAATCATTTAGCAGACTCTCTGATCCAGAGCCACTACAGTAGTGAGTCATTTAGCAGACTCTCTGATCCAGAGCCACTACAGTAGTGAGTCATTTAGCAGACTCTCTGATCCAGAGCCACTACAGTAGTGAGTCATTTAGCAGACTCTCTGATCCAGAGCCACTACAGTAGTGAGTCATTTAGCAGACTCTCTTATCCAGAGTCACTACAGTAGTGAGTCATTTAGCAGACTCTCTGATCCAGAGCCACTACAGTAGTGAGTCATTTAGCAGACTCTCTTATCCAGAGACACTACAGTAGTGAGTCATTTAGCAGACTCTCTGATCCAGAGCCACTACAGTAGTGAGTCATTTAGCAGACTCTCTGATCCAGAGCCACTACAGTAGTGAGTCATTTAGCAGACTCTCTGATCCAGAGTCACTACAGTAGTGAGTCATTTAGCAGACTCTCTGATCCAGAGCCACTACAGTAGTTTGTCATTTAGCAGACTCTCTGATCCAGAGCCACTACAGTAGTGAGTCATTTAGCAGACTCTCTGATCCAGAGCCACTACAGTAGTGAGTCATTTAGCAGACTCTCTGATCCAGAGCCACTACAGTAGTGAGTCATTTAGCAGACTCTCTGATCCAGAGCCACTACAGTAGTGAATCATTTAGCCGACTCTCTGATCCAGAGCCACTACAGTAATGAGTCATTTAGCAGACTCTCTGATCCAGAGCCACTACAGTAGTGAGTCATTTAGCAGACTCTCTGATCCAGAGCCACTACAGTAGTGAGTCATTTAGCAGACTCTCTTATCCAGAGCCACTACAGTAGTGAGTCATTTAGCAGACTCTCTTATCCATAGCCACTACAGTAGTGAGTCATTTAGCAGACTCTCTGATCCAGAGTCACTACAGTAGTGAGTCATTTAGCAGACTCTCTTATCCAGAGCCACACCAGTAGTGAGTCATTTAGCAGACTCTCTTATCCAGAGCCACTACAGTAGTGAATCATTTAGCAGACTCTCTGATCCAGAGCCACTACAGTAGTGAGTCATTTAGCAGACTCTCTGATCCAGAGCCACTACAGTAGTGAATCATTTAGCAGACTCTCTTGTCCAGAGCCACTACAGTAGTGAATCATTTAGCAGACTCTCTTATCCAGAGCCACTACAGTAGTGAGTCATTTAGCACACTCTCTGATCCAGAGCCACTACAGTAGTGAGTCGTTTAGCAGACTCTCTTATCCAGAGACACTACAGTAGTGAGTCATTTAGCAGACTCTCTTATCCAGAGACACTACAGTAGTGAGTCATTTAGCAGACTCTCTAATCCAGAGCCACTACAGTAGTGAGTCATTTAGCAGACTCTCTCATCCAGAGCCACTACAGTAGTGAATCATTTAGCAGACTCTCTGATCCAGAGCCACTACAGTAGTGAGTCATTTAGCAGACTCTCTTATCCAGAGCCACTACAGTAGTGAGTCATTTAGCAGACTTTCTTATCCAGAGCCACTACAGTAGTGAGTCATTTAGCAGAATCTCAGATCCAGAACCACTACAGTAGTGAGTCATTTAGCACACTATCTTATCCAGAGCCACTACATTAGTGAGTCATTTAGCAGACTCTCTGATCCAGAGCCACTACAGTAGTGAGTCATTTAGCAGACTCTCTGATCCAGAGCCACTACAGTAGTTTGTCATTTAGCAGACTCTCTGATCCAGAGCCACTACAGTAGTGAGTCATTTAGCAGACTCTCTGATCCAGAGCCACTACAGTAGTGAGTCATTTAGCAGACTCTCTGATCCAGAGCCACTACAGTAGTGAATCATTTAGCCGACTCTCTGATCCAGAGCCACTACAGTAATGAGTCATTTAGCAGACTCTCTGATCCAGAGCCACTACAGTAGTGAGTCATTTAGCAGACTCTCTTATCCAGAGCCACTACAGTAGTGAATCATTTAGCAGACTCTCTGATCCAGAGCCACTACAGTAGTGAGTCATTTAGCAGACTCTCTGATCCAGAGCCACTACAGTAGTGAATCATTTAGCAGACTCTCTTGTCCAGAGCCACTACAGTAGTGAATCATTTAGCAGACTCTCTTATCCAGAGCCACTACAGTAGTGAGTCATTTAGCAGACTCTCTTATCCAGAGTCACTACAGTAGTGAGTCATTTAGCAGACTCTCTGATCCAGAGCCACTACAGTAGTGAGTCGTTTAGCAGACTCTCTCATCCAGAGCCACTACAGTAGTGAATCATTTAGCAGACTCTCTGATCCAGAGTCACTACAGTAGTGAGTCATTTAGCAGACTCTCTGATCCAGAGCCACTACAGTAGTGAGTCATTTAGCAGACTCTCTGATCCAGAGCCACTACAGTAGTGAATCATTTAGCAGATTCTCTGATCCAGAGCCACTACAGTAGTGAGTCATGTAGCAGACTCTCTGATCCAGAGCCACTACAGTAGTGAGTCATTTAGCAGACTCTCTGATCCAGAGCCACTACAGTAGTGAGTCATTTAGCAGACTCTCTGATCCAGAGCCACTACAGTAGTGAGTCATTTAGCAGACTCTCTTATCCAGAGTCACTACAGTAGTGAGTCATTTAGCAGACTCTCTGATCCAGAGCCACTACAGTAGTGAGTCATTTAGCAGACTCTCTGATCCAGAGGCACTACAGTAGTGAGTCATTTAGCAGACTCTCTGATCCAGAGTCACTACAGTAGTGAGTCATTTAGCAGACTCTCTGATCCAGAGCCACTACAGTAGTGAGTCATTTAGCAGACTCTCTGATCCAGAGCCACTACAGTAGTGAATCATTTAGCAGATTCTCTGATCCAGAGCCACTACAGTAGTGAGTCATGTAGCAGACTCTCTGATCCAGAGCCAGTACAGTAGTGAGTCATTTAGCAGACTCTCTGATCCAGAGCCACTACAGTAGTGAGTCATTTAGCAGACTCTCTGATCCAGAGCCACTACAGTAGTGAGTCATTTAGCAGACTCTCTTATCCAGAGTCACTACAGTAGTGAGTCATTTAGCAGACTCTCTGATCCAGAGCCACTACAGTAGTGAGTCATTTAGCAGACTCTCTTATCCAGAGACACTACAGTAGTGAGTCATTTAGCAGACTCTCTTATCCAGAGACACTACAGTAGTGAGTCATTTAGCAGACTCTCTGATCCAGAGACACTACAGTAGTGAGTCATTTAGCAGACTCTCTGATCCAGAGTCACAACAGTAGTGAGTCATTTAGCAGACTCTCTGATCCAGAGCCACTACAGTAGTGAGTCATTTAGCAGACTCTCTTATCCAGAGCCACTACAGTAGTGAGTCATTTAGCAGACTCTCTTATCCAGAGCCACTACAGTAGTGAGTCATTTAGCAGACTCTCAGATCCAGAACCACTACAGTAGTGAGTCATTTAGCACACTCTCTTATCCAGAGCCACTACAGTAGTGAGTCATTTAGCAGACTCTCTGATCCAGAGCCACTACAGTAGTGAATCATTTAGCAGATTCTCTGATCCAGAGCCACTACAGTAGTGAGTCATTTAGCAGACTCTCTGATCCAGAGCCACTACAGTAGTGAGTCATTTAGCAGACTCTCTGATCCAGAGCCACTACAGTAGTGAATCATTTAGCCGACTCTCTGATCCAGAGCCACTACAGTAATGAGTCATTTAGCAGACTCTCTGATCCAGAGCCACTACAGTAGTGAATCATTTAGCAGACTCTCTTGTCCAGAGCCACTACAGTAGTGAATCATTTAGCAGACTCTCTTATCCAGAGCCACTACAGTAGTGAGTCATTTAGCAGACTCTCTTATCCAGAGTCACTACAGTAGTGAGTCATTTAGCAGACTCTCTGATCCAGAGCCACTACAGTAGTGAGTCGTTTAGCAGACTCTCTTATCCAGAGACACTACAGTAGTGAGTCATTTAGCAGACTCTCTAATCCAGAGCCACTACAGTAGTGAGTCATTTAGCAGACTCTCTCATCCAGAGCCACTACAGTAGTGAATCATTTAGCAGACTCTCTGATCCAGAGTCACTACAGTAGTGAGTCATTTAGCAGACTCTCTGATCCAGAGCCACTACAGTAGTGAGTCATTTAGCAGACTCTCTGATCCAGAGCCACTACAGTAGTGAATCATTTAGCAGATTCTCTGATCCAGAGCCACTACAGTAGTGAGTCATGTAGCAGACTCTCTGATCCAGAGCCACTACAGTAGTGAGTCATTTAGCAGACTCTCTGATCCAGAGCCACTACAGTAGTGAGTCATTTAGCAGACTCTCTGATCCAGAGCCACTACAGTAGTGAGTCATTTAGCAGACTCTCTTATCCAGAGTCACTACAGTAGTGAGTCATTTAGCAGACTCTCTGATCCAGAGCCACTACAGTAGTGAGTCATTTAGCAGACTCTCTTATCCAGAGACACTACAGTAGTGAGTCATTTAGCAGACTCTCTTATCCAGAGACACTACAGTAGTGAGTCATTTAGCAGACTCTCTGATCCAGAGACACTACAGTAGTGAGTCATTTAGCAGACTCTCTGATCCAGAGTCACAACAGTAGTGAGTCAT
Organism: Salvelinus fontinalis; assembly: GCF_029448725.1. Classification (NCBI taxonomy): domain Eukaryota; kingdom Metazoa; phylum Chordata; class Actinopteri; order Salmoniformes; family Salmonidae; genus Salvelinus; species Salvelinus fontinalis. Next base: position 48,848,055 of record NC_074672.1, on the reverse strand, counting down.
TTAGCAGACTCTCTGATCCAGAGCCACTACAGTAGTGAGTCATTTAGCAGACTCTCTTATCCAGAGCCACTACAGTAGTGAGTCATTTAGCAGACTCTCTTATCCAGAGCCACTACAGTAGTGAGTCATTTAGCAGACTCTCAGATCCAGAACCACTACAGTAGTGAGTCATTTAGCACACTCTCTTATCCAGAGCCACTACAGTAGTGAGTCATTCAGCAGACTCTCTGATCCAGAGCCACTACAGTAGTGAATCATTTAGCAGATTCTCTGATCCAGAGCCACTACAGTAGTGAGTCATTTAGCAGACTCTCTGATCCAGAGCCACTACAGTAGTGAGTCATTTAGCAGACTCTCTGATCCAGAGCCACTACAGTAGTGAATCATTTAGCCGACTCTCTGATCCAGAGCCACTACAGTAATGAGTCATTTAGCAGACTCTCTGATCCAGAGCCACTACAGTAGTGAGTCATTTAGCAGACTCTCTGATCCAGAGCCACTACAGTAGTGAGTCATTTAGCAGACTCTCTTATCCAGAGCCACTACAGTAGTGAGTCATTTAGCAGACTCTCTTATCCAGAGCCACTACAGTAGTGAGTCATTTAGCAGACTCTCTGATCCAGAGCCACTACAGTAGTGAGTCATTTAGCAGACTCTCTTATCCAGAGCCACACCAATAGTGAGTCATTTAGCAGACTCTCTGATCCAGAGTCACTACAGTAGTGAGTCATTTAGCAGACTCTCTGATCCAGAGCCACTACAGTAGTGAGTCATTTAGCAGACTCTCTTACCTAGAGCCACAACAGTAGTGAGTCATTTAGCAGACTCTCTGATCCAGAGTCACAACAGTAGTGAGTCATTTAGCAGACTCTCTGATCCAGAGCCACTACAGTAGTTTGTCATTTAGCACACTCTCTGATCCAGAGCCACTACAGTAGTGAGTCATTTAGCAGACTCTCTGATCCAGAGCCACTACAGTAGTGAGTCATTTAGCAGACTCTCTGATCCAGAGCCACTACAGTAGTGAGTCATTTAGCAGACTCTCTGATCCAGAGCCACTACAGTAGTGAATCATTTAGCAGACTCTCTGATCCAGAGCCACTACAGTAGTGAGTCATTTAGCAGACTCTCTGATCCAGAGCCACTACAGTAGTGAGTCATTTAGCAGACTCTCTGATCCAGAGCCACTACAGTAGTGAGTCATTTAGCAGACTCTCTTATCCAGAGTCACTACAGTAGTGAGTCATTTAGCAGACTTTCTGATCCAGAGAGACGTGCCGTCAGTGCATTCATCGTAATGATAGCTAGGTGGGTACAACTACGTATCACAGTCATAGTAAGTACATTTATCCTCAGTAAAGTTAATAGGATATGACAAGAGAAATGTTAGGTCTGTCCTTTGTCAAATGTGAATGGCTCCATTTCAGTCATATCTGTGTTCGTCGGCAATGAGTCACCAAGCAGGAACTTCAGCCTGAATTAGACATAATAAACACTCCCTCTGTGTTTGTGTATGCTTCACACTTCTCTCTCTGTGTGTGTGTGTGTGTGTGTGTGTGTGTGTGTGTGTGTGTGTGTGTGTGTGTGTGTGTGTGTGTGTGTGTGTGTGTGTGTGTGTGTGTGTGTGTGTGTGTGTGTGTGTGTGTGTGTGTGTGTGTGTGTGTGTGTGTGTGTGTGTGTGTGTTTGTGTGTGTGCGTGTGTGCGTGTGTGTGTGTGTGTCAGACCAGCATACTTCTACTTCTTGAATGAAATCAGAGAGTTGGAAACTAAATGTTGTTGAGACCAGACCATGTTAACAAGTAAACAGGTAAACAACATTCCAAAGATAATACTTTTACAATTTTTTAGAAGCATCAACACATACTGTTTGTTCTGTACTCTCTCTCTCTCTCTCTCTCTCTCTCTCTCTCTCTCTCTCTCTCTCTCTCTCTCTCTCTCTCTCTCTCTCTCTCTCTCTCTCTCTCTCTCTCTCTCTCTCTCTCACTCTCTCTCTCTCTCCCTCTCTCTCTCTCTCTCTCTATGTACTCTCTCTCTGCCTCTCTCTGCCTCTCTGCCTCTCTCTGTCTCTGCCTCGCTCTGTCTCTCTCTCTCTGTCTCTCTGTCTCTCTGTTTCTCTGCCTCTCTCTGTCTCTCTGCCTCGCTCTGTCTCTCTCTGTCTATCTGTCTCTCTCTGTCTCTCTCTGTCGTTAGTCCCTTTGCATAAAAGTGTTTTCTAAATGGCATATATTATATTCTTTTAACATGAGTGAGATCTACAGCCGATGTAAATAGAGACATCCCAAGCTAGCAATGCATACCGCCCCCTCCTCCTCCTCCTCCTCCTCCTCCTCCTCCTCCTCCTCCTCCTTTTCCTTCTCCTATTTCTGCTCCTCCTCCTGCTCTTCTTCCTCCTCCTCTTCATCCTCCTACTTCTCCTCCTTCTCCTCCTCCACTTCCTCCTCTTCCTGCTCCTCCTTCTCCTCCACCTGCTCCTCCTCCTCTTCCTCATCCTGCTTCTCATCCTCTTCCTCCTCCTCCTCCTCCTCCTTCTCCTCCTCCTCCTTCTCCTCCTCCTCCTGCTCTTCCTCCTCCTCATGAAAATAAGGAGATGACAATAAAGCTACAGGCTTTGCCTCTGTACTCCAGCACTTTTTGGATTTTAAATTATACAATGACTATGAGGTAAAATTGCAGACTGTCAGCTTTAATTTGAGGCTATTTTCTCAATATCAGGTGAACAGTTCAGAAATGAATGCACTCTTTATTTGACTATTTTAGGGGACCAAAAGTATTGGGACAAATTCACTGATATGTGTATTAAAGTAGTCAAACATTTAGTATTTGTTCCTATATTCCCATCGCACAATGACTACATCAAGTTTGTGACTTTACAAACTTGTTGGATGCATTTGCTGTTTGTTTTGGTTGTGTTTCAGATTACTTTGTGCCCAATAGAAATGAATGGTCAATTAATGTATTGTGTCATTTTGGAGTCAATTTTATTGTAAATAAGAATAGAATATGTTTCTAAACAATTCTACATTAATGTGGATGACACCATGACTACAGACACCATGACTACAGATACCATGACTACAGATACCATGACTACAGATACCATGACTACAGACACCATGACTACAGATAGAACTGAATGAATCGCAAATTCATGTGATTTGGTTTATTTGTGTCTGTGTGATGTTTCTGGTGATGGATCGGCATAATACGTAAACTTCGGCTCAATCCCCCAAAAAATTATTCAACTTTGACTCTTTGAAGAAGGGTGGAAAAAATGTTGAATTCTGCAGTGGAACTGTGAGCTCGAGCCTCTAGCCTGGCACTTGACACTGACAACTACAATATATGTGTTAATTCGTCGTGTGCAGTCTCTGTTTATGCATACTTGGTCGTTGTGAATTCTGTCTCCGTCAGATGTGAGCAGCAGCACCGACGCAAGCAGCTGTCTTCTATTACCATACATGGTTATGGGGCTTTGGCTGTCTGTTCCTTGACACCAAACAGAACGCACCGGGGTGGAACTAGGTACCACCCAACAGAACGCACCGGGGTGGAACTAGGTACCACCAAACAGAACGCACCGGGGTGGAACTAGGTACCACCAAACAGAACGCACCGGGGTGGAACTAGGTACCACCAAACAGAACGCACCGGGGTGGAACTAGGTACCACCAAACAGGCAGTAACGGGGTGGAACTACGTAACACCGAACAGACTGTAACGGGGTGGAACTACTTCACCAAACAGACTGTAACGGGGTGGAACTACTTCACCAAACAGACTGTAACGGGGTGGAACTACTTCACCAAACAGACTGTAACGGGGTGGAACTACGTAACACCAAACAGACTGTAACAGGGTGGAACTAAGTAACACCAAACAGACTGTAACGGGGTGGAACTAAGTAACATCAAACAGACTGTAACAGGGTGGAACTACGTAACACCAAACAGACTGTAACGGGGTGGAACTAAGTAACACCAAACAGACCGTAACGGGGTGGAACTACGTAACACCAAACAGACTGTAACGAGGTGGAACTACGTAACACCAAACAGACTGTAACGAGGTGGAACTACGTAACACCAAACAGACTGTAACGGGGTGGAACTACGTAACACCAAACAGACTGTAACGGGGTGGAACTACTTAACACCAAACAGACTGTAACGGGGTGGAACTACGTAACACCAAACAGACTGTAACGAGGTGGAACTACGTAACACCAAACAGACTGTAACGGGGTGGAACTACGTAACACCAAACAGACTGTAACGGGGTGGAACTATGTACCACCAAACAGACTGTAACGGGGTGGAACTACTTCACCAAACAGACTGTAACGGGGTGGAACTACTTCACCAAACAGACTGTAACGGGGTGGAACTACGTAACACCAAACAGACTGTAACGGGGTGGAACTACGTAACACCGAACAGACTGTAACAGGGTGGAACTACTTCACCAAACAGACTGTAACGGGGTGGAACTAAGTAACACCAAACAGACTGTAACGGGGTGGAACTACGTAACACCAAACAGACTGTAACGGGGTGGAACTACTTCACCAAACAGACTGTAACGGGGTGGAACTACGTAACACCAAACAGACTGTAACGGGGTGGAACTACTTCACCAAACAGACCGTAACGGGGTGGAACTACGTAACACCAAACAGACTGTAACGGGGTGGAACTACTTAACACCAAACAGACTGTAACGGGGTGGAACTACGTAACACCAAACAGACTGTAACGGGATGGAACTACGTAACACCAAACAGACTGTAACGAAGTGGAACTACGTAACACCAAACAGACTGTAACGGGGTGGAACTACGTAACACCAAACAGACTGTAACGGGGTGGAACTACGTAACACCAAACAGACTGTAACGGGGTGGAACTACGTAACACCAAACAGACTGTAACAGGGTGGAACTACGTAACACCAAACAGACTGTAACGGGGTGGAACTACGTAACACCAAACAGACCGTAACGGGGTGGAACTACGTAACACCAAACAGACTGTAACGAGGTGGAACTACTTCACCAAACAGACCGTAACAGGGTGGTACTACTTCACCAAACAGACCGTAACGAGGTGGAACTACATCACCAAACAGACCGTAACAGGGTGGTACTACTTCACCAAACAGACCGTAACAGGGTGGTACTACTTCACCAAACAGACCGTAACGGGGTGGAACTACGTAACACCAAACAGACCGTAACGGGGTGGAACTACGTAACACCAAACAGACCGTAACGGGGTGGAACTACGTAACACCAAACAGACTGTAACGGGGTGGAACTACGCAACACCAAACAGACTGTAACAGGGTGGAACTACGTAACACCAAACAGACCGTAACGGGGTGGAACTACGTAACACCAAACAGACTGTAACGGGGTGGAACTACGTAACACCAAACAGACTGTAACGGGGTGGAACTACGTAACACCAAACAGACTGTAACAGGGTGGAACTACGTAACACCAAACAGACTGTAACGGGGTGGAACTACGTAACACCAAACAGACTGTAACAGGGTGGAACTACGTAACACCAAACAGACCGTAACGGGGTGGAACTACGTAACACCAAACAGACTGTAACGGGGTGGAACTACGTAACACCAAACAGACTGTAACGGGGTGGAACTACGTAACACCAAACAGACTGTAACGATGTGGAACTACGTAACACCAAACAGACTGTAACGAGGTGGAACTACGTAACACCAAACAGACTGTAACGGGGTGGAACTACGTAACACCAAACAGACCGTAACGGGGTGGAACTACGTAACACCAAACAGACTGTAACGTGTTGGAACTACGTAACACCAAACAGACTGTAACAGGGTGGAACTACGTAACACCAAACAGACTGTAACGGGGTGGAACTACGTAACACCAAACAGACCGTAACGGGGTGGAACTACGTAACACCAAACAGACTGTAACGAGGTGGAACTACATCACCAAACAGACCGTAACAGGGTGGTACTACTTCACCAAACAGACCGTAACGAGGTGGAACTACATCACCAAACAGACCGTAACGGGGTGGAACTACGTAACACCAAACAGACTGTAACGGGGTGGAACTACGTAACACCAAACAGACTGTAACGAGGTGGAACTACGTAACACCAAACAGACTGTAACGGGGTGGAACTACGTAACACCAAACAGACTGTAACGAGGTGGAACTACGTAACACCAAACAGACTGTAACGAGGTGGAACTACGTAACACCAAACAGACCGTAACGGGGTGGAACTACGTAACACCAAACAGACTGTAACGAGGTGGAACTACGTAACACCAAACAGACTGTAACGAGGTGGAACTACGTAACACCAAACAGACTGTAACGAGGTGGAACTACTTCACCAAACAGACCGTAACAGGGTGGTACTACTTCACCAAACAGACCGTAACGGGGTGGAACTACGTAACACCAAACAGACTGTAACGAGGTGGAACTACGTAACACCAAACAGACTGTAACGGGGTGGTACTACTTCACCAAACAGACCGTAACAGGGTGGTACTACTTCACCAAACAGACCGTAACGGGGTGGAACTACGTAACACCAAACAGACCGTAACGGGGTGGAACTACGTAACACCAAACAGACTGTAACGAGGTGGAACTACGTAACACCAAACAGACTGTAACGAGGTGGAACTACGTAACACCAAACAGACTGTAACGGGGTGGAACTTTCTGAACTTGTCCCTTAAAGGAAACTGTAATTTTCTTTGCTAAACGTTTTCGGTTTCAATTTTTTTTTACTATTGTTTGCTACGCTGTGCACTAATGAATAGGACCCTGAAGCGGGTGACGTTCTGTTCAGACTCTCACATCTAAATGGGGTTTACATTATTCTCTTCTCCTGGTAAAGTGTTGATGAACTGAAGAAATTGGATATTGACATAAAAGCATCCGTGCCGCCACAGAAGGTTTTGGCAGGCGTCGGGTCGGGATTTGGCAGAGATACAATATCTAATTGAACGTACTTAAAAGGAAAGCCTGGATGGAGACACTAAATGAAACCTGTCTTTTACACACAACCAGACACACACACACACGCACACGAATACGCACACGAATACGCACACGCACATCCACACAAGCACTCACGCACACACGCACAAACACCCACACACACACACACACATGCACACATGAATTATTTCTGGATGGAGACACTAAATGAAAACTGTCTTTTACACACACACACACACACACACACACACACACACACACACACACACACACACACACACACACACACACACACACACACACACACACACACACACACACACACACACACACACACACACACACACACACACACACACACACACACACACACACACACACACACACACACATTAATTATTTCTGTTCTCTGCCTGCTCAAAGGACTTGTGATGTCACTAATGTCACCATGGAGACATCATTATTCTCACTACTATGGAAGCCACTTTACAACGGACCTGTCCCAAATGCTGAAACATTGCAATGGCAACATGTTCCCTGTCAAGTGCACTACATAAAGTACTATTTTGGGACAGATCCACTGACAAGGGGACGACAATTAAAATGGACACTTGTCGTCAGGACAACAGAACTGTGTGCGGAGATTGTTTCAGAAAGATTGCCCCATGGGCCCATTTTAACTCTCGCTCTTATCTTATCATCTGATAAAAAAAAGTAAACGATAGGATTCAGTGTTTCTATAATAGCCTCTCTGATCTTTCAGACAATTTCATGAGTTTTTCATGTGTACCGATGTAGTATTATATGTCTTGTCTTTTTTATCTGAATGCCCCATCTTTAGTTATCTAGTCTCAACAACACAGCTTTCTCAACCTGAGGTGTTGTCTGGTCTCTCTTATTAAATGTCGGCTGTTAGAAGTGAACAGAGATTTAAGACAACGTGAAGCTCAGTCGATAAAAAAAAAAAAAGTGATTTATGAATGATAAATACAATGAAGTTTGATATGTGACCCGATTCAGGAAACTAGGCGTATGTTGCAAGTCACGACTTCACGGGAGATCGTTTGGAACGTAAATAAATATGTTTTTTTATCAAAATATCATGACTTGTAGGTCATCTGTAAAATATGAATAAAATGGTTAAATTACGAGCTCAGTTGGTTTAAGCCAAAGAAAAAGTCAGCAACCTTCCCACTAGTCATGATTGGCTGAGATAACGAGTGGGCTGGACATGCTGAGAGATGGGTTTGGATTGGTCTGTTGTGTTGCATCTTATGTCTATAAAATGAGCTGCTCGTAATGCCTAGATAGTCCTTTTCTACTGCAGTTTTTTTTCTAAAGATATTACGTTAATATTACGTTAGCCATGGAGAACTGCAAATATGTTGCTACTGCTCTCAATAACATTACTGCCCTGAATGGATCAGGCGATATCAGACAAATGTCATTAGGTAAAAGTTGCGATGGACCTCTTTCTGGATGACAATCGTACAATGCTGACTCTCTGTGAAGGACAACACTGTGACAGGGGTCAACATCCCTGGTTGGACTAGAGGTGCTGGTGGAAAGCTGACAACACCTGACTCCGCTGCTACGATCCAGCAGGACTTCAGGCTGCTGCTACGATCCAGCAGGACTTCAGGCTGCTGCTACGATCCAGCAGGACTTCAGGCCGCTGCTACGATCCAGCAGTACTTCAGACCGCTGCTACGATCCATCAGTACTTCAGGCCGCTGCTACGATCCAGCAGTACTTCAGGCTGCTGCTACGATCCAGCAGGACTTCAGACCGCTGCTACGATCCATCAGTACTTCAGGCCGCTGCTACGATCCAGCAGTACTTCAGGCCGCTGCTACGATCCAGCAGTACTTCAGGCCGCTGCTACAGATCCAGCAGTACTTCAGGCCGCTGCTACGATCCAGCAGTACTTCAGGCCGCTGCTACAGATCCAGCAGTACTTCAGGCCGCTGCTACAGATCCAACAGGACTTCAGGCCGCTGCTACGATCCAGCAGTACTTCAGGCCGCTGCTACAGATCCAGCAGTACTTCAGGCTGCTGCTACGATCCAGCAGTACTTCAGGCTGCTGCTACAGATCCAGCAGGACATCAGGCCGCTGCTACGATCCAGCAGGACTTCAGGCCGTTGCTACGATCCAGCAGGACTTCAGGCCGCTGCTACGATCCAGCAGTACTTCAGACCGCTGCTACGATCCAGCAGGACTTCAGGCCGCTGCTACTGATCCAGCAGTACTTCAGGTCGCTGCTACGATCCAGCAGTACTTCAGACCGCTGCTACGATCCAGCAGTACTTCAGACCGCTGCTACGATCCAGCAGGACTTCAGGCCGCTGCTACGATCCAGCAGTACTTCAGGCCGCTGCTACAGATCCAAGAGTACTGCAGGCTGCTGCTACAGATCCAGCAGTACTTCAGGCCGCTGCTACGATCCAGCAGTACTTCAGGCCGCTCCTACAGATCCAGCAGGACTTCAGGCCGCTACTACGATCCAGCAGTACTTCAGGCTGCTGCTACAGATCCAGCAGGACATCAGGCCGCTGCTACGATCCAGCAGTACTTCAGGCTGCTGCTACAGATCCAGCAGGACATCAGGCTGCTGCTACGATCCAGCAGTACTTCAGGCCGCTGCTACAGATCCAGCAGGACATCAGGCCGCTGCTACAGATCCAGCAGGACTTCAGGCCGCTGCTACAGATCCAGCAGTACTTCAGGCCGCTACTACGATCCAGCAGGACATCATGCCGCTGCTACGATCCAGCAGTACTTCAGGCCGCTGCTATGATCCAGCAGTACTTCAGGCCACAGCTACGATCCAGCAGGACTTCAGGCCGCTGCTACAGATCCAACAGTACTTCAGGCCGCTCCTACAGATCCAGCAGGACTTCAGGCCGCTACTACGATCCAGCAGTACTTCAGGCCTCTGCTACGATCCAGCAGGACTTCAGGCCGCTGCTACGATCCATCAGTACTTCAGGCCGCTGCTACGATCCAGCAGTACTTCAGGCCGCTGCTACGATCCAGCAGTACTTCAGGCCGCTGCTACAGATCCAGCAGGACATCAGGCCGCTGCTACAGATCCATCAGTACTTCAGGCCGCTGATACAGATCCAGTAGTACTTCAGGCCGCTGCTACAGATCCAGCAGTACTTCAGACCGCTGCTACGATCCAGCAGTACTTCAGACCGCTGCTACGATCCAACAGGACATCAGGCCGCTGCTACGATCCAGCAGTACTTCAGACCGCTGCTACGATCCAGCAGTACTTCAGGCCGCTGCTACGATCCAGCAGTACTTCAGGCCGCTGCTACGATCCAGCAGTAATTCAGGCCGCTGCTACAGATCCAGCAGGACTTCAGGCCGCTGCTACGATCCAGCAGTACTTCAGGCCGCTGCTACAGATCCAGCAGTACTTCAGGCCGCTGCTACGATCCAGCAGGACATCAGGCCGCTGCTACAGATCCAGCAGTACTTCAGGCCGCTGCTACAGATCCAACAGGACTTCAGGCCGCTGCTACGATCCAGCAGGACTGCAGGCCGCTGCTACAGATCCAGCAGTACTTCAGGCAGCTGCTACAGATCCAGCAGTACTTCAGGCCGCTGCTATGATCCAGCAGTACTTCAGGCCACAGCTACGATCCAGCAGGACTTCAGGCCGCTGCTACAGATCCAACAGGTCTTCAGGCCGCTACTACGATCCAGCAGGACTTCAGGCCGCTGCTACAGATCCAGCAGGACTTCAGGCATCTACTACGATCCAGCAGTACTTCAGGCCGCTGCTACAGATCCAGCAGGACTTCAGGCCGCTGCTACAGATCCAGCAGTACTTCAGGCCGCTGCTACAGATCCAGCAGGACATCAGGCCGCTGCTACAGATCCATCAGTACTTCAGGCCGCTGATACAGATCCAGTAGTACTTCAGGCCGCTGCTACAGATCCAGCAGTACTTCAGACCGCTGCTACGATCCAGCAGTACTTCAGACCGCTGCTACGATCCAACAGGACATCAGGCCGCTGCTACGATCCAGCAGTACTTCAGACCGCTGCTACGATCCAGCAGTACTTCAGGCCGCTGCTACGATCCAGCAGTACTTCAGGCCGCTGCTACGATCCAGCAGTACTTCAGGCCGCTGCTACAGATCCAGCAGGACTTCAGGCCGCTGCTACGATCCAGCAGTACTTCAGGCCGCTGCTACAGATCCAGCAGTACTTCAGGCCGCTGCTACGATCCAGCAGGACATCAGGCCGCTGCTACAGATCCAGCAGTACTTCAGGCCGCTGCTACAGATCCAACAGGACTTCAGGCCGCTGCTACGATCCAGCAGGACTTCAGGCCGCTGCTACAGATCCAGCAGTACTTCAGGCAGCTGCTACAGATCCAGCAGTACTTCAGGCCGCTGCTATGATCCAGCAGTACTTCAGGCCACAGCTACGATCCAGCAGGACTTCAGGCCGCTGCTACAGATCCAACAGGTCTTCAGGCCGCTACTACGATCCAGCAGGACTTCAGGCCGCTGCTACAGATCCAGCAGGACTTCAGGCCTCTACTACGATCCAGCAGTACTTCAGGCCGCTGCTACAGATCCAGCAGGACTTCAGGCCGCTGCTACAGATCCAGCAGTACTTCAGACCGCTGCTACGATCCAGCAGTACTTCAGACCGCTGCTACGATCCAACAGGACATCAGGCCGCTGCTACGATCCAGCAGTACTTCAGACCGCTGCTACGATCCAGCAGGACTTCAGGCCGCTGCTACGATCCAGCAGGACTTCAGGCCGCTGCTACAGATCCAGCAGGACTTCAGGCCGCTGCTACAGATCCAGCAGTGCTTCAGGCCGCTGCTACAGGTCCAGCAGTGCTTCAGGCCGCTGCTACAGATCCAGCAGGACTTCAGGCCGCTGCTACAGGTCCAGCAGTGCTTCAGGCCGCTGCTACAGGTCCAGCAGTGCTTCAGGCCGCTGCTACAGATCCAGCAGGACTTCAGGTAAAGAATGATATCTTTGTATGAGGGTTTTTCTTATCTTAACTTGATGAATTGATGTTGTGCAGGGTTGTAATGTCTTCAGAGTTTTTGTTGTTATTCCATGTTTTTCCAGCTTCGATGCTCTGGATCCTGGTGTTGTTGCTAAGGACCGTTCGGACTGTCGGTTGCTGAGCAACGCTGACATCCTTCCTCCCATAGATGGTCTGCCTGTACAAGCAACACCTGGACTGGACACAGCTAGACAAACTATATTTTTGAGAACATCAGGGAGTTTTGTGATGAAGAGGCTATGGACATCACATGCCCTGTAACAAAGTTAAGGGCAGGACAGAAATATAGATAGATTATAATATAGATTCCCTTGTTGATGCGTGGTTGGGACGGACCAGTCATCAGCACTATCTGCAGTGCCTCTATTCACATGACTCTCTCCTAACACACACGCCATACGTTGCTGCTACTATTTTTTTGTTATCCTGCTGCTTAACCACTTTACCCCTGATTGTATGCATATTGTCACGTCCTGACCATAGTGCTTATGTGTTTTGCTTGTTTTAGTGTTGGTCAGGACGTGAGCTGAGTGGGCATTCTATGTTGTGTGTCTAGTTTGTCTGTTTCTGTGTTCGGCCTAATATGGTTCTCAATCAGAGGCAGCTGTCAATCGTTGTCCCTGATTGAGAATCATATATAGGTGGCTTGTTTTGTGTTGGGATTTTGTGGGTGGTTGTTTCTTGTCTCTGTGTTTTGTCTGCACCAGAAAGGACTGTATCGGTTTTGCCACATTTGTTATTTTGTAGTTTTGTAAGTGTTCACATTTTTGTCTGTTTATTCGTTTAATTAAATATGTTGAACACGGAATACGCTGCGTCTTGGTCCGATCCCTGCTACACCTCCTCTTCCGACGAAGAGGAGGAAGGCTGCCGTTACACATATAACTACCTCGTCTACCACTATCGTTATTGATATTGTTCTTGTACATACTGTATACTTCATTTATATTGACACTATTACTGATATTGTTACTATGCAAGTAACCATTTACCTGTACCGTTTTACACCTTCTGTAGAGACTTAGCATAAACTTGATATATAAAATGAGTATTGATAAGTGTGACATGATTTTGTGACATACCACAACAATATCATGTGACCGTATCAAGTGTCCACCACTTAAATATATGGCGCATGCATCTGTTTATGTACTGTACATGTGCACCTCACTCAGATTGCATGGCCTTAACTCATGTATGGAATACTATGTGGTAATGTGTGTAACAGTACATAAAGTATGCTAATGTACTGGTTTGAAGGCATTTGGGTAGTAGATAAAAGTACTTAAGTAAAAATACTTTAAAGTACTACTTAAGTTGTTTTTTGTGGTATCTGTAATTTACTATTTATATATTTGGCAACTTTTACTTTTACTTCATTCCTAAAGAAAGTAATGTACTTTTTACTCCATTAATTTTCCTTCACACCCAAAAGTACTCGTTACATTTTGACAGGAAAATCAAAGAGAACATCCCTGGTCATCCCTACTGCCTCTGATCTGGCGGACTCACTAAACAGAGAACATCCCTGGTCATCCCTACTGCCTCTGATCTGGTGGACTCACTAAACAGAGAACATCCCTGGTCATCCCTACTGCCTCTGATCTGGCGGACTCACTAAACAGAGAACATCCCTGGTCATCTCTACTGCCTCTGATCTGGAGGACTCACTAAACAGAGAACATCCCTGGTCATCTCTACTGCCTCTGATCTGGAGGACTCACTAAACACAAATGCTTCATTTGTAAATGATGTCTGAGTGTCGGCGTGTCGACGTGTCTGAGTGTCTGAGTGTGTCCCTGGATATCTGTAAATAATGTCTGAGTGTTGGCATGTGTCCCTGGCTATCCACCAATAAAATTATAAAATGGTGCCACATGAACCATCAATTTAGATTTGCATCTGGGTAAGCGTCATCAAACAGTTATATTTTTGTTTCATCAGACCAGAGGACATTTCTCCAAAAAGTACGATCTTTGTCCCCATGTGCAGTTGCAAACCGTAGTCTGTCTTTTTTATGGCGGTTTTGGAGCAGTGGCTTCTTCCTTGCTGAGCAGCCTTTCAGGTTATGTCGATATAGGACTCGTTTTACTGTGGATATAGATACTTTTGTACCTGTTTCCTCCAGCATCTTCACAAGGTCCTTTGCTGTTGTTCTGGGATTGATTTGCACTTTTCCCACCGAAGTACGTTCATCTCTAGGAGACAGAACGTGTCTCCTTACTGAGCGGTATGACGGCTGCGTAGTCCCATGATGTTTATACTTGTGTACTATTATTTATACAGATGAATGTGGTACCTTCAGGCGTTTGGAAATTGCTCGCAAGGATGAACCAGAATTTTTTCTGTGGTCTTCTGATTTCTTTTGATTTTCCCATGATGTCAAGCAAAGTAGCAGTGAGTTTGAAGGTAGGCCTTGAAATACATCGACAGATACACCTCCAATATACTCAACTGATGTCAATTAACCTATCAGAAGCTTCTAAAGCCATGACATCATTTTCTGGAATTTTCCAAGCTGTTTAAAGCCACAGTCAACTTAGTGTATGTAAACTGGAAATGTGATACATTGAATTATAAGTGAAATAATCTGTCTGTAAACAATTGTTGGAAAAATGACTTGTGTCGTGCACAAAGTAGATGTCCTAACCGACTTGCCAAAACTATAGTTTGTTAACTTCTTGGGGATAGGGTGCAGAGTTTTCACATATGGAAAAATAGCGTGCACAATTTCAACTTCGTTCTACTCAGTCCCAGAATATAAGATATGCATATTATCAGTAGATTTGGATAGAAAACACTCTGAAGTTTCTAGAACTGTTGGAATCATATCTGTAAGTATAACAGAACTTATATAACAGTCAAAACCCTGAGGACCAACCTATTTTTTTTTAAGTCATTGTGTGTTCATTGGGTTCTCATGGGCTAACCAGAATTCTAATCACTATCCATGCAGTTTCTACTGCTTCCACTGGATGTCGCCATTGTATGGAAAAAGGTTAAGGTTTTTCATTAGAGAACTGAAAAAGATATTGACCCGGAAGTGGAGTGACGTCTTGTATTTATGTTTGAGAGTTGAGCAAGACTTGAAAAGTACCGTGAGTTTGTTGATATCCTGTATTGAAAACAGATTGACCCGTCTTCAATTTGATCGATTATCAACGTTTACAAATACCCACAGTTCTATTACAAAAGTACTTTGAAATGTTTTGGCAAAGTTTAGAGGTCATTTTTTTTTATATTTTGTTGTGACTGTGCAAATTGGACGATGCTTTTTCTGGTACAACGGCGCCAAATAAATGGACAATTTGGATATATGTGGACGGAATTAATCGAACAAAAGGACCATTTGTGTTGTTTATGGGTCATATTGGAGTGCCAACAACAGAATCTCGTCAAAGGTAATGCATGTTTTAGATTTTATTTCTGCGTTTTGAGTAGCTCCAGCATGGTTGAAATAGGCTACACTCTCTTGTTTACATTGGGCTATCATCAGATAATAGCATCTTATTCTTTCGCCGAAAAGCCTTTTTGAAATCTGACATGTTGGCTGGATTCACAACGAGTGTAGCTTTAATTTGGTATCTTATATGTGTGATTTAATCAAGTTTAATTTTATATCATTTTTGAATTTTTGAATCTGGCGCTCTACATTTTAACAGGCTGTTGGGACGCAAGCGTCCCGCGATCCCAGAGAGGTTATTAACAAGAAATGTATGAGGTGTTTGAAAAATTTGTTTTATTGACTCCAGCCTAAGTGTATGTTAACTTCCGACTTTAACTGTAAATATATATATTTACCCCCAAAATATATTGGGGATTGGAAATGATGCAGACGATTACATTGTTGGAATCTATCCGCAATATCAAAGCTGATCCAATCCCCCCCCCCCCCCCCCCCCCCAAAATGACATAAAAAATGTAAATTTAAAAATACTCAATAATTATTTATTTTTTAACATTGTTTGCCATCTGATATGTGGCACGTATTAATACCAAAATAACATGCAGAACAGGTGGGGCCCTGGATGCCACTGGATGCTGTTCACGGGATACAGTTCTGCTACATTGACACACATAGGCAAATTTATCCTGTTTCTGTTTCTAGAATCTACTCCAGGAAGAAGCCCAGAGTCCACACGGTATTGTCTGTAAGACTCCCCAAAAAACGATTATACTAGATTGAGGTGGTGCAGCGGAAATCTACTCTAGGGGGTTAATGACAAAGTAATCTGATCACTTGGAGGTGGACAATACACTTTCGGTGTGTCCCAATTAGCACCCTAATACCCATTTAGCATGGGAGGCTCCTCAGAGTATGAAGGGGAGGACCATCCTCCTCAGTGAATTTCATAAAAAGAAAACTAGTGAAACATATTAAAAAAGTGATCAGTTTTAGATAAACTATACTAAATATATTCACGTCACCAAATAATGTATTTATTTTGCAAAGAAGGTCTCAACAGTAGCCTCAACAGCGCTCTGTAGGGTAGCACCATGGTGTAGCCGGAGGACAGCTAGCTTCCGTCCTCCTCTGGGTCCATTGACTTTAATACAAAACCTAGGAGGCTCATGGTTCTCACCCCCTTCCATAGACTTACACAGTAATTATGACAACTTCCAGAGGACGTCCTCCAACCTATCAGAGCTCTTGCAGCATGAACTGATATGTTGTCCAACCAAACAGAGGATCAGAGAATTAATCTAGTACTTAAAGCATAAGCTACAGCTAGCTAGCTCTGCAGTGTATAAAATGTGGTGAGTGGTTGACTCAAAGAGAGAGAAAGACAATAGTTGAACAGTTTTTAACAAATTAATTTCTTGCAAAATTAAGGAGAATTCACTTACTTAGCTAGCAATAAATTAAGAAGCAAGAGAGAGGGAGAGGGAGGGAGAAAAATATTTCGTTTTTTTTTGTTTATACTACACTTCAGCGGCAGGGACTGGGAGACTAGTCAGGATCGATCTTTCCGATCAACAGAGCAAAGTACAGAGAGATGCTTGATGAAAACTGTCTCCAGAGCACTCAGGACCTCAAATTGGGGCAAAGGTTTTACCTTCCAACAGGACAACAACCCTAAGCACACAGCCAAGACAATACAGGAGTGGCTTCAGGACAAGTCTCTGAATGTCCTTGAGTGGCCCAGCCAGAGCCCGGACTTGAACCCGATCAAACATCTCTGCACAGACCTGAAAATAGCTGTGCAGCAACACTCCCCATCCAACCTGACAGAGCTTGAGAGGATCTACAGAGAAGAAAGGGAGAAACTCCCCAAATACAGGTGTGCCAAGCTTGTAGCGTCATACCTACAAGACTTGATGATGTAATCGCTCCCAAAGGTGCTTCAACAAAGTACTGAGTAAAGCTTCTGAATACTTATGTAAATCTAATATTTCAGTAAAAATATAAATATATTTGCAAAAAAAATTAAAATCTGTTTTTGCTTCTACATTATGTGGTATTGTATGTAGATTGATTAGGGGGGGGGGGGACGATTTAATCAATTTGAGAATAAGAATTTAACGTAACCAAATGTGGAAAAAAACAATGGGTCTGAATACTTTCCAAATGCACTGTATGTGGCTGCTACTTCTGTGTTTGCGTGTGCTCAGGGGTATTCATTCATTCTGACAATTCTGTTGAAAAACATTTCTAAAACGGAAGCAAATGGAATATTGACAAGCCTACTTTTGTCTTCATACTTCAGTAGATGTACTGAAAGTTTCAGTCCAGAAGGGGGAAGACTGACAGATCAGAAGATTGATAAATCTAGAGAGGGAAGAGGGGGAGAGGGAACATGAGAGAGGGAGGAGAGGGAGGAGAGAGAGGGAACATGAGAGAAGGAGGAGTGAGAGGAGAGAGAGGGAACATGAGAGAGGGTGGAGGAAGAGGAGAGAGAGGGAACATGAAAGAGGGAGGAGGAAGGGGAGAGTGAACATGAGAGATGGAGGAGGAAAGGGAGAGTGAACATGAGAGATGGAGGAGATTGAACATGAGAGATGGAGGAGGAAGGGGAGAGTGAACATGAGAGATGGAGGTAGAGAAGAGGAAAGTGAACATGAGAGATGGAGGTGGAGAAGAGGAGAGGGAACATGAGAGAGGAAGGAGGAAGAGGAGAGGGAACATGAGAGAGGGAGGAGGAAGAGGAGAGGGAGCATGAGAGATGGAGGAGGAAGAGGAGAGAGGGAGGAGGAAGAGGAGAGGGAACATGAGAGAGGGAGGAGGAAGAGGAGAGGAAACATGAGAGAAGGAGGAGGAAGAGGAGAGAGAACATGAGAGAGGGAGGAGGAAGAGGAGAGGGAACATGGGAGAGGGAGGAGGAAGAGGAGAGGGAACATGAGAGAGCGAGGAGGAAGAGGAGAGGGAACATGAGAGATGGAGGAGGAAGAGGAGAGGGAACATTAGAGAGGGAGGAGGAAGAGGAGAGGGAACAAATTATACCAAACTTTCTACTTTTAAACTCGGACATAACAGAGATGCTTGTTCTAGGTCCCAAGAAACAAAGAGATCTTCTGTTGAATCTGACAATTAATCTTGATTGTTGTACAGTCCTCTCAAATAAAACGGTGAAGGACCTCGGCGTTACTCTGGACCCTGATCTCTCTTTTGATGAACATGTCAAGATTGTTTCAAGGACAGCTTTTTTCCATCTGCTTAACATTGCAAAGATCAGACATTTTCTGTCCAAAATTGATGCAGAAAAATGTATCCAAGCTTTTGTTACTTCTAGGTCTGACTACTGCAATGCACTACTTTCTGGCTACCCGGATAAAGCACTAAATAAACTTCAGTTTGTGCTAAACACGGCTGCTAGAATCTTGACTAGAACCAAAAGAATGTATCATATTACTCCAGTGCTAGCCTCTCTACACTGGCTTCCTGTTAAGGCAAGGGCTGATTTCAAGGTTTTACTGTTAACCTACAAAGCATTACATGGGCTTGCTCCAATCCTTTCTGATTTGGTCCTGCCGTACATACCTACATGTACGCTACGGTCACAAGACGCAGGCCTCCTTATTGTCCCTAGAATTTCTAAACAGCTGGAGGCAGGACTTTCTCCTATAGAGCTCCATTTTAATGGAATGGTCTGCCTACCCATGTGAGAGACGCAGACTCGTTCTCAACCTTTAAGTCTTTATTGAAGACTCATCTCTTCAGTAGGTCCTATGATTGAGTGTAGTCTGGCCCAGGAGTGTGAAGGTGAACGGAAAGTCACTGGAGCAACGAACCGCTCTTGCTGTCTCTGCCTAGCCGGTTCCCCTCTCTCGGGATTCTTTGCCTCTAACCCTATCACAGGGGCTGAGTCACTGGCTTACTGGTGCTCTTCCATGCCGTCCCTAGGAGGGGTGCGTCACTTGAGCGGGTTGAGTCACTGATGTGATCTTCCTGTCTGGGTTGGCGCCTCCCCTTGGGTTATGCCGTGGCGGAGATCTTTGTGGGATATACTCGGCCTTGTCTCAGGATGATAAGTTGGTGGTTGAAGATATCCCTCTAGTGGTGTGGGTGCTGTGTTTTGGCAAAGTGGGCGGGGTTATATCCTGCCTGTTTGGTACTGTCTGGGGGTATTATCGGATGGGGCCACAATGTCTCCTGACCCCTCCTGTCTCAGCCTCCAATATTTATGCTGCAGTAGTTTATGTGTTGGGGGGCTAGGGTCAGTCTGTTATATCTGGAGTATTCCTCCTGTCTTATCCGGTGTCCTGTGTGAATTCAAGTATGCTCTCTCTAATTCTCTCTCTCTTTCTCTCTCTCTTTCTTTCTCTCTCTCGGAGGACCTGAGCCCTAGGACCATGCCTCAGGACGACCTGGCATGATGACTCCTTGCTGTCCCCAGTCCACCTGGCCGTGCTGCTGCTCCACTTTCAACTGTTCTGCCTGCGGCTATGGAACCCTGACCTGTTCAGCGGACGTGCTACCTGTCCCAGACCTGCTATTTTCAACTCTCTAGAGACAGCAGGAGCGGTAGAGATACTCTCAATGATCGGCCAGCCAGCTGACATTTACTCCTGAGGTGCTGACTTGTTGCAACCTCAACAACTACTGTGATTATTATTATTTGACCATGCTGGTCATTTATGGACATTTGAACATCTTGGCCGTGTTCTGTTATAATCTCCACCCGGCACAGCCAGAAGAGGACTGGCCACCCCTCATAGCCTGGTTCCTCTCCACCCGGCACAGCCAGAAGAGGACTGGCCACCCCTCATAGCCTGGTTCCTCTCCACCCGGCACAGCCAGAAGAGGACTGGCCACCGTTCATAGCCTGGTTCCTCTCCACCCGGCACAGCCAGAAGAGGACTGGTCACCGCTCATAGCCTGGTTCCTCTCTAAGTTTCTTCCTAGGTTCTGGCCTTTCTAGGGAGTTTTTCCCTAGCCACCGTGCTTCTACACCTGCATTGCTTGCTGTTTGGGGTTTTAGGCTGGGTTTCTGTACAGCACTTTGAGATATCAGCTGATGTAAAAAAGGGCTTTATAAATACATTTGATTTGATTTGAGAGGGAACCAGAGAGAGGGAGGAGAGAGAGAAGAGACGATCTTCTGGTTTCTCTCTGACAGAGTTATACCAGAGACAGTCTAGTGGTTTCTGTCTGACAGAGCTATACCAGAGACAGTCTAGTGGTTTCCCTCTGACAGAGTTACACCAGAGACAGTCTAGTGGTTTCCCTCTGACAGAGTTATACCAGAGACATTCTAGTGGTTTCTCTCTGACAGAGTTATACCAGAGACAGTCTAGTGGTTTCCCTCTGACAGAGCTATACCAGAGAAAGTCTAGTGGTTTCCCTCTGACAGAGTTATACCAGAGACAGTCTAGTGGTTTCTCTCTGACAGTTATACCACAGACAGTCTAGTGGTTTCCCTCTGACAGAGTTACACCAGAGACAGTCTAGTGGTTTCCCTCTGACAGAGTTATACCAGAGACATTCTAGTGGTTTCTCTCTGACAGAGTTATACCAGAGACAGTCTAGTGGTTTCCCTCTGACAGAGCTATACCAGAGAAAGTCTAGTGGTTTCCCTCTGACAGAGTTATACCAGAGACAGTCTAGTGGTTTCTCTCTGACAGAGTTATACCAGAGACAGTCTAGTGGTTTCCCTCTGACAGTTATACCAGAGACAGTCTAGCGGTTTCTCTCTGACAGAGCTATACCAGAGAAAGTCTAGTGGTTTCCCTCTGACAGAGTTATACCAGAGACAGTCTAGTGGTTTCTCTCTGACAGAGTTATACCAGAGACAGTCTAGTGGTTTCCCTCTGACAGAGCTATACCAGAGACAGTATAGTGGTTTCCCTCTGACAGTTATACCAGAGACAGTCTAGTGGTTTCCCTCTGACAGAGCTATACCAGAGACAGTCTAGTGGTTTCCCTCTGACAGTTATACCAGAGACAGTCTAGTGGTTTCTCTCTGACAGAGTTATACCAGAGACAGTCTAGTGGTTTCCCTCTGACAGTTACACCAGAGACAGTCTAGTGGTTTCTGTCTGACAGAGCTATACCAGAGACAGTCTAGTGGTTTCCCTCTGACAGAGCTATACCAGAGACAGTCTAGGGGTTTCCCTCTGACAGAGCTATACCAGAGACAGTCTAGTGGTTTCCCTCTGACAGTTATACCAGAGACAGTCTAGTGGTTTCTCTCTGACAGAGTTATACCAGAGACAGTCTAGTGGTTTCCCTCTGACAGTTACACCAGAGACAGTCTAGTGGTTTCTGTCTGACAGAGCTATACCAGAGACAGTCTAGTGGTTTCCCTCTGACAGAGCTATACCAGAGACAGTCTAGTGGTTTCCCTCTGACAGTTACACCAGAGACAGTCTAGTGGTTTCCCTCTGACAGTTACACCAGAGACAGTCTAGTGGTTTCCCTCTGACAGTTACACCAGAGACAGTCTAGTGGTTTCTCTCTGACAGAGTTATACCAGAGACAGTCTAGTGGTTTCCCTCTGACAGTTACACCAGAGACAGTCTAGTGGTTTCCCTCTGACAGTTACACCAGAGACAGTCTAGTGGTTTCTGTCTGACAGAGCTATACCAGAGACAGTCTAGTGGTTTCCCTCTGACAGTTATACCAGAGACAGTCTAGTGGTTTCCCTCTGACAGAGTTATACCAGAGACAGTCTAGTGGTTTCCCTCTGACAGAGTTATACCAGAGACAGTCTAGTGGTTTCTCTCTGACAGAGTTATACCAGAGACAGTCTAGTGGTTTCCCTCTGACAGAGTTATAATAGAATAAGAATAAGAACACCTCCTCCCAGCTTCCAACTGCACTGAAGATAGGAAATACTGTCACCACCGACAAATCCATTATAATTGAGAATTTCAATAAGCATTTTTCTACGGCTGGCCATGCTTTCCACCTGGCTACCCCTACCCCGGTCAACAGCACTGCCCTCCCCTCTGCTACTCGCCCAAGCCTTCCCCATTTCTCTTTCTCCCAAATACAGTCATCTGATGTTCTGAAAGAGCTGCAAAATCTGGACCCTTACAAATCAGCCGGGCTAGATAATCTGGACCCTTTCTTTCTAAAACTATCTGCTGAAATTGTTGCCACCCCTATTACCAGCCTTTTCAACCTCTCTTTTGTGTCGTCTGAGATTCCCAAAGATTGGAAAGCAGCTGCGGTTATCCCCCTCTTCAAAGGGGGGGACACTCTAGACCCAAACTGCTACAGACCAATATCTATCCTACCCTGCCTTTCTAAGGTCTTCGAAAGCCAAGTCAACAAACAGATTACCGACCATCTCGAATCCCACCATACCTTCTCCGCTATGCAATCTGGTTTCAGAGCTGGTCATGGGTGCACCTCAGCCACGCTCAAGGTCATAAACGATATCTTAACCGCTATCGATAGGAAACAGTACTGTGCAGCCATATTCATTGACCTGGCCAAGGCTTTTGACTCTGTCAATCACCACATCCTCATCGGCAGACTCGACAGCCTTGGTTTCTCTAATGATTGCCTCGCCTGGTTCACCAACTACTTCTCTGATCGAGTTCAGTGTGTCAAATCGGAGGGTCTGTTGTCCGGACCTCTGGCAGTCTCTATGGGGGTGCCACAGGGTTCAATTCTTGGACCGACTCTCTTCTCTGTATACATCAATGATGTCGCTCTTGCTGCTGGTGAGTCTCTGATCCACCTCTACGCAGACGACACTATTCTGTATACTTCTGGCCCTTCTCTTGACACTGTGTTAACAACCCTCCAGGCGAGCTTCAATGCCATACAACTCTCCTTCCGTGGCCTCCAATTGCTCTTAAATACAAGTAAAACTAAATGCATGCTCTTCAACCGATCGCTGCCTGCACCTGCCTGCCTGTCCAGCATCACTACTCTGGACGGCTCTGACTTAGAATATGTGGACAACTACAAATACCTAGGTGTCTGGTTAGACTGTAAACTCTCCTTCCAGACTCACATCAAGCATCTCCAATCCAAAGTTAAATCTAGAATCGGCTTCCTATTCCGCAACAAAGCATCCTTCACTCATGCTGCCAAACATACCCTTGTAAAACTGACCATCCTACCAATCCTCGACTTCGGTGATGTCATTTACAAAATAGCCTCCAAAACCCTACTCAATAAATTGGATGCAGTCTATCACAGTGCCATCCGTTTTGTCACCAAAGCCCCATATACTACCCACCATTGCGACCTGTACGCTCTCGTTGGCTGGCCCTCGCTTCACACTCGTCGCCAAACCCACTGGCTCCAGGTCATCTACAAGACC
The DNA here is from genome assembly GCF_029448725.1 of Salvelinus fontinalis. NCBI lineage: Eukaryota > Metazoa > Chordata > Actinopteri > Salmoniformes > Salmonidae > Salvelinus > Salvelinus fontinalis. Next base: position 48,824,266 of record NC_074672.1, on the reverse strand, counting down.
CTGCTAGGTAAAGTCCCCCCTTATCTCAGCTCGCTGGTCACCATAGCAACGCCCACCCGTATCACGCGCTCCAGCAGGTATATCTCTCTGGTCACCCCCAAAACCAATTCTTCCTTTGGCCGCCTCTCCTTCCAGTTCTCTGCTGCCAATGACTGGAACGAACTACAAAAATCTCTGAAACTGGAAACACTTATCTCCCTCACTAGCTTTAAGCACCAGCTGTCAGAGCAGCTCATAGATTACTGCACCTGTACATAGCCCATCTATAATTTAGCCCAAACAACTACCTCTTTACCTACTGTATTTATTTATTTTGCTCCTTTGCACCCCATTATTTCTATCTCTACTTTGCACCTTCTTCCACTGCAAACCAACCATTCCAGTGTTATTTTTTTTACTTGCTATATTGTATTTACTTCGCCACCATGGCCTTTTTATATATTTTTTATTTTTTTATTTATTTATATATATATTTTGTTTGCCTTCACCTCCCTTATCTCACCTCACTTGCTCATATTGTATATAGACTTATTTTCACTGTATTATTGACTGTATGTTTGTTTTACTCCATGTGTAACTATGTGTTGTTGTATGTGTCAAACTGCTTTGCTTTATCTTGGCCAGGTCGCAATTGTAAATGAGAATGTGTTCTCAATTTGCCTACCTGGTTAAATAAAGGTGAAAAAAAAAAAAAAAAAAAAATACCAGAGACAGTCTAGTGGTTTCCCTCTGGCAGAGTTATACCACAGACAGTCTAGTGGTTTCCCTCTGACAGAGCTATACCAGAGACAGTCAGTGGTTTCCCTCTGGCAGAGTTATACCACAGACAGTCTAGTGGTTTCCCTCTGACAGAGTTATACCAGAGACAGTCTAGTGGTTTCCCTCTGACAGAGCTATACCAGAGACAGTCAGTGGTTTCCCTCTGGCAGAGTTATACCACAGACAGTCTAGTGGTTTCCCTCTGACAGAGTTATACCAGAGACAGTCTAGTGGTTTCCCTCTGACAGAGTTATACCAGAGACAGTCTAGTGGTTTTTCTCTGACAGTTATGCCAGAGACAGTCTAGTGCTTTCCCTCTGACAGAGTTATACCAGAGACAGTCTAGTGGTTTCCCTCAGACAGAGCTATACCAGAGACAGTCTAGTGGTTTCCCTCTGACAGAGCTATACCAGAGACAGTCAGTGGTTTCCCTCTGGCAGAGTTATACCAGAGACAGTCTAGTGGTTTCCCTCTGACAGAGTTATACCAGAGACAGTCTAGTGGTTTCCCTCTGACAGAGCTATACCAGAGACAGTCTAGTGGTTTCCCTCTGACAGAGTTATACCAGAGACAGTCTAGTGGTTTCCCTCTGACTGAGCTATACCAGAGACAGTCTAGTGGTTTCTCTCTGACAGTTATGCCAGAGACAGTCTAGTGCTTTCCCTCTGACAGAGTTATACCAGAGACAGTCTAGTGGTTTCCCTCAGACAGAGCTATACCAGAGACAGTCTAGTGGTTTCCCTCTGACAGAGCTATACCAGAGACAGTCTAGTGGTTTCCCTCTGACAGAGCTATACCAGAGACATTCTAGTGGTTTCTCTCTGACAGTTACACCAGAGACAGTCTAGTGGTTTCTGTCTGACAGAGCTATACCAGAGACAGTCTAGTGGTTTCCCTCTAACAGAGTTATTCCAGTCTAGTGGTTTCCCTCTGACAGTTATACCAGAGACAGTCTAGTGGTTTCCCTCTGACAGTTATACCAGAGACAGTCTAGTGGTTTCTCTCTGACAGAGTTATACCAGAGACAGTCTAGTGGTTTCCCTCTGACAGAGTTGTACCAGTCTAGTGGTTTCCCTCTGACAGAGCTATACCAGAGACAGTCTAGTGGTTTCTCTCTGACAGAGTTATACCAGAGACAGTCTAGTGGTTTCCCTCTGACAGAGCTATACCAGAGACAGTCTAGTGGTTTCTCTCTGACAGAGTTATACCAGAGACAGTCTAGTGGTTTCCCTCTGACAGAGTTGTACCAGTCTAGTGGTTTCCCTCTGACAGGGTTATACCAGAGACAGTCTAGTGGTTTCCCTCTGACAGAGTTATACCAGAGACAGTCTAGTGGTTTCTGTCTGACAGAGCTATACCAGAGACAGTCTAGTGGTTTCCCTCTGACAGAGTTATACCAGAGACAGTCTAGTGGTTTCTGTCTGACAGAGCTATACCAGAGACAGTCTAGTGGTTTCCCTCTGACAGAGCTATACCAGAGACAGTCTAGTGGTTTCTGTCTGGCAGAGTTATACCAGAGACAGTCTAGTGGTTTCCCTCTGACAGTTATACCAGAGACAGTCTAGTGGTTTCCCTCTGACAGAGTTATACCAGAGACAGTCAGTGGTTTCCCTCTGGCAGAGCTATACCAGAGACAGTCTAGTGGTTTCCCTCTGGCAGAGTTATACCAGAGACAGTCTAGTGGTTTCCCTCTGACAGAGTTATACCAGAGACAGTCTAGTGGTTTCCCTCTGACAGAGCTATACCAGAGACAGTCTAGTGGTTTCCCTCTGGCAGAGTTATACCAGAGACAGTCTAGTGGTTTCCCTCTGACAGAGTTATACCAGAGACAGTCTAGTGGTTTCCCTCTGACAGATTAACCAGAAGTCCCCACAATAATACTAAGAAAACAAAATGTCAACTAACCAGGGTATTTTTTTGGGTCCCCACAAGATCAAATGCTATTTCTAGGGGATTTAGGGTCAGAATGAGTTTTATTGATAGGGTTAAGGTTAGAATGAGTTTTATTGATAAGGTTAAGGGTAGAATGAGTTTTATTGATAGGGTTAAGGGTAGAATGAGTTTTATTGATAGGGTTAAGGTTAGAATGAGTTTTATTGATAGGGTTAAGGTTAGGGTTAGGGTTAGGTTTCTGGAAATAGGATTTTGAATGGGACTGAATTGCGTTTCCCCACAAGGTTAGTTATACCAGAATTTGTGTGTGTGTGTAAGTGTGTGTGTGTGTGTGTGTGTGTGTGTGTGTGTGTGTGTGTGTGTGTGTGTGTGTGTGTGTGTGTGTGTGTGTGTGTGTGTGTGTGCGTGTGTGTGTGTGTGTGTCTGCGTGTGTGTGTGTGTGTGCGTGTGTGTGTGAAGGAGATAGAGGACAGGAGATGTCTGAGCCCAGACCGATCTCATTTAGCTTTCACACTGCAAGCTAACCCTCACACCTCGGTCACAGGCCAGTTACACAGAATATTTGTTTTCCTGTGTGTGTGAGAGAGAGAAAGAGAGAGAGGGAGGGAGACAGAGAGAGAGATGGATGGATGAGACGGAGAGATGAGTAGAGTGCTAGACAAAGGGAGAGAGTGAGATGAGGACAGAAAGAGAGAGTGTTTGGAGATCTGAAGAGGAATTTGAAATCTGAAGAGCGTGAGTATTAATAACTAAAGTTATGAGAAATGCCTTGGCTCCTCTGTCACAGACAGGGTCATCTCCATCCACACTTCCTCCTCCCTCTCCCCTCCACCTGGTCCTCCAGAGCCACTTATCTGCTCTTTAAGTCAACACCATGTCTCAGGGAGCAGACAGCGAGCAGCAGGGCTATGTTGACATTACCTAATGGAACCTAGTCTGAGAGAGAGAGAGATGTAACTATGGAGAAGATTCCCCTCAGCAGATGTTTTTATTTTACCTTTATTTAACTAGGCAAGTCAGTTAAGAAGAAATTCTTATTTACAATGACGGCCTAGGAACAGTGGGTCAACTGCATTTTTCCAGGGGCAGAACGACAGATTTTTACCTTGTCAGCTCAGGGATTCGATCTAGCGATATTCCGTTTACTGGCCCGTCACTCTAACCACTAGACTATAGCCTTGCTATTGAGAGAGGCTGCCCGTCACTCTAACCACTAGACTATAGCCTTGCTATTGAGAGAGGCTGCCCGTCACTCTAATCACTAGACTATAGCCTTGCTATTGAGAGAGGCTGCCCGTCACTCTAACCACTAGACTATAGCCTTGCTATTGAGAGAGGCTGCCATAGGCAGAGAAGAGAGAGAGAAGACAGGCTATGTGTCATGACTTCAGCCGAAGTCGGTTCCTCTCCTTGTTCGGGCGGCGCTCGGCGTCGCCGGTCTACTAGCCATCGCCGATCCACTTTTCATTTTCCATTTGTTTTGTCTTTGTTTCTACACATCTGTTTTTCATTCCCCTAATTATTGTTCGGGTATTTAACCCTCTGTTTCCCCCATGGTGTTGTGCAGGATTGTTTAATGTCACGTTTGGGAATGTTGGTGACTGGTTATTTCGACGGGTGCTATTTTTTGCCCGTGCGTAAAAGTTGATGTTTGTGTTTGGGCGAGTGTAGTGTTTTACCTTGCACAATTCATTATTCTGAGTAAAGGTACGTTGCTCCCAATTCTCTGTTCTCCTGCACCCGACTGCATACACCAGCTACACCCACCGTTATGACACTATGGGCACACTGCCCACAACATGAAGTGGAAACTGAGCTGTACTTCCTAACCTTCTGCCAAATATATGACCATATTAGAGACACATATTTCCCTCAAATTGCACAGACCAATAATTTTTTTTGAAAACGAATCAAATATTGATAAACACCCGTATCTGCAAAATACCACTGGGTGCAAACACAGCAGCAATACCTATCTGTTTATATGTTTATCTTATATTTTATGTATTATTATATTATTATTATTATTATATATATATATATATTATTATTATAATATATATATGTATTATTATATTATTATTATAATATATATATATATTATTATATTATTATAATATATATATACATGTTATATATTATTATTATATATTATTATTATATATTATGTTATATCGCCAGTTCGTTGATATACAGTTCATTCGGAAAGTATTCAGACCCCTTTTTCTACATTTTGTTACGTTACAGCGTTATTCTAAAATGTTTTTTATTTTATTCCCTCAACAATCTAGACACAATACCCCATAATGACAAAGCCCCCAAAAATGTATATATATATATATATATATATATCTTTTTTTTTACACATTTAAAAAAAAAAATGAAATATTACATTTACATAAGTATTCAGACCCTTTACTCAGTACGTTGTTGAAGCACCTTTGGCAGCGATTACATCCTCGTCTTCTTGGGTATGACACTACAAGTTTGGCACACTTGTATTTGGGCAGTTTCTCCCATTCTTCTTTGCAGATCCTCTCAAGCTCTGTTAAGTTGGATGGGGAGTGTCGCTGCACAGCTATTTTCAGGTCTCTTCAGAGATGTTTGACCGGGTTCAAGTCCGGGCTCTGGCTGGGCCACTCAAGGACATTTAGAGACTTGTCCCGAAGCTCCTCCTGCGTTGTCTTAGCTCTGTGCTTCGGGTCGTTGTTCTGTTGGAAGGTAAACCTTCGCCCCAGTCTGAGGTCCTGAGCGCTCTGGGGCAGGTTTTCATCAAGGATCTCTCTATACTTTGTTAATCTTTCCCTCGATCCTGACTAGTCTCCCAGACCCTTC